>NC_056733.1:1592813830-1593113830 GCF_019279795.1 Protopterus annectens
AGTCATCTGAAGTATTCCTTACTAAGTTTTATTTGCATTTGTTCTCGTTTTATTGCTGATCCTTCATCAATTCCCAAGTATTTATACACTCCCTCTTGCTCAAGTTCTTTTTTATCACATTCTTTCCCAAAATGATGTTTTCCTGGTGCTGCAGTTTTCCTGCTTTAAAGGTTGCTTTTGCACATTTATCAAGACCAAATGACATTCTCTCCTATATGTAAATTAGAAATAGCAACTAGCTGAACTCTAATTGAAGCTGCCACTGCTCCACCACTGAAAAGCTCCGATAGGAATTGCAAAATAGTGTGAACTGGTGCTGTAAAGGGGTTTACCCTGTTGTTGCTAGTCCATAGCACAAATCTTTTCCATTTGCTTCTGTAAAGCTTTCGAGTAGATGACTTATGAGATGACAATAAAATATGCTTGACTGGAGAGGAAAGAGATAGAAACCTGGCAATTAAGGGAATTGGAGCAGCCAGGCTGTCAACTTGAGGGAGTTCAAATTAGGATGAACCATCCCTGATTGATGTGTCAGCAGGTCCGGAACTGGGACCAGAATCCAAGGATCATCACAAAGAGAAGGCTAAAAAGGGAACCAAATTTGACAAGGCTTGTAGGGGACAGTAAGGATAAGTGTTGTCTCGAACAAACTCACTTTCTGCAGAAATTTTGATAGTAATGAAATCAGGGGAAAGGCATAAAGAAGTCCTGGAGGCCAATCGTGTACAAATGCATTCCTTGGTGACTACCCCCTGGGAGGAATCAGGACAAAGTAGTTGCTGCATCTGGCATTGTCGGGTGATGCACAAAGGTCGCAGCAAGGCTGGCCTCATTTCTGGAAGATCACTTCCGCAACTTTTTGGTTGAGGGACCACTTGTGCAGCTATAAGATGGCCCTTCTCAGTTTGTCCACAACGACATTGGACTTCCACTGGATATGAGTTGCTATCAGAAAATAACTGGAGGCTATCGCCCAATGCCAGACCCTGAGAGCTTCTTGACAAAGTGGGTATGATCTGGTTCCCCCCCTATTTTTGTTTATATACCATACAACAGACATGTTGTCCGACTGGATTGCTATCGTTCCTAGGGGAAGAGAGTCCTGAAATGCTTGCAACGCAAGAAGCACTGCCCTCATCTTTAGGACATTTATATGCAGCTGAGCCTCGTGCATCTTGCCAGATGCCTTGAAAGGTCTTCTCTAGAAAATGCCCCCACACCCTATCTGGAAAGCGTCCGTGGTCACTGTGGCTATAGGATGAGGATGGGTGAATGTGCGACCCTGATTCACTAAGGTTGAGTGAATCCACCATTGAAGGTCTTTTTTGCAGGTATTGGTTATCAGAATCTTGTTAGACACTGGAAGTTCCAAGACTGACCATTGAACGAAGAGCAGCCACTGAAGGACCCTCATATCTGAAGGCAAGCTAGACGAATCAGTACGATAGCTGCAGCAATTTTTCCTAACACCTGGAGTACTAGCTTTGTGGGGGCTTTTGAGTTCTTGATCAGAATTCCCATGTAGTACTGGAGGTCATCTACTCTGCCCTGTGCAACTCTTGCGATTTGTGAAGTCGTGTTTAACTCTGCTCCTATGAAAACCAAACTCTGAGATGACTCTAGTAAAGATTTTTCGTAGCTGGTGATAATGCTTAGGGAGGAACAGAGCTCAAGGACATAATCCCTTGATTGGAGCAACTGATGCCTAGTCATGGCGGTTATGACCCAGTCATCCAAATATGGAAACACGTGGAATCCTTTTCATCTCAGATGAGCCGCTACTACTGCCATACATTTGGTGAACACCCTGGGGGCTGTGGTGAGACCAAAGGGCAGAACTCGAAATTGGAAATGACTGGCTCCCAGCCGGAAGCACAAAAACCTCCTGGACCACCTGTTTATTTGAATGTGGTAGTACGCATGCTGAAGGTCTACATAGCACATCCAATTGTCTTTTTCTAGGAATGGAAGTATCAACTGCAGTGTCACCATCTGGAACTCGGACTTTTTTACAGATTTGTTTAGGCTGCTGAGATACAAAATGGGTCTCCAGTACCCAGTTTTCTTTGGAACTAAAAAAAATCTTGAGTAAGTTCCGTATCCACTCTGGTCTGTGGGGACTTCTTGGATGACTCTGACAGAAACTTTTGAATCTCTAGTGGTGCTTGTTTCTTTTGACTGGTTGGAACATCTGGAACTGATTTGTTTTTGGGAATAGGAAGGGGGAAGAGAATGATATATTCTCTGGATATTATGTTGTGTGTTAAAGTGGTACTACACTATTCAGGTAGTCTGTACCTTTACTCAATATAGACACTGAGACAGTTCTGCTGTTACAACATTCATTTACTGCATACAAGGTTTACATCTAGCTTAACAATGAAAGGTATATACATCAAAACGTACTTCAGCTTAGAATAATCAAAGTCTCTCATACAAAAGAAAATGTCCCAATCTTTATAGTGTCTTTTCTGCCTGCATCAGCAGTTTTGAGAATTTGCCAGAATAATAAGTCTTTCCTTTCAAGCTGGTCTGCTGACATTTGGTTTTACATATCTTAATCATTCTGTTCCTGAAGAATAACTCCTTTTGTCCTTGGCCTATCTTGCGTATCATTTTGACGAGACACAGCTGCATACAAGAGTTCATCTTGACCTGCTTGTAGATAATAAATTTCACAAGCTGCATAGTTTATAAGAGATAAAATATTTTACTTCTGAGTCTTATTAACAATGAATGTCTAGCTATATGTTTTTGCAAAGTTAGTTAACTGCGTGCACTGTACACACTGAAATGCAGAACATTTAAAAAATCCACTGAAGTCCATTTTAACCTGTTCTTTACTCTCACAATTCCCACTTTTCATTTAAAAAGTGGAAAATGACTGTTCATTTTCAACTTCAGTTGTACACACTGAAACCTTTCCCAGTTTATCTAGGTTAACCATCATGATTTGTTGAATTCTATAAGTTTTTCGCAAATGACAACTTACGTAGCAATTCCAGATAGTATGACTATAATGCCTAACACTACTAATACAGGATGTATCAGCCAACTTAACAGTTTTTTTCCTGATTTTGACCAACCAGTAAACATATCCCTCCAATTGTGAGCAGTGTCTTTTTTGGTCTTTTCAGCCAAACTAAGCAGTTTATCGTTTGCAATGATGCTTAATGCCTCATAATAGAGAACACATTTTTTTCCCCAACACTCTGAGAATTTTAGTATTGTTTGTTATGTTTTTTAAATTATCCAAGGATACATATATATTGGCAGGCTGTATTAAGTCATAATTCCAGTTCTTGGAAATATTCACTTCTATAGGTTCAGTAAACACATAGTTATTATTCCACTTAAGGAAATCAACATGTGATAAACATCCTACAAAAGATAATTTTAAATTATGACCTACGTCTTGATCTGTAACCAGACAAACCTACTGAGGAGCCACTTCTATAAACATTTGAAAAGAAGAAGGCATAATAGTCCATTTACACAAATTAACAGAATGCTGCAGTTAAGCATGGTTCATAGACAGCCGAATGCTGTCCGCAAATTAGTCCATTTTGAGTCTGTGTACAATATTTTATGTGTTTTTCGTCTCATATCTATATAATTACCTTCAAATTGTGCAACCAATACTCATACCCTTCTGGTACGAGAAATATCATAGATAACACAGTAAATTGACACATAATAGTGGTATCAGTAACATTATAATGTATAAGCTTTCCTGTACAGTATTGTGGAGTACAGTATGCTACTTCAGTAAATAGCTTAATCCAATCTGTATCAGGTATCCATTTGTTAAACAATTGTCGCCAGATATTTTCATTTTGTAACATAAGTTCAGTTTGTACTCTATTTTTTTGAATTTCCACATACAAAGATTGCATTTTGTCCAATTTACAAAAATTGTAATGTTACCATCAAATTTCAACTAATGTAGCTGCATAGCATCCTAATAGTCTAAAAATTGCTGCTGATAATTTATTGTGCAGGTGCGTCTTCCATATTTCTAGATTCCAAGATGCTTGTAAATGCACAATCTGAGAGATATCTTCCCCCACTACTTTTAAACGATTAGTTAGAATTTAAACGTCAGGTGCATTAATAACTTCAGTGTCTGTGCATGCTACCTGTAATAACTGTGGTATTAGTACATATTACAGAAACTCCAATAGTAAAATTTAGTTGAACTTTCGTATTACTGGGAGGAATACTAATTTCCTGTATGGTATGATTAAGTTCTGGATCCACTCTGGTCTGCAGGGACTTCTTGGATGACTCTTTTTGATAGCAACTTTTGAATCTCTAGTGTTGCTTGTTCCTTTTGACTGGTTGGAATGTCTGGAACTAATTTGTTTTGGGGAATAAGAAGGGAGAAGGGAATGACATTCTCTGGAGATTATGTCATGCACCCATTTTTCGTTAGTGATTTTTAGCCAGGTTTGCTGGTGCAGAGACAATTGTCCCCCGACTGCCTCCAGAGGCAATCAATCGGGCACTCCTTCAGGAGTTGTATTTCATTCCCAACATATGTGTATTTATATTAGTCTATGCCTATTAGTTAGTAATCTACCAGGTGTTTACCTGGAAAACCCAACCTCACAAAACTGAAGGCTCAAATTTTGCTGTATATTTTTGTATAGCTTTGTACAATGTTACTTGTATATTACTATGTGTATGTTTCTTAGTCTTTATTTTTCTGACCTGTTGTATTTTTAATTTTACTATCTTGGAGTGTGAATTTTTTAATATACTGTAAATTGTTTGTAACTGGAGCTTTTCTCCTCAGGTCTCGACTGTAGATGGGCTACTGGCCCAGTTGGACCAACCCGGTTAACAAATGTCAATAAAAATAAATAAATAAAAATAAATAAATAAGGGTCTCCCAAATAAAGATTCTCAGGAGCCCTGCTTCTGCAGACCCCCTCTGCCATGGGGGTGATGTCTTTCATTAGAGTTCCCCCCTTTGCCTCTAGGGGAACTTTCCCCTTGCGTGTCCCCTGGTTAAGACCTTTGAGATTTTCTGAACCACATTTTCTCACTACCTCTCTGACCCTCGGGAAAGTCTGGTAGGAATGGAAAAACGCACTCCAATGGCAGACAAGGTCTTGCCTTCTTGTTCACATCTGGTGAGCGTTTCCTTTACTTTCGGTCCAAAAAGAGATGAACCGTCAAAAGGGGCACTGATAAAGGAAGACCTGAAGGGCTCTGCGAAATCGAAAAGGCACATCCAGGTCTGCCTCCTAAGAGAGCTACCTGAGCCCACTGCCCTACTTGCTCCAGCTGTATTATAAGAAATGAGTTGCATGAATGAGTTAACAACTGAATTTAAGGTGGCGAGCTGAGCACTAACTTTATCTGCCTCCACATCAGCTATGGCCTCTTGGAGGGAGTCTGATAATTCTTTAATCAGGTCTCTCTATAATCTAGTGAAGTGACTGAGATAATTCAGAGACCGTAAGGCAAAGGTCAATGACAAGAAAACGTACTTCCCATACCAGAAAATTCCTTTTTAGTGGCTGCTGCCATGACCATGGCATCAACCGCAATGCCCTTTGTTAAAAAGTTTTTTTTCCTTTGGGGTAGTTATGCATTTAGTTGGCCTTCTAGGAGTAGGATCTATGGTATCTGGGGTCTCCCAAACCTTTTGTGAAATTAATTCTACGAGCTCGTCACAAAAGGAGGAGTCACCCAAGAAGTTGATGGGCAAGATGCAAAGACCTTCAGGAAATCCGACTCATCAGTAGAAGGGGTGGAGGGCTGCCAATCACCTCTCTGTTTTAAGATTTCTAGAATGTCTCCAAAGGAGACATCTTCAGCAGGTGATCGTTGGAACCCATCTGTTTCATCGAGGTCAGTGTCAGATGTGATAGACTCCTCCAGGGAGTCGAGATGTTTCCTCTTCCATGTCCTCTTCCGAGGGACCTCCTCAGTGGGATACTTCAGAGAGGTTTCGGAAGAGTGGGTGGTACCCTGAGGGATATCTTGAGGCCTACCGTCTCTGCAGACCTGTGGAAAGGGCACGTGAGAAGAGAGACACCTGGAGTTGAAAAGGGATGAAGACCCAAAGGAGACTGTGTGCCAGACTAAGTAGTCAAAGCCCTCCTCATGGCTTCAAAGACAGACCCTTCCAGCTCTGAGGAACTCCCAGGATCTGAAAAACAAGTTGTCGGAGCCAAAGGAATCTCCGGAGCAGAAGACAGCAGCTCTGAAGCAGAGGTAGGAGCTAAACTTAGCCGTGTCGAAGCCCCCAGAGGAATAGTCAGATCCGTTGAGATCCGAAAAGTCTCCATAGACCCGGCAGGGGAATATCGGCTCCTAGATGTCTCCTGCTCCAAAGGCATTGAGACGCTCAGGGCAGATATCGGATCCGAGGAAGGGATGGGTCCTGGACCCGACACAGATAACCTGGGTATCGGAATATTCTGGCTCCGAAGCAGGGGCACAGATCGGAGGAGGAACTGTAGCAACAGAGGGGGCTTGAGTCTGATCCGATTCCTTTGGGCTTAGATCCACCAGCAGTTTGGCCAAAGCAGGTGTCTTCAAAAGTCTCTCTATGACCTTATCCACATCTTCATCAGATAAACTCCTCGTAGACCTAGAGGACATGGTAGGTGATCTTGATCTGGCTAGGAGTGGAGAAGGGAGCCAAGAAGAAGTCTTTTCAATAGAGGGAGATCTGCTCCTATGTCTCTGCTCCAATAAAAGGGTTGGCGTTGATGAAACTCCCCGCTTCGAGGGAGTTTTAGAGGTAGAAAGAGAGGTCTGCTCAAATAGAGCCTTTGGATCCTTCTGCTTGGGCTACGATGAGGATCTAGGCTCTATTGAAGGTCTTTTGGTGGGTTTGTCAGATTCGGGAGATATAGCCTCATTGAAAGGCGACTTCAAAAGGCCTTTCAGAATAAACTTATTTTTTTCATTCCATTAATGCCCATTGATTAAAATTATGGCAAATTGAACAAGACTCCTGCAAATGAAGAGGACCCTAGCAATACACAAAATGTGTGAATCACTAAGGGGCATCTTTTTACCACATTTGTCACATTTTTTGACGCCCAAGGGCTTACTATTCCTGCTTTTGCGGCATGACTATAAGAAAAGGAAAAAAACAAGGAGAGACAATCACTCACAGTCTCACACAGAAAGTCCTCTAACTTAAATGGACTAAGGAGCCCACACACACAGGCAGTAAAAGGCAAATACACTACTATTTTTTTTTTTAAAGAACAGAAAAGGGAAAAGGGGGAAAGGAATGCCCTCTAATTTAAACGGACATTCCTAGGACAGCCTCTAACTAAAAACAGATGTCAAAAAGGAAAGGAATAGGGTAAAGAAGTAGTTTGTGACTAAGCTAACAATCAAAAAGATAAAGGGATGAAAAAGGAAAGAGGAAAATACTACTTTTTATGAAATGCAGAAAAAAAGTTAAGTATTTAGCCCAGAGCAATGCTGCTGAACCTCTTCTCTGTGCAGCAAACGAGATCTGGGGTAGTTCAGGGAGTTGCATTATGGGTAAAGAATAGAGCCCACGAGCTTTGCTGAAGACCCTGATCTGGAGAAATGGCCAAGACAGATCCAACAGACTGGATCTGACCCACTAGTGAGAATAAAGGTGAGACTGACAACATCACATCATTGTTTTATTTTTTTTTTCACTTTTTCATCCTCACATTGATGTGAGGATGGAACACAGATGATGTGAAGCTCTTCCTTAGGAGAGAAGGGAGGGGCAACAGAACAAATAAAGGACTTTTTTTCCTTATATCATGTTTGGGCATTACTGAGGAGATGAGGCACTTCTAAGGAGGGGCAGGGACTTTTTTTTTAACCCTTTACATTGATATGAAGGAATTACTGACATGATATGGTGCCAGATCAGGGACCCCAGATCAGGAAGTGATACCAGGTGCTAGATGAGCCAGCTACAGTTTTTACCTCTCTCCCTGATCATACCTCTAGAAAATTTAAGTACACAGCAAATGCTGAAATCTGCTTGGGGTATAAAAATACCTATGCAAACACTCGAGCAAAAATCTTAAATGTTCTGGACTTTGTTTGCGTACCTGGGAGCCCTACAAATGTCTTCCCTTTCTTCCTTTGCATATCGCCTTTTAATTTTCTCTTCCCAATCTTTTAACCTCCTCTGATTCTTATAGCTATCATACAGTAATTTATACACCCTTCTAATTATCCCTTTTGTAACAGCAGAGCTAGTCTTTCGCAGTGCTGAGACCTGTGATGATGTAAGACAGTGCCAGCTGTGCTAGAGAGAGTACGGCAGTGCATGGGTAACACATGCCAGCATAACTAGCTGGAATTTTATAAAGAGTTTTATGTCATATGTATATCAAACTGATTTGGACAAATGCTTATGTTAAAAATGGATCAACAGTGGGTCTTGTTGGACACAACAGAAATATACATTTATATCAGACTTTTCTGTTGCAACTGAGGAATGTATATATATTAACAGAGGATGCTGGAAGGGAAGGGGTGAAGTTCCGCTCAGCTTACCTTAAGAAAACTAGCTAGAAATTAAATGACTTGGTTTAGGCCATAAAGATTTTATCTCACAGGCCTGAATGCAGCCAGAGATGGAATGTCTGGGAAAGGCCTGGGCTCTTATTATCCTTAGTGGTGAACACTACCCTGGGATCTCAGGGAATGTCTGGTTAGTCATTACAGGAAGGATGAAGTATTGGAATTGTTTTACAGTTTCCAGATGCCTTAGCAAAGCTCTAGGTGTGTACTGTGACACATCTGTACTAGATCCTAGCTCAGCTTCTAGTCAGTGGGTAGTGTGGGAATCACAGAATCAGGTGACCCGATGTGATGTCATTCTGCAGAAAAGTATTTAGATATTAGTGAGAGATATGATAGTGACACACAGCACTCTATCTTGTACCTGACAATAAAGACCCTCGTCCACTTCATCTTGCCTTGCTTTTGTTAGTAACTTAACTGGGGAACAGTAATTCTTCAGTTAGAAAATATAGTGAAATTAGTTAAATATTGTTTTCCAGTATCTGTGAGGCTTTCCATCTGTGTTATTTTTTATATTTCATGTGAACTGAAACTCTGGTGTTTATTGTAAATAAGTATTCAGTAGTTTCATGTTTTCTCTTTTATTACTTGTTATGAAATTTATACAAACCTTTCATTGTGGCTGCTCTTTTAGAAAATATTTTAACCTTTGACAGCACTAGCATTTATTTAGTGGTACTGTGGCATCACACTCCTGAAAGTCTTGCTGACTGGTTAACGCAACCATTTGTATAAATATTAATTTTATGGAGAGTAATTGGGTACCCTGGTAAGAGCCTTAAAGTAGCTGGCTGGTGGCAGTAAATCTACCTTATAGTCTGGGAAGAGTTGGTATAGCAGGTAAATCTGTGCCAACCTTTCCAGGTAGGGGGGGTGTCTCTGTGAAAATAAAATCTCAAAAGAGTGTGTGTGCCAGCTACTTGGAACAGGGACACACAGCACTGTTTTTGCAGAGAGAAAGGTGGAGCATTATTTGGGGCTTGGAAAGGAAGTCTAGCCACAGGTCTGGAATGTGCTCCCTGTGTGCTCTTAAGGGAAATGATGCTTGGTGCAGACAGCTGCATCTGAAAATAATGTGTGTATCTATCTTTTTTCCAAGTGAATGTTCCCCACAAGTATCAGTGGTGAGGATTGAGGTGCCTTGATTACTGGTCCAGAGGAGGGATGTCACAAGACCAAAGGAACTTAAAGTACCACTTGATCTTCTTCATGTATAATTTGGCATAAGGCACCATTGGAATTGTGGTTATTACGTACCCTGGAGATCTTAGAATCACCCTCTTGCTGAGGTTATAGGAAGGGGGAGCAGGGACCGAAAGTAACTGGTCAAAAACAGAACCTTCTTCTCAGGGAAGAAGGCTGCCATTGGCAGGGCATTCGGTTTGCAACCTATGAAGACTATGTCTTGGGACAAAATAAGAGGTTGATGGTGACTCCCAGTCTTTCCAGTAGAGAGATATGGTGTAGTTGATATGTAACCATAAAGTTTCCTGGAATGAGGCCTGAATTAGAAGGTTGTCCAGACAGGGGGAAAATTTAAACTCCCTGGTTTCTGCAAAAGGCAATAGCTGGAGCTAAGCACTTCGCAAAGACTCTGGGAGCTCCAGACCTGTTTGTTGATGTAGTACAGCACAAACAGTGTCAGATTAGACAGACACGGAATCCTGGGAGAGCTTATTTAGAAGTGTCTGCCAAGCTAGGAAGCTCACTCTCATTTCCAAGACACTGATATGCAATTTGACCCAGGGTTGCCACCTGTCAGGAACTTTTCCTGACAGTCAAGAAATTTTCCTGCCAATCAGGAAATCCGGAAATCAGGTTCTATGTCAGAAAATCCAGTAATAATGAATACTTGAAAGGTATTTTGCATCATTCTGATAGCTGACACATTTCTGAAGTATGTTTCTTAAAATGTTTACCGTTTCTTGGATTTTCTATACGCATTCAAATGCAGAGCAACAACCACCATCTCTGTGGTTTATGCTTGTGCATACATTTGAGGGGTTGAAGTGTATAGAAGTACAGTTGTGCACCTACCATAAATTTAGATGTTCGAGTGTATTCACTGTTGCAGTCACTACACTTGGGTTATCCTACTGGCAGGCGACCCGCAGTCGGCCCGAGTTCCAAAGTCTTGGTCCAGCGTTGTTTGCTGTCGCCTCTTCCCTGACGTCAGTGTGCCAGGGGTATAAAAGTTGCAACCGACGCCATTTTCTTCAGTTTTTCTTGCCCCAGATGTCAGGTGCCCCCAGAGAGGAAGGCTGGAAAGATAAAATTATGCCAACATGCATATATAACTATAAACATTTCTTTCATCTATAAGCAAATACAACACATAGGTAGCATAGAGATGAGTAGTACAGAAAAGTCCCAGCAATGGAAAAGGGGGATGGTGGGTGGGTAACTTGGACTGCAACAGTGAATACACTCGAACATCTACATTTATGGTAGGTACACAACTGTACTATGTTCATCGTGTTTCATTGCTGCAGTCATTACACTTGGGTAGAATCCCAAAGCTGAGGTTGGGTGGCTGGGTCTAAATTGGATTTGGAGAAGCTAACAAGCCCTGCAGAACTGCAGTGGCAAAGCCTGCTCTGGATTTAGAGTAGAGAGGTAAGTGGTAGTGCTTGGTGAAAGTGTGCACTGAGCTCCAGGTTGCAGCTTCTAAAATGTCTTTCGTTGGTACTCCTCTGAAGAAAGCTGCTGAAGTGGCTGATGCTCTGGTAGAATTAGGCCTAATGCCCTTAGGCACTGATTTGCCATGTTGTGCATAACAGAAGCAGATGCAGTGTCCTATCCACTTCGAGATTGTCTGCTTTGTAATAGGCTTTCCTTGTGATCCTGGAGCATATGCTACAAACAGTTGCTCAGTTTTTCTGAAAGCTTTTGTTTTGTCCAAATAGAATCGTAGCTGTCTGTGTATATCCAAAGCATGCAGAAGTCTCTTCCCTTTATTCTGGGGATTTGGATAAAAAGTAGGCAAATGAATGGTTTGGTTTAAGGCCACATTGGAGACCACCTTTGGCATGAATGTTGGGTTTGTCCTAAGAGACACCCTGTCCTGATGAAAAATGAGGGAAGGTTCCACAACCATTAATGCCTGTAACTCTGAGACTCTTCTTGCAGAAGTTATTGCTAGGAGCAGAGCAGTTTTCCATGACAAGAATTTTAGATCAGCTGTGCTGGCTGGTTCAAAAGGAGGCAGTGTGAGTTTTTCTAAAACAAAACTGAGGTCCCAAGTAGGTACTGGTGCTCTCCTTGGGGGTCTTATATTTTTTGCCCCTCTGAGGTACTGTCGTAGTACAGGATGTGAAAAAATAGGAGGTTCCGTATTGTAATGAGCTGAAATGGCAGAGGCATGGATTTTAATAGATGAGAAAGATAAGCCTTTGCCCAACATCTCAGTTAGGTATTTTAAAATATGAGGTATATTAGGGACCAGTGGTTCGAGCCCTTGTGCCTGATTCCAAGCACAGAATCTCTTTCATTTTCCTGCACAAGATTTCCTAGTGCTGGGCCTCCTGGCTTCTAAAATGACATCCATAAAAGCTTTAGAGAGAGGTGCAGTCTGAGTGGCTACATTATCTGCCATGCTGCCAGGTTTAAGGTTCTGAGTTGACTGTGCAGAATCTGATTGTCTTGTGTCAGAAGATGAGGCATTAGAGGTAGAATCCAAGGTGGGCCTTGAGACAAATTCTTTAAGATTGGGTACTAGTGCTGGCATGGCCAGTCTGGTGCAATCAGGATCATTCTTGTCCTTTCTTGTCTGACTTTTAGTAACACTTTGGTGAGAAGAGGCATCGGAGGGAAGGCATACACTGTCAGGCCTTTCCAGCTGAATGAAAGAGCATCCACTTTCCATGCTTGAGGGTGATAAGTCCTTGTGCAAAATTTCTGTATTTGGTAATTGTGAGGGGAGGCAAAGAGATCGATGTCTGGGCGTCCCCATTTCCTTGTTATCATGCTGAATACTTGTGGAGTGAGCTTCCATTCGTGAGGATCTATGAGATTTCTGCTTAGTTCGTCTGCCAGTGTGTTTTTTGTTCCTGGCAGGAATTGTGCCTGCAGATGTACTTGATAGGTCAGTGCTGTGTTCCACAAAGTCATGGCTTGTCTGCATAGGGGGTAAGAATGAGTGCCCCCTTATTTGTTTATGTACCACATAACTGTGGTATTGTCCATTTTTATTAATAGTTGTCCTGGATGTGTTAGGTCCTTGAAAGCTGTCAGGGCATTCTGTACAGCTGGCATCTCTTTTTGATTGATATGAAGATGCATTTGTTCCTTGGTCCACGTGTCCTGAATACATTTTCCTGCCATATGTGCCCCCCAGGCATAATCTGATGCATCTGCTGTTATTGTCTGCCTGGCTGTGGGTAGAGTGAAAGGCTGTCCCTTGTTGTGGTGACAGGCCTGGAACCACCATTGAAACTCCTGTTGTAGGCAGGGAATTAAGGTTATGATTGTCTCCAGACTGTGACAATGCTGAGTCAACACTTTTTAGGTACCATTGTAGTTTCCTCATATGCAGTTTTGCATATGGAATTAGTAGAATGCAGGATGCCATGAAGCCCAGGGCCTGCAGAATTTTTCTTGCAGGGAGCTGGGTTTTTGTTGCCATCATTTGAAAGTAATGAGTCAGTTGCCTTTGTTTGTCTGGCGTGAGATAAGCCATCTGGGCAGTTGTATTAAAGCTTGCACCCAGGAATATTATCTCTTGAGAGGGCACTAGTTTTCATTTCTTTTCGTTTACTGTGTACCCTAGGCAAATTAGCAATCTTTTTACAAACGCCAGATGCTTTAGAAGAATGTCCTTGCTGTCTGCTTGAATAAGGCAGTCGTCCAAGTAGGGATATATTTGAATTCCTATTTGTCTGCAAAATGCAATTACTGGTGCCAGGCATTTTGTGAAGACCCTAGGCGCAGCAGATAAGCCAAAGGGCAGTGCAGAGAATTGGTAATGCATTCAGCCTGCTATGAATCTGAGGTATCTTCTGCAAGATTGTCTGATTGGGACATGCAGGTATGCCTCCTTGTGGTCCAAAGTAACTAGCCAAGCCTTCTTGCCCAGCATGGGCAGAAGTTGCTGTAGTGTTAACATTTTGAATTTTGGAACATCCAGGAAAGTATTTAGGATTGACAGGTCCAGTATTGGCCTCCAGGCTTTGTCCTTTCTGGGTACTAAGAAAAGTCTCGAGTAAAATCCTTGTCCCTGTTCTTGCTGTGGAACTTTTTGAATAGCTCCCATGTCCATAAGAGCAGCAATCTGTTTTTGTGCCTCTGTCCATTGGTTTGTGGCAGGTCTGGCATACCTTTTGGTTTTGGAAGCGTGTAGAAGTGGAACCTGTAACCCTGAGAAACAATATTCAGCACCCATTGGTCCTGGGTGATCATATGCCGTTTTTTGGAGAAAAGTGCTAGCTTCCCCCCTAGGGGTGCTGTCAAGAGGTAAGTGCTTGGCATTTGCAGAGGGAAGTCATTGGGACTGTTTCCTATAAGGTTGTGATTTGTCTTCCCCTCCTTTGGTGGCGGAAGCACCCCATTGCTTAGGTCTGTAGGAGCCTTGGGGCTGTGATCTTTCTCTTGGGCGTCTGTATCTGCCTCTTTGTGGCCTGTCTGACACTGGAAAGGACCAATTTTTTGAAGGCCAGTTTCTGCTAAATCTAGGTGGGTGAACCTGTAAGAAATCTTTCACTGTCTGCATTGACTTATCCTCCATTTTCTTTAACACCTCTTCTGCCTTAACACCAAACAAAGTATCATGCTGTAATGGAGCATCCAATAACTTTACTTTAACATGGTCAGGTAAATTTTGTTCTTTCAACCAAGCATGCCTTCGAATAACAGAGCCTGTAACTGCGGCTCTACAAGAAGCCTCTAATGAATCAAAACCACACTGCAGAGTATGCTTTCCCACTTGTTCAATTGCATGCAATAAATCCTGCATTTCTTTACTGTCAGAACCGTCTGTATTTGAAACCATTTTCTGCTTTAACAAAAGACATGAGGTACTGTTGGTATTTAAGCATGTGAAACTGACAGTTTAAAGCTCTTACAGCTAAAGTAGCAGAAGTGTAAACTTTTTCCCCCCATCTGTTCAGAGCTCTTGAATCCCTATCCGAGGGCAGGATTTTTAGCAGTAGAAGCCTTAACCCCTTTAGGACCCTGGGAAATTGTTGCTGGGTCTGTAGCGGGGTTTTTGTAAAGACATTTTTGAGAGTCAGGGACTCTGTAGTACCTACCTGGCTTGACTGGTGCAGGGGGTAAAGAATCAGGAGACAGACTGGATTCAGAAAAATCATCAACAATATCAAGCACAGGGGGGATAGCCAAAGGCCTGTGCTGAGGCAATAAAAGGAAGTCTCTGAGCCTTTTCTTGGAGTCAGAATAATCCTGGCTCTCCCAATGGAAATGCTCCCTCATGGTGTGCAGGGTTTCCCCAAAAGAATAATCCTCAGGCGGAGAGGCTGAAGGTATGGACTCTTCTGCATCAGAGTCCTCATAGGGAGGGAGAGAATATCCCTGATCAGAAGAGGAATCAGAGGAAATGGAAACCTGGTCAGAGGAGTCATAATCAGTATCCTGCCTAGGCCTTTTGTCGGGGGGGGGGGGATGGGAACCCCTGATTAAGGTAATTAGGTCTTCGGCCATTTTAAGCATATGTTTCTTTGGCATGGATGACTGTTCAGGAGAATGCTGTACTTGTTTCCTTGTCTTTAATGGTGTTTTTGACTTTGCCTTTGCTGCTGTAGTGGGCTTAATTGTAAGCTGTGAAGGTCTGAAAACACCCTCAGAAGCCGATGCCTGCTCAGCGACTCCGGACCCATCTGAGGGTATAGTTTCCATAGGCCCAATACCTTGATTTCCACAGGCCTTGGTGTCTCCACGTGGCTGTCGGTTACGGCCTGTGGCTCTGAGGTAGCGGGTGTCAGGGGCTGCGAAAGCGCCTCACTGAGAACCAGCGACTGGCCTAGAAGAGGCTTCGTCGTCTGTTTTGGACCTTGGATGCCTGTCCTTTTCTTTGTCTTTACGTTTTTTATAAATTGCGGTGGTCGGTTGTTCCAACGGCATTATGTAATTAAACCTTCGGCCAAAGTAATGTAGAGCAAAATCAAACCGACGTTTAATAGTTCGTTTATTGAATCTAGCACAAAACCAACAACTAGTAACGTCGTGGTCAGGGCCTAGGCAAGGAATACAGTAAGAGTGAAAGTCCTTATGAGGTATTTGCTTCCCACAAGAAATACAATTATTAACTTTTACTGACATCGGTCTGGAGCAAGAAAAAGTTTCCTCAACTGGGTACTTAGCTTTATTGAAGACTTCGGTTCTGAAATTCAATTTTGAAAATCTCAGGAGTCGGCTGACCGGCACTTGCGAACTGCTTTTGCTTTGGGCACTGCGCGGCAAGAAAGACTGAAGAAAATGGCATCGGTTGCAACTTTTATACCCCTGGCGCACTGACGTCAGGGAAGAGGCGACAGCAACCGACGCCGGACCAAGACTTTGGAACTCGGGCCGACTGTGGGTGGCATGCCAGCAGGATAACCCAAGTGTAATGACTACAACAGTGAAACATGGTGAACATCAGCCGGTTGTCCATAATTTCTTCAACTTTCCATGACTGTCAAAGATCAGCACTGCAGACAATAAGTGGCTATTTTGGTGGTCTGGGCAAAATATGTGGTAAAGGATCACATCACTGGCACAATGGCACAGCGTTCTCACCTCACAACTCTTTTCTTCCTATCTGAGTCCTTGGCTGTGGCTCCATCTGTGTGGAGTCTGCATTTCTTCCTTACTGAGTGGGTTTTATTCAGATGCTTTTGTTTTCCTCTAACACCCCAAAAACATTCCATACGTGAACTGTTTTTCCAGTTTGCCTACAGAAAGTATGGTGTGTGTGTGTTGGTGTATGTGGGAAAAACACTGGTAGCTGCATACATACATCTCATGGGTAGTGAAAAAAGAAACATAAGTGCATCACAGAACATCTGAAACCTCAATGATTCTAGGGCCCATCATTCCTGGCTGTATAAGTAACACAGTAGGGTCCTCAGCTGCGGGCTCCACCTAGTCTAAAATGGACTCCACTCAGAGTGGGGTGCAGAAATTGTTATAATTCGTATGGGGGCTGGAGGTAGTGTAGTCATTTCTTTAACTTCCGTCAAAAAAAATCACACCTTATAGGTCTGCAGTGAATGCCAATATAGCTTGTCTAGGGCCAGTGTACTGTCTAGGAACAACAAGTTATAAGAATTACTGTAAGTGTTATTTTTTTTATTTTTTTCTCAGTTGAAATCAGATGTGTATACAGGTGGATGTCATTTGAGTGTAGGGAAAGAGGGCATGCTAGATATGTACAGCTGACAGCACTAGAGTACAGCAACATATTTCATCCTGTACATTCTTTCATTTTCATCCTAGTTTGATTTCAGAGGGATACACAGAAGGGGTCTATCTTTTGGGCTTGGGGTTGAGGAGGCATGCTGTGTTGATATGACTGCAGCAACTTGAAATATATGGTCATGTTCATTTGTCCTTTCATTTTCATCCCAATTTAACACTATATGGATACGTGGAAAAATCACAATCTTTTGTGTGGTTGGGTGGAAGGCAATCACCCCAAATATGAGCTGTATGCCCTCACAAGCATTTTATTCTCAGATTATGTACAACTACTACTCAGTTGTGTGGTAACTGCTGTGTTATTAGCCCTGAACATCAAGCCTGGACATAATCTAGGTCTTCCTTGAAAGTAAAAAAAAATAAATAATAATAAAAAGTTTTTCCTTAACTATGACTAAATGTTGTGGAAAAAAGGCTCTTATAATGCACCTCGCAGCACTTAGAACCCCCATAGCTTCTAGGGATTTATGGCCCACCCAACTCCTAGCATAATTATATTCTACCACATTTTTTTGGTAAAGTTGTGGCCAGTAAGGATGTAGAAAAAAGGTGACAAGTTAGACTAAGTGTGAGAAAACAAAACAAATGTAGTCTGGTTATTATGAGGAGGGAAGGACAGAAGGAAAACAATGGAACACTGGGGTGTATGCCAGGGTGACAATAGAAAGTGGGGGTGGGGAGTACCATAGAATACTTTGCCTAGGGATCCATATTATCCAAGGCTACCCATGCAGTCACTGTATATGGCATTTAAAAACTGGCACTTCTGGATGTAGTTTTCTAAAAGAGATGCTGCTACTCTGAGGTAAGGGGATGTGTTTTCATTATAGGGCATGGCTTGTCAGGAAATGGAAGGATGCAAAGGGGGCAACTCTAATTTGGCCTACACAGTGTTCCATTTTCCTTGAGCAGTTCTGTGTAAGATATGCCCCCCAACCCCAAGCTCTTGGGGGTTGGGTGGGTGAATGGCTTGTCCATTGACAGACTATGTATTCCACCATTCCATTGTGTGTGCGTGTCATGTGTACCTTGGTCTTACTGTATTCTCAATGTCCACTGACAGTCTCATCAGAAGCCTTGCACATGCAGCCATTTGAATGGCCACTGTCATGAAGTCAGATACTTTCTGAATCATTGCTGTATCTGTATTTGGGGTATCTAACAATATGTTGACTGCTTGTGCAATGCCTGACCTTCTTTCTGTGGGCAGTACTGCCAACTGTTTTGTTGTTTCCAGCTGGCAACCTATGAACATGAGAAAATGGGTGGGTTTCAGATGGGATTTTGGGTAATTGACTGAAATCTCCAAGGAGAGGTATATCCAGAGCAAGTAATTCATTGTTGAAATAAGGTGATCCTTCATACTGGCAGCAATGAGACAGTTGCCCATGTAAGGACATATCTTGTTTTTCAGTAGTAGCATGTAGGCTGCAACTGTAGCCACACATTTGGTAAACACCCAGGGGAGGGCTGTGGTAAGTCCAAATGGTAGTGATCTGAATGGAATAGAATTACTCCTACTTGGAAGTGCAAGAATCTCCTGGATGCCCTGGCTATTCTGATATGGCGGTAAGTGCTCTTGAGATCCAGACAGCACATCTAATCTCCTCTCAGCAGATATAGCAGAACAGATAGCACCATGGCCATCCAGAATGATTCCTTCTTCACAAAATGATTTAGATGACTGAAGGCTAAAAATGGGTATGAGGTTCTTTGTTTGGTGGGGAGGGTACCAAAAATGACCTGGAGTAATACTTTAATACTCTCTGGTCTGGTGGGAGCTTTTAGATTACCCTTATTTTGTAGAAGGTTTTGAACCTCTTGTTCTACCACTCTTCTTTCTCAGTCTGGCACTGAAGGAGGGACAACAGATGAATGCTTGAGCTTTTCCACAAAGGGTACACAATAACCTCTGGATATATGACTTCCCTGACCTAAGTGTGCTGCATGAAGGCCAGCCAAACAAGATGGTACAATGACAGATGTTTCCCAACAACCTCCAGAGTGGAGCAGTTAGACAGCCCATCAATACTGGTACTAAGGGCACTCTGAAGGGGAGTCAATGGTTACCTTGTTGACGATGATCACATCAGCCTCTGAGGTGACGACCATTATAATTATTCATTCTACCTTAGGAATTCCTGTCAAAGAATTGTTGATTTTGGTCTGCTGGGTTCTTCCTAAACCAGAGATGCCTAGTTTGCTTTTGGTTTCTTTGGTAAGATTGTTGATGAACTGTTAACCTGACCAAAGAAGCCACAAGCATTTTACCCTCCTGCTCACACTAATGCAGTTTGACTTTGAACTTCTGCCCAAACAGAAAAAAATATGTCAAACAGGGTATTGATAAAGGCCACCTTAAAGTGTTCTGCAAAAACTGTTATGCAGCGCTAGGCTTCCTGTCGAACTTCTAGCCATGACCCAGCTGTTCTAGCCACTCCATCCACCACACTGTGTAAAGGTCTCATAAACAGCAAAGTGATGGCATTAACTGTACCCATCTTGGTTTCCGCCTACTGGTTGAGACCTACAGTGGGTAGCTGTTCCTGAGTTTCCAGCAATCTGTCAGAGGCCTCTGAAATCTGGTCATGTGAGTCAAGTAATTTAGTGCTAACAGAGAAAGTATTTGAGGAATCTATCCATCATCTGAGATTCCTTCTTCAGTGGATGAATGGTTTGAGCATCTTCTTATAACTCTTTCTTTGTAGCATCTGATGCAATAAAGACAACTACAATTAAGTCATTTGCTATAATAAGGCTTGTATTAAAGGTCTACAGCACCCTACCAGGCTTATGAGGTTCTTGTCCAGAAACATCTGAATCTTTCTATGCTCCTACTAAGATCATACCCACTAATTTATCTGGTGGTGGTGCTACCCAGGCCTCTGGGGGAGAATATGCTTATTTTAAGACCTCTTCTTCAGCAGAAGTGGGGGTCTACAGGCCAAGATTCCCCTGTCTCACCATCTCAAAAACTTCCCGAAGGTGGAGTCTCCTGGAGGGGATTATGGTAAAGCTTCTCCCTTGTCAAGAACAGTTTCTGGGGGAGGGGGAATCTGAGACAGAGTCTAAGTACTTCCCCTTAGTGTTCTCTTCCTGGAAGGGCTTGTCTGAGCACTCCTTACAGTAACATTTGGGGGGGGGGTCTAAAAGACAAATGAGACCTTCTGTCCATGGTGGGCAAGAGTGATGTTGACAGGATGTGTCTAGCTTCTATAGTACTCGGGGGTGGAACCAAGAAAGGGTGTACCATATCACATTGAGGGACCTGACCTGGTCGCCTCAACATCAACAATCCTGTCAAAGCACTGAGCACCAAAGGCATTGGCACTGAGTGGTCTGACACAAAGGTCATGAATACATCAACCTGGGTACCCATCAATGGTACTGACAACCACAAACCTGACCCAGTGAAAATGGATTTTAGCACTGATGGGATGGCTCTGGAAACGGTTGGCACCACAGTCAGTATTGCACATTCAAAGCCAGTCAACTTCAGGCCTGACAGAGATCAGCACTGATACAGCTGATGTTGACTCATACACTGGCACCAAGTGTTGCAAAACCAGAGGAAAAGGATACAGTACAGATTAGGATATCAGTATCGGTTCTCTGCTCGATTCCAAAGCTCCTGGAGCTGAGACTGTGTCCAGTGTAGAACAGAAGTTGAAGGAAGACATTTTTCCCTTGATGCCCTAAGAACAGAGGGGGTAGAGGACACCAAACCTGAGCTGAGCCTTCATAAAGGCTGACATTATCTTGTCACAGCATAACTGGTTAGGACTCCACAGTGACTTTGAAGATTAGAACAGACATCACTGCAGATGTGTTGAAGAAAGAAATCTTGCAAGCTCCTGCTGAGAAGAGAAGCTACCGGTCTTTCTTCTCACAGGTTCATAGGTAGTTATTTGGTTTGCAATTCAAGGGACCATTAAGGACCCAAGCATGGTCTGGTTGAGTGTCTTGCTCAAGGTCACACAAGAGTCAAATGAGGGCTGAGTGACAAACTCTGTACCACAACTACAGCAAACAGCCTTAACCCTCATAACCAACTGCACCCAGACTTGCAGTGTCTTGTGGAAATGGTAACAGTAGATGTGGCAATATTGATACCATGGAAAGTCCCATCCAGTGTGGAGGGGAAACAGGCAACCTAAGTACTTCAGCCAGGGAATTCTCCTCCAGCACGTTTACCCCACACCATCATCCTCCTCCTATTCTTCTCTTTCTGCTTTGCTAATTAGGGGGTCCTTATCCTGTTATTTTTGGTCCTCCTTGTCCTTGGTGGTGTCCAATTTAAGCAAGCCTTTCAGTACTAACTTATTTTTCCTGTCTACAGAGTCTTGGAATGAAAGGTGGAAAAAATTTGACAGTCACCATCCAGGTGCCCAACCCTAAGACACAAAACACAGAAGTCACAAGGGTTTTTGGGCGAGATCTTGTCTGCATTCTGTACATTTTTTTGGAAACAGAGGCCTTACTGTCTGAACTCATCTTTTATAACAGAAAAAAAAAATCACAAACTATAAACCTCTGGGGACTAAGCACTAGCAATGATACTACAGAAAACAAAACCAAGGGCAAACACATAGTACAAATCAGCAGGTCCACTCATACTCAGGTACAGACAAAGCAAGCACTCAATATGAGGATAACTGATAACAGTTAAATAATCATTTCTGCCAGTTTAATTAGTTATAAAGAAGTAGAAAACAAAAGAAAGAAAGAAAAAAAAATTTTTTGAGGGGGGGGGGTGAATGACAGGAGAATTGACAGGTATGAGGAGAAGTGAAACAACAGGTGAAGGAATATTAACAGAAAACTTTAAACTTATCTGCCTCAAAATGCAACCAATTCTCTAACAGCTCTCTGACTCAAATTGGCTCCAGATGTTGTTCAAAAAAGGTGTTAGCAACATCTGTAGTCAGCTGCAACATACTAGGAAATGAGGGGGAGGAGCTTGAGCTGGCAAAAGACTAGTTGTTGACAAAGACTGGTGCCTCTGTCAACTGCGCCATTTGCTCCTGTGTTTGAACTATACCAACATAGAGTAAAGATTTAAAACAGAAATGGATTTTGTGGAAGCTGGGTCTGAAGCATCTTTAGGCCCTTTGTATAATACAGCTACCAAAGCTTTCTTCCAGCATGCTGGTACTCCCCCCCCCCACCCTTTTCAAGATTTGTATTACTTCCCTCCCTTCAAGCTTCCAAACTTCCACAGGAATACAGTACAGTTGTGTACACTTACCATAAATGTAGATGTTCGAGTGTATTCACTGTTGCAATAATCCCACTTGGGTTATCTGCCTGCAGGTAGCCCTCAGTCAGCCCGAATACCAAGAGCCTTGAGATTTCTGCGTCAGATGCTGTCACCTCTTCCATGACGTCAGGTTGTCAGGGGTATAAAACATGCAACCAACGCCATTACATCAGTTTTTCTTGCCCCAGATGTCAGAAGCCCCCAAAATAGGAAGCAATTACATAGTGTGGAACACCTCCAGTAAAAAGTAAATACCATTGCCATAAGATATGGCCAAAAAAAGGATAGCTAGAAAGTATAAAAAAGTCAGGGGGCTGGAGGGAGGGTAACCAGGACTGCAACAGTGAATACACTCGAATATCTACATTTATGGTAAGAGTACACAACTGTACTATGTTCTTCGTGTTTCACTGTTGCAGTCATCACACTTGGGTTGATTCCCAAAGCTGAGGAAGGGTGGAGGCAGTCAAGAAGTATTAGGGCTGGCTAGCAGGCCTTGTAAGACTGCTGTAGCAAATCCAGCTCTGGATTTAGAAAAGATAAGTAAGTGGTAATGCTTGGTGAAGATGTGTACTGAACTCCAGGTTGCAGCTTCCAGGATGGCCCTGGTAGGGACTCCCCTGAGAAATGCTGTAGAGGCTGAGGTAGCCCTAGTGGAATGGGTTCTGATCCCCTGTGGGGTAGGTTTTTCCATGTTGCTTGTAGCAGAAATGGATGTAGTGTGCTATCCATTTGGAGATGGTTTGCTTTGAAATGGCCTTGTCCTCTGCCCCTGTAGCAAAGCTAACTAGCAGCTGGTCAGATTTTTCTGAACAGTTTAGTCCTGTCTAGGTAGAACCTAAGCTGTCTGTGCACATCCAAGGAGTGCAGGATCCTTTCCCCTTTATTCTGAGGATTAGGAAAAAAGGTTGGTAAATGGATGGATTGGTTTAAAGCCACACTGGATACCACCTTGGGCATAAATGATGGGTTAGTCCAGAGGGAAACCCTGCTCGCATGGAAGATAATGAAGGGTTCCACAGTCATAAGGGCTTGTAACTCAGACACTTCTTAATGAAGTGATGGCTAGAACTAAGGCTGTTTTCCAAGAGAGGAATTTTAACTCTGCTGTAGCAGCAAGCCCAAAAAGGGGGAAGCATGAGCTTCTCTAGTACAAAGTTAAGGTCCTAGGCAGGAGTGGGAGATCTCCTCAGGGGTCTTAAATTGTTAGCACAGGAACTGTTTGACCAGAGGGTTAGAGAAGAGGGGTGGCTCAGTACTGTAATGAGCTGAGACAGCAGAGGCATGAATCTTAATGGATGAGAAGGATAGGCCTTTGTGGAGCAGCTCTGCTAGATAATCTAGGATATGAGGTAAGGAGGGCACGGCTGTGTCTTTTCCCTGAGACTGGCTCCAAGAACAGTATCTTTTCCACTTTTCTGAATAGGATTTCCTAGTACTAGGCCTCCTGGCCTCAAGGATGATATCCAGCACCTGTTTGCTGAGGGTTGCTGGTGATGTATTCAGGGAATAAGCAAGGCTGCTAGGTTCAGGGGTTGCAGCTGAGGATGCAAAATCTGCCCCCCCCCCCGCAGGGACAGCAGAGAGGGGGTATTATGTAGGTGCCAGGGTGGCACTTAGACTGCGTAAAAGTGGGTACCAGTGCTGGCATGGCCAGTCTGGTGCAATAAGGATTGTCCTTGGCTTGTCCTGTTTGATCTTGAGTAGTACTTTTGAGAGGAGGGGCAGAGGGGGAAAGGCATAGATTGAGAGGTTTTCCCATGTAAAGGATAGGGCATCCACTTTCCATGCTTGGCTGTGGGGAGTTCTGGTGCAAAATTTGCTCAATTGATGGTTCTGGGGGGAAGCAAAGAGGTCCACCTCTGGTATCCCCCACCTGTGGATTAGAAGCTAGAATGAATTGTGTTCCAGTTTCCACTCATGCGGGACCATCAGATTTCTGCTTAAGTCGTCTGCCAGTGAATTTTGTTTGCCTGGCAGGAACTGAGCTTGCAGGTGCACTTGGTTGCTCAAGGCTGTGTTCCACAGAGCCATGGCTAACTTACAGAGTGGGTAGGAATGAGCTCATCCCTGCTTGTTTATGTACCACATGACTGTGGTGTTGTCTGTCTTTATCAAGAGCTGTCCTGGAAGGAAAAGGTATTTGAAGGCTGTCAGAGCATTTTGTACAGCTAACATTTCTTTTTGATTGATATGCAGGTGCATTTGTCCGGGACTCCATTTGCCTTGAATGCATCTGCCTGCCATGTGAGCCACCCATGCATAGTCTGATGCGTCTGTTGTCAGGGTTTGGGTGGTGGTGGGGGGGTTGAGTGAAAGGGAGTCCCTTGTTGTGGTTGCAGGCCTCTGCCCACCAACGGAACTGTGTCCTTAGGCAAAGAATAATCGGAATCACTGTTTCCAGGTCCTGAGAATGTTGACACCACAGACTTTTTCAGTACCACTGAAGTTTCCTCATATGCAGTCTTGTATATGGAATTAGGAGAATGCATGAGGCCATGAACCCTAAGGCTTGCAGTATTTTTCTTGCAGATAGCTGGGTTTGGATGGCCAGTAGTTTGAAGTAATTTGTCAAATAAACCTGCATTTCTGGAATGAGGAATGCCATCTGGGAAGTTGTGTTCAAGCTTGCTCCCGGGAATACAATTTCTTGGGGTTTACTATCACATGTTCGATATGACATTGTTCGAATGTACAGGTGTCCGAACCAAATGTTCGGAAATCTGTACACCGAACAGTGTAAATGTCGAACCGAGCATTTCAGTGCAGTCAAATTTTGAAATGTCGACTACACTGAAATGCTCCTACCCACCCAACATACTACAACTGTTTTTTGCAGGGGGGTGCCCCCACACCCCCCCTACTTATATATACAAACTCTGAGATCGCAATACAGTGAGGGTAAGGGTATATTTCCCCATCCCCACTATAGTGCAATTTGCACCACAATGTTGGAGATAACAGTGGCCATTCGCTCTTGTCAGCTTCGGCATTCTGATGATCTCCCTAATGGTTCCGCTATCTGGTTTTCGCACATAGTTCATTCATCTAAAAGACGAACGAACATGTGATAGTAAACCTTTCTTGGCTGGGTATCAGATGTGATTTATTTCTGTAGATGGTATACCCCAAAGAAGTTAGGAGTCTCTTTACAAATGTCAGGTGCTGAAGTAGTAATTCCTGACTGTCAGCCTGAATCAGGCAATCGTCCAAGTATGGGTAAATTGGAATGTTTCTCTGCCTGCAGTATGCAATGGCTGGAGCCAGGCACTTTGTGAATACCCTGGGCGCAGTAGATAAGCCAAAGGGAAGTGCAGAGAACGGATAGTGCATACAGCCTGTCCTGAAACATAGATATTTCCTGCATTCCCTTATGGGGATGTGCAGATAAGCTTCTTAAGTCTAGGGTGACCAGCTAGGAGTCCTTGGCTAGCATAGTCAGCAGCTGTTGGAGTGTAAGCATTTTGAACTTTGGTACCACCAGGGAGGTGTTGAGACTTGACATATCCAGGATAGGGCGCCAAGAGTTTTCTTTTCTGGGCACCAGAAACAGTCTAGAGTAGAAAAGTACAGTTGTGTACCTACCATAAATGTAGATGTTTGAGTGTATTCACTGTTGCAGTCATTACACTTGGATTATTCTGCTGGCAGGCTACCCGCAGTCAGCCTGAATTCCAAAGTCTTGGTCCGGCGTCGGTTGCTGTCGCCTCTTCCCTGACATCAATGCGCCAGGGGTATAAAAGATGCAGCCGATGCCATTTTCTTCAATTTTTCTTGCCCAGATGTCAGGTGCCCCCAAAAGGGTAGGTTAAAAATTATGCCAATAAAAATGCATGCAGTAACAAACATTACCTTCATCTACAAGCAAATACACCACATAGGCTGCATAGAATAGAGAAGTACAGATAAGTCCCAGCAATGAAAGGGGGATGGTGGGAGGGTAACCTGGACTGCAACAGTGAATACACTTGAGCATGTACATTTATGGTAGGTACACAACTGTACTATGTTCATCGTGTTTCACTGTTGCAGTCATTACACCTGGGTTGAATCCCAAAGCTGAGGTTGGGTGGCTGGGCCTAAATAGAATTAGGAGTGGCTATGAGGACCTGCAGAACTGCAGTGGCAAAGCCTGCTCTGGATTTAGAGTAAAGAGGTAAGTGGTAGTGCTTTGTAAAAGTGTGCACTGAAGTCAAAGTTGCAGCCTCCAAAATGTCCTTGGTTGGTACTCCTCTGAGGAAGGCTGCTGCTCTGGTTGAATGTGGCCTAATGCCCTTAGGCACTGATTTGCCATGTTGTGAATAGCAGAAACGAATGCAGTGGCCTATCCATTTTGAAATAGTCTGCTTTGAGATAGCATTTCCTTGCGATCCTGCAGCATATGCCACTAAGAGTTGCTCAGTCTTTCTGAAGCTTTAGTTTTGTCCAAGTAGAAGCGTAGCTGTCTGTGTATTTCCAAAGAATGCAGAAGTCTCCTCCTTATTCTGTGGGTTTGGATAAAAGGTAGGCAAATGAATGGTTTGGTTAAGAGCTACACTGGACACTACCTTAGGCATAAATGTTGGGTATGTCCTCAGAGAAACCCTGTCCGGATGGAAAATTATAAAAGGTTCCACCGCCATTAGTGCCTGTAACTGAGAATCTTTTGCTGAAGTTATTGCGAGGAGCAGAGCTGTTTTCCATGATAAGAATTTTATCTCAGCTGTACTGGCTGGCTCAAAAGGAGGCAGTGTGAGTTTTTCCAAGACAAAATTGAGGTCCCATGCAGGTATTGGCGCTCTCCTTGGAGGTCTTATGTTTTTGGCCCCTCTGAGATACTGCCTTAGCAGTGGATGTGAAAAAATAGGTGGGTCCGTATTGTAATGAGCTGAAATGGCAGAGGCATGGATCTTAATTGAGGAAAAGGATAGGCCTTTGTCCTGCATCTCAGTTAGGTATTGTAAAATCTGAGGAATATATGGTACAAGCGTGTCAATTCCTTGTCCCTGGTTCCAAGCACAGAATCTCTTTCATTTTTCTGCATAAGATTTTCGGGTGCTGGGCCTCCTAAATAACATCCATAACTGCTTTAGAGAGAGATGTGTTCTTAATGGTTACATTATCCGCCATGCAGCCAGACTTAGGGTTCTGAGTTGACTGTGCAGAATCTGATTGTTTTGTTGGGTCAATAAATGAGGAATTTGAGGTAATATCCAGGCTGGGCCTTGAGACAAGCTCTTTAGGATTGGGTACCAGTGCTGGCGTGGCCAGTCTGGGGCAATCGGTATCATTTTTGGCTTCTCTTGTCTGACCTTTAGGAGTACCTTGGGGAGTAGAGGCAGTGGAGGAAAGGCATATACTGTAAGGGTTTTCCAGCTGAATGATAGAGCATCCACTTTCCATGCTTGCTTGTGATAAGTCCTTGTGCAGAATCTCTGTAGTTGGCAGTTGTGAGGGGAGGCAAATAGATCTATGTGTGGACATCCCCATTTCCTTGTTATCATGCTGAAGATTTGTGGATCTAGTTTCCACTCGTGAGGATCCATGAGGTTTCTGCTTAGTTCGTCTGCCAGAGTATTTGTCTTTCCTGGCAGGAATTGTGCTTGCAGGTGTACTTGAAAAGTCAATGCTGTGTTTCACAAAGTCATGGCTTGTCTGCAGAGGGGGTAGGAATGTGTGCCTCCCTGCTTGTTTATGTACCACATGACTGTAGTATTGTCCGTCTTTATCAGCAGTTGTCCTGGATGAAGTAGATCCTTGAAGGCTGTCAGGGCATTCTGAACAGCTAGCATCTCTTTTTGATTGATATGAAGATGCATTTGGCTTGCGGGCCATGTGCCCTGAATACATTTTCCTGCCATGTGGGCCCCCCAGGCATAATCTGATGCATCTGTTGTTAGTGTCTGCCTGGCTGTGGGTAAAGTGAATGGCTATCCCTTGTTGTGGTGACAGGCCTGTGCCCACCATTGAAACTCCTGTTGCAGGCAAGGAATGAGAGTAATTAATGTTTCCAGGCTGTGGCAATGTTGAGTCCAAACACTTTTTAGATACCATTGTGGTTTCCTCATATGCAGTCTTGCATATGGAATTAGCAGAATGCAGGATGCCATGAAGCCCAAAGCCTGCAGAATTTTTCTTGCAGATAACTGGGTCTTTGTTGCCAACATTTCGAAATAAGAAGTCAGTTGCCTTTGTTTGTCAGGCGTGAGATAAGCCATCTATGCAGTTGTATTTAAGCTTGCACCCAGGAATATTATCTCTTGAGAGGGTATTAGTTTTGATTTCTTTTCGTTTTCTGTGTACCCTAGGCAAATTAGTAATCTTTTTACAAATGCCAGATGCTTTAGTAGAATGTCCTTGTTCTCTGTTTGAATAAGGCAGTCGTCCAAGTAAGGATATATTTGAATTCCTCTTTGTCTGCAAAAAGCAATTACTGGTGCCAGGCATTTTGTGAAGACCCTGGGCGCAGTAGATAAGCCAAAGGGCAGTGCAGAGAATTGGTAGTGCATTGAGCCATCTATGAATCTGAGGTATCTTCTGCAAGATTGTCTGATTGGGACATGCAGGTATGCCTCATTTAGGTCCAAAGTTACAAGCCAAGCCTTCTTGCCCAGCATGGGCAGAAGCTGCTGCAGAGTCAACATTTTGAATTTTGGAACGTCCAGAAAAGTGTTTAGAATAGACAGGTCCAGTATTGGTCTCCAGGCTTTGTCCTTTCTGGGTACCAAGAAAAGTCTTGAGTAAAATCCTTGTCCCTGCCCTTGCTATGGTACTCGCTGAATGGCCCTCATGTCCATGAGGGATGAAACTTGCTTTTGTGCCTCTGCCCATTGATTGTGTGGCAGGTCTGGCATACCTTTTGCCTTTGGCAGGGTGTGAAAGTGGAACCTGTAGCCCTGAGACACTATATTCAAGACCCATTTGTCCTGGGTGATCATGTGACAATTTTGTGAAAAAACTGCTAGTTTTCCCCCTAAGGGGACTGCCAAAAGATAAGTGATTGGTATTGGCAGTGGAAAGTCATTGGGACTGTTTCCTATATGGCTGTGATTTGTCTTCTCTGCTTTTGGAGGTAGAAGCACCCCATTGTTTAGGCCTGTATGAGCCTTGGGGCTGGGATCTGCCTCTATGGTGTCTGTATCTGCTTCTTTGTGGCCTGTCTGACACTGGAAAGGACCAATTCTTTGAAGCCCAGTTCCTGCTAAATCTGGGTGGCTGTACCTGTAAGAAATCCTTAACTGTCTGCATAGATTTCGCTTTATCCTCCATTTTCTTCAACACCTCTTCTGCCTTAACACCAAACAAAGTATCATGCTGTAATGCAGCATCCAATAATTTTGCTTTAACATGATCAGGCAGATTCTGTTCCTTTAACCAAGCATGCCTCCTAATGACAGGACCCGTAACAGCGGCCCTGCAAGAGGCCTCCAGTGAATCAAAACCACATTGCAAAGTATGCTTTCCTACTTGTTCAGCTGCATGTAATAAATCCTGCATTTCTTTGTATTCTGGACATTCAGAATTTGTCAACATTTTCTGTTTTAGCAGTGACATTAAGTATTGCTGATATTTAAGCATATGAAACTGACAATTTAAAGCCCTTATAGCCAAGGTAGAAGAAGTGTAAACCTTTTTCCCCCATCTGTCCAGTGCCCTTGAATCCCTATCAGAGGGGACAGGATTTTTTGCAGTGGAAGCCTTGACCCCTTTGGGACCCTGAGATATAGTTTCTGGGTCAGCAGCAGGGTTTTTATATAGAAATTTATGAGAATCTGGAACCCTGTAGTATCTGTCTGGCTTAACAGGTGCAGGGGGTAAAGAGTTAGGGGACAGGCCGGACTCTGAAAATACATCTACAATGTCTGGAACAGGTGGAATAGCAAGACGTCTGTGCTGAGGTAGTAAAAGAAAGTCTCTGAGCCTTTTCTTAGATTCTGAGTAATCTTGGCTCTCCCAAGTGCTCCCTCATGGTATGCAGAGTTTCCCCAAAAGAATAATCCTCAAGAGGAGGGGCTGAAGGAATAGATTCTTCAGCATGATAATCCTCATAGGGAGGAAGAGAGTATCCCTGTTCAGAAGAGGAGTCAGAGGAAATAGAAACCTGATCTGAAGATTCATATTCTGTCTCTTGCTAGGCCTCTTATTAGGAGGGGGGATGGGAACCCCTGATCAAAGTAATTAGGTCTTCGGCCATTTTAAGCATCTGTTTTTTAGGCATGGAAGTCTGTCCAGGAGAATGCTGCACTTGTTTCTTTGTCTTTAGAGGTGCTTTAGTCTTTGCCTCTGAAGCTGAGGTTGGCTTTACATATAACTGTGTAGGTCTGAAAACACCCTCAGAAGCCGATGCCTGCTCAGCGGCTCCGGACCCATCTGAGGGAATAGTTTCCAAGTGTCCAATACCTTGAGTTTCCAGAGGCCTAGTTGGCTCCACATGGGAGTCAGAAGCGGCCTGTGGCTCTGAGGTAGCGGGCGTCAGGGGCTGCGAAAGTGCCTGAGAACCGGTGAATGATCTAGCAGAAGCCTAGTCGGTTTTGGAGCTCGGATGCCTGTCCTTTTCCTTGCGCTTTTTGTAAACTCCGGTCGTCGGCTATTCCGACTGCATTATATAATTAAATCTACGGCCAAAGTAATGAAAGGCAAAATCGTACCGACGCTTAGTGCGTTGGTTAAATCTAGCACAAAACCGACAGCTAGCAACGTCGTGGTCAGGGCCTAGGCAAGGAATACAGTAAGAATGAAAATCCTTATGAGGTATTTGCTTCCCACAAGAAATACAATTGTTAACTTTTTCTGACATCGGTCTGGAGCAAGAAAAAAAGTTTCTCCAATGGGGTACTTAGCTTTAATGAAGACTTCGGATCTGAAATTCGATTTTGAAAATCTCAAGAGTTGGCCGACCGGCACTTGCGAACTGCTTTTGCTTCGGGCACCGCGTGGCAAGAAAGACTGAAGAAAATGGCGTCAGCTTCATAGGTTCATAGATTAGTACTAAGCTAACTGCCCTTGCGAGCCATTTTAAGCCTAGCTAATTATCCTTTGTGAGACACAAACCCTGAACCTTGTGCTTGTAAGGCAAACACCTTAACCATTAGGCCACCCTCCCAACCCCTGCATCTTTTATACCCCTGGCGCACTGACGTCAGGGAAGAGGCAACAGCAATCGACGCCGGACCAAGACTTTGGAATTCAGGCCGACTGCGAGTAGCCTGCCAGCAGGATAACCCAAGTGTAATGACTGCAACAGTGAAGCACGATGAACATCCCTGTCCCCTTTGCTCTGTTGGAACAGGATGAATAGCCCTGATACTGAGAAGAGAAAGTATTTGCTTTTGGGCCTCTGCCCATTTGTTTGGGGGAAGGTCTGGCAATCCGCTTAGGATTGGCAGTGAATGGAAGCAGAATCTGTATCCCTGGGATACAATGTTTCAGACCCAATGGTCCTGCGTAATGTATTCCCAGTTTGTTGCATGCAGGGCGAGTTTTCCTCCTAGGGGTGCAAGTACTTGGGCATGGCTGGGAAGGATGCAGGAGAAGCCATTGTGAACTTTTTCCATAAGAGGGTGGCTTACCACTCCCCGTTTTTGAGGCGGGAGCATTCCATTATTTAGATCTGTGCATACCCTGAGGCTATAGTCTTTGTGGTCTGTTGCCCCTGGGTTTGGACTGAAGGCCTGGGAGGGACTGGAAAGGACCAGTTCTTCGAAGGCCAATGCCTACTGAATCTAGGTGGCCATACCTGTAAGAAATATTTAACAGTTTGCATAGATTTACCTTTTTCCTCCATCTTTTTAAGAACAACTTCTGCTTTTGTGCCAAACAAACATCCTTGATTTAATGGATCATCCAGTAATTTTGCTTTGACATGGTCTGGCAAGATTTCTTCCTTCAGCCAAGCATGCCCTCTCAGAACAGACCCAGTGACAGCAGCCCTGCAAGATGCATCTAAGGCATCAAAACCACACTGCAAGGTGTGCTTACCAACTTAGTTAGCAGACTGCATTAACTCTTGTAAACTTTTAGTTATGTACTCACCATAACTTCAGATGTTTGGGATCCATCTCGCCTACATTCTGAATGATGGGTTCGGAGCCGATCCATGCCAAAGAAGTCTCTTATTGGCTGAGCTTACTATATCCCAGGATGCACCACCACCAGTCCCCAGATCTAGTTTGTCCGCATACATGCACATGCATACCCTGCTTATATAACATCGTCAGATGAAACAAGATAAAAACAGTGGAGCTCAAAACCGTTCAATCTCTTCTGATCTGCAAGGCAGGGGAAGGAGGCGTAGGTATCAGGAATGTGGTGAGATGGATCCCAAACATCTGAAGTTATGGTGAGTACATAACTAAAAGATGTTATGTGATCTCCTGGGTGGCTCACTGGAAAACACTCCTGAGTACCGTGGAACCAAATGAAGCTCGTCCTTTAGATGCCACATCCAATTTGTAGTGGGAAATGAAGTGTGTCGGGTTGGACCAAGTAGCCGCAGCACAAATTTCGAAATAGCGAGCTTGGAATGAAAAGCTATAGAAGTAGCCATAGCTCTGGTAGAATGAGCTTTGATAGATGATGCAAGTTGCTTATTGAAGAAGAATAGGCCTGAGTTATGCAATCTCTGATCCATTTTGAGACTGTAGCTTTGTGATGGTTTGGCCCAATTTATTATCTGAGAAGGACACAAACAACTGGTCTGACTTACGAAGTTGCTGAGTCCTGTCTAAATAGAAGCGTAATTGCCTGTGAACATCCAATTTATGGAGAGTGTATTCTGCTTCATTAGAGAATTTTGGAAAGAAAACTGGTAGTTCTAGAGATTGTTGAAGACAGAAACTAGAGCAGACCTTTGGGACAAAGGATGGGTTAGGCCTAAGTGATACTCTATCTTTGTGGAAAATCAAATACGGTGGTTTAATAGACAGGGCTTGAAGCTCTGAGACTCTTCTTGTAATAGCCACTAAGAATGCCGTTTTCCAAGACAGATATTTTAACTCGCATGTAGCGGTTCAAAGGGGAGATGTTAATGCAGCACCAAATCAAGATCCCACGGAGGTGCAGGATGAAAAACTGGTGGTCTTAACAGGCTCGCACCTTTAATGAATGTTTTGCATAGTCTGCTGCTCATCAAAGGAGGATCCGTGGATTCATGGAATTTAGAGATAGCAGCTAGTTGAACTTTAATAGTTGAGACAGAAGATCCCTGATTAAATAGGGATGTTAAAATTTCAAAACCTCTGGGACAGGAGCAGAGATAGGGTCTAAGCCCTTGAGTTGAGCCCAGATAGCAAACCTCTTCCACTTACTGAGGTACAATTTGTTAGTGGTGGGTTTGTAAGATAAAATGTGAACAACTTCGGGTCTAGTGTGTGACTTCTAACTAAGGTTGGAAGTGGAGGAGCCAAGCTGTCAATTTCAGAGATTGAAGGACTGATGCCAATGTCCCGACTGATGGATTAGCAAATCCGGGATCAGGTCTAAGGTCCACGGATCGTCCACTGCATGCTTTTCAGGTAAGGAAACCATATCTGACGAGGCCAGTATGGGGCAATCAGAATCATTGAAGACCCTAGCTGAGAAGCTTTTGAATAACTTTGGGAAGGAGTGGAATTGGAGGAAAAGCATAAAGCAACCCTGTTGGCCAAGGTTGTGCTAGAGCATCCATGGCTGGTACTTCCTGATGTGGAATCAAGGAGAAGAACCTTTGGCACTTGGTGTTTTGTGCGTCCCCATCTCTTGAAAACCTGGGCTGCTACTGTGCGGTTTAGAGACCATTCGTGAGGAGAGAGAATTGTCCTGCTTAATTTGTCCCAATACATTTGACTTTCCCGGGATGTGGGTCGCTACCAAGAAGCGGTTGGTAGCTACAGCCCATTCCCACACTCTCATGGCCTCTCTGCAAAGGGGATATGATCTGGTCCCTCCTTGTTTGTTCAGATACCAAACCACCGACATGTTGTCTGTGTGGATGGCGATGATGCCCTGAGGAAGGAACTTGTGTAAGGCCTGTAGGGATAGAAGTACAGCCCTCATCTCCAACACGTTGATGTGGAGAAGAGCTTTGTCCGGAAGCCAGGAGCCCTGAACTAGCCTGCCCAGACAATGCCCCCACCCTATCTGGGAGGCATCTGTCGTCAGGGTAACCACTGGAGGGAGAACAAAGGGTTTTCCTGATCCAAGTTGGATGTCTGAAGCCACCAGCGAAGGTCCCTTTGCATATTTCCGTAATCATGATGTGATGATTGAGGGAAGATCTTGAAAGGACCATTGAGTTGATAAGAGCCACTGAAGAATCCTCATGTGTAACCTTGCTAGAGGAACTAAAAGTACCGTGGCAGACATTGAGCCTAGAACCTGTAGGACCATCCTGGCTGGGGCTTTGGATCTCGAGATCAGAGCTCGAACTTGGCCTGTGGATCCTTGCAGGAAGAAAGACACGCATCAATCTTGAGTCTATCTCTGCTCCTATAAACTTTATGCTGAGAGGGCAGCAAGACAGACTTTGACCAATTGAATGTAATCCCTAGGGAAACACCCAGGGAGATGGTGGCTTTGAGGTTGTCCATAAGTAGATGCCTGGTGGTGGCAGTCAGGAGCCAGTCGTCGAGATAGGGAAACACTTGGAATCCAAGGCTCCTCAGATGAGCCGTCACTACTGCCAAACACTTGGTGAACACCCTGGGGGCTGTGGTGAGACCAAAGGGCAGAGCACAAAATTGGTAATGACTGGCTCCCAGGCTGAAGATACCTTCTGGACGCCTGATGTATCGGTATGTGATAATAGGCGTCCTTGAGGTCTATGGAGCACATCCAAACATCCTTCTCCAACAACGGGAGAATGGATTGCAACGTGACCATTGAATTTGGATTTCGTGACGGATAGGTTCAGTCTGCTGAGATCCAATATTGGTCTCAGGTCCCCTGTCTTTTGGCACTAAAAGAACCTGGAGTAATTTCCTGATCCGATTTGGTCTGTGGGGACCGGTTGGATGACTCCTTTTCTAGCAGCTTTGAAGCTTCTGCGGCTGCTATTTTGACTGGGTGGTGGGTCCGGGATTCTTTTGGGCCGGAGGGGTGAGTATTTGAATGGGATGGTGTAACCTCCGGCACTATCGAAGCACCCATCTGTCCTGAGTGATTGACTCCCAGGCTTTTAGGTGCTTGGCAACGACACCCGACTGGCTCGAGCAGCACAGCCGGGCAATCCCTCATGTCGTGTGGGAGGCTGAAGAGCCACGAAAGGACTCCTCTGCCGCCTCTGGGGCGTCTCCTGAAAAAATTTCCCGCCCTCTGCCTCTGGGAATCTTCCTGCTGTTGGGAGAAAAAGATTTTGAACCACATTTTCCCCTCCTTTGGCCTTGGGGTAAAGTGGAATAACGGGCCCTACGGCAGATAACGTTTTCCCTCTTGCTTCTTTCACCTTGGGTCCAAACAATGAGGACCCATCAAGACTTGAAGGCCTCCGAGCCAGGCTTGAAATGAGCCTGAGGATAGCCAACTGAGAGCTAACGGACTGGGCTCTGACAACTCCTTGACCAGATCCCTCTGAAGCCTGGTAAAATGTGCCAAATAATTCAGAGACCTTAAGGTAAAGTCAGTGCGCTTTCCGTACCTATCCATACTCCTAGACTCCTTATTAGGAGGATGGATGGACGTGTTGTGTAGCAGATGCCACCACCATGGCATCTACAGCCCGCCTTTAGTAAGGAACTCCTTCTGGGGAGCAGATAAGAATTTGTTTGGGGAGGGGAAGGTTTGTTCTATCTGGGTGTTCCCAGCCCTTGACAAACTAAATCCAGAAGCTCGGGCGGGCGGACACCCAGGAGGCGGAGGGCTGAGCCCCAAAGGCCTTGAGGAGCACTAGAGGGGGTTTGGACATCCATGTTTGAGGATCTCTAAGATGTCTGCAAAGGAGACATCATCTGAGAATCATCCATATCCGTGTCCGATGTAATAGACTCAGGGGAGTCCACGTGCTTCCTCTTGCACGATCTCTTCCTTGGGGTTCCTCTGAAGGCGACTCCAAAGAACCCTCAGGAGGACCGCTGGCTACAGACAGAACTGCCAACACGCCCTGGGAGACCCAGCCCCACGCCAGGGAAGGTGCTGGTAGAACCGGAGAGATGGCACTCCTCATGGCCCTGGGACCCCAGAATCCTGGGAGGTCCCGGTCTCGGGGCCATGATGGTGCACCGAGAGGCATAGGTCCCGAAACATCACCCTCGGGTCCAGCCGAAGAAGTCTGAGATCTCCACCAAGCAGTCGGAGGAGGAATGGCAATGGGGTGGGTCATGGTCATCGGCTAACGAAACAAATTTTGGAAGACTGGGGACTGGAAAAGTCTTTGAAGCACCCTGTCTATATCAGAATCCGACATTGAAACAGAGCGGGTTGAAGACCTTCCCCCCCCGAGGGGGGAGGGACCCGAGGCGACTCGACTTCTCGATGAGAATGAGGAACACACACACCAGATTCGAGGCCTGCCTAGGTCTCTTGGCAGTCGGATCCGAGGAAGACAAGGCTTCTTCAAAGAGGGTTTAATCAACCCTTTGAGAATCAATTTATTTTTCCTCTCCTGGAGGACCCTTGAGGAAAAAGCGTGACATACGCTGCATGACTCCTGCAAGTGCTTTGCCCCTAAACAATAAACACAAAGTAGGTGGTCATCAGTAACAGACATCTTAAAAGCACATTTAGAACATTTCTTAAAGCCCGAAGGCCTAGGGGGTTGAGACATGTTGAACACAAATCTAGTCACTCTGACAGGAAAGTACACTAAATTTTTACTGCTGATATAAAAGCTTACAGTAAAAAATAATTCCAACTCTTCCTGTAAAAGGAACAGGTAACTCTAACTAATTTGAACAATTACTAGAGACCCTGTAAGTATAACAGTCGGGAAGGCCCTGGATAGAAGGGGCGAAAACAAACTGAACCCAATCACACACAACAATTTCAATCCAAATGACACACAAAGTTAGCGATAGCTGTTAAAACAGCTTTGTGAGCAAAACAGCAAAACTGACAGAAAAGTTAGTTTAATAAACTACTTAGCCCAGCCAGCTCGAGACCGATCTGGGGGACTGGTGGTGGTGCATCCTGGGATATAGTAAGCTCAGCCAATAAGAGAACCCATCATTCAGAATGTAGGCGAGATAGGATCACATAACATTCCTTATTTTCTGCACAATCAGGAATCAACATTTTTGTTTAATTAGTTTCATAATATGCTGCTGGTATTTCAACATGTGAAACTGGCAATTTAAAGCCCTGATGGCAAGAGTTGCCGAGGTATATGTCTTCTTACCCCATCTGTCTAAAGCCCTAGAATCCCTGTCTGAAGGGGTAGGGTTTTTGGCTGTAGTAGCCTTAATACCTTTAGGTCCCTGGGAAATGGTGTCTGGATCCACAGTAGGATTTTTAAAGAGAAATTTGTGAGTCAGGTACTCTGTATTACCTGTCAGGCTTTCTAGGAGCTGGTGGTAAAGTATCCGGGGTAAGACATGATTCCATGAAGACATCTACAATATCCAGGGCAAGGGGCATAGCTAGAGGCCTGTGCTGAGGCAAGTCTAAATATTCCCTGAGTCTCTTTTTTGACTGAGGGTAGTCCTGGCATTCCCAGCGGAAATGCTCTCTCAGGGTATGCAAGGTTTCACCAAAAGAAAAGTCCTCTGGAGGGGAGGCAGAGGGAAAGGAATCCTCTGCATCAGAATCCTCATAGGTGGATAAGGGTATATCCTGGTAATCAGAGGGGTCAGAGTCAACGGACTCATGGTCTGTAGAATCAGAAGGAAAATCAATTCTTTGTCTTTTAGAGGGGGAAGGCTGGCTTCCCCCAATTAAAGTAATAAGGTCTTCAGCCATTCTAAGCATTTGTTTCTTAGGCATGGGAGCTTGAGAATGTGCTTTGGTCGTCGGTTTCCTAGGCGCAGTACAAACTCTGGGCCTGAGAAATTTGGTAGTTTTAGTAAAAAATGAATTAGTCAGTTTAATAAGAACATCAGAAGGCCTGGATACACCATCAGAAGCCAGTGCCTGCACAGCGGCTCTGGACCCATCCAAGGTAGAGACATCCGCAGGTTCCATAGTCGAAGAAGCATCTCGCAGCATACCTGACTGTGAATGGGTCTCAGTAGAGGCCTGCAAATCTGTAGAAGCGGGTATCAGGGGCTGCGAAAGCGCCTGAGTACCAGCAGACTTGCGACTAGCTTAACAGAAGCGTTGTCGGCAGTTTTGGACCTATGCAGTCTGTCTCTGTTTATCCTTACGTTTTTTCGGAAGATCGGTAGTCAGATGGCTTAACGAAGCCATTTTGGAATACGGAGAAAAAGAGTGAAAGAATTTAGCGACAAAGATAGCCCAACGATGAATAGTTCAGGCGTTGAACAAGGCAAAAAAACGACAGCGAGGAACATCGTGGTCTGGGCCTAAACAGGTGACGAAGAATGAAAATCTCTGTGAGGTATTTGCTTTCCGCAGGCAAGACAATTGTTAACTTTTTCTGACATCGGTTAGAGCAAGAAAAAAGGATCCCCAAAGGTGTACTTAGCTTTAGAAGACTTCAGGTTTGAAACTCAAAAAACGTAAATTTCAGGTAGCGGCCGACCGGCACTTGTGAACTGCTTCTGCTTCGTGCTCCCGCGCGCAAGAAAAGCTGATGTAATGGCATTGGCTGCATGTTTTATACCCCTGACAACATGATGTCATGGAAGAGGCGACAGCATCCAACGCAGAAATCCCAAGACTCTGGTATTCGGGCCGACAGAGGGCTACCTGCAGGCAGATAACCCAAGTGTGATGACTGCAACAGTGAAACATGAAGATCATCATCTGTTGCTGGAGACTTTCCTATTGAACGACTATCCACTTTATAATCATAAACTGGCTATAATTTTTCTCATCTCTTCCTATTTTAGCTATTAATTGTTGAGCCTCAGCTTCCTCTCATCTTGGCATAATTAAATCTTACATAAGTATTCCCATTTGTGCCTTTTCTTAAGTTCCACATTTCTTTGCTTAATGATTTACTGTTATACAAATTTTCATAAAAATACCTTTATAGTTTCTCAGTTCTTTTCTTGTTATAGACTCCCTACATTTGGTAACAACTCCACTTTTAGTTGCCTAAGTCACTGTGCTAATCTGGAGTTATAAATATAGTTGCTCAACAGCAACCCTTCTAAACTCATGCACTCTGCAGTCACTACTCTTATTTCCTGTGAGACTCCACTTATTCTGCAAAACTTTAAACTTTGTGAATCCTCTAAGCAATCCCTATTACTTTCCCCCATAACTTTTTCTCTTATTTCTACCATGTTTTTAATTTCATTTTCATTGTTATCCAAATCACTAGCTATCTTTTCTGAAGAAATCTGCATCTTCCCCAACAACTCAAACTGTTTCCACTAACCATCCTTTAAATTCCTCTATAACAGACAAGAAGAGAGAGCCAATGTCTCATTTTTACTTCATTACCCTGTAATTTTTTATCTTAGATTTTATTGGTGCTTGATCCAAAACAGTTACAGGATGTGTGTCAAAGCTTTCAATAAAATATACATGCTCCCGTGAAATATGTTTTTTATTCTAAAAAGAAATGAGGAATAGCAACTCACAGGGGGTAATTGCTTCGATACCCAACAGCAGTCCAGCAAATATAAAAAACAATCTCACAGGGTAACGGAGCAAAACAAAGCTGAAAATCGCAAATGTCATCCGAAGGAGTTAAACTAATCCAAATAGACAGGTAAGCACTTTCACCAAGTAGGGGCTTCAGCAGACCATAAAGACGCAAAAAACAGCGTACATTTATATTACTACAGGTTAGTAAAAGAGCAGGAAATCAATAATTAGCTCTTAAAGAGAGACAGAAACAAATAAAAGCATCACATCTAACACTGACAAATATGCAACTAAACATATATATATATATATATATATATATATATATACATACATAAAAAAAAAATATATATATATATATATATATATATATATATAACGTATAAAGAGTCAGCGTTCCTGCTGAATGATACTGCACCAAGAAAACTGGAAACAATGTATAAAAGAAGTGTAGTACCAAAACACTTAGGAACATCCAATAAACCAATATAAAATGCTGTAACGATAACGAAACACGCTGGCAACTCTTGTAAAAGGCAAAACCATTTAATTGGAGATAAAAAATGAGCGCTTTCGCGTGGTTCATCCACGCTTCATCAGATGAATTACTAAATCTATGTTCAGAGTTTAAATACATTCGCTAAAAGGCGGGAAAGTCTGCTCATTTAACAATTAACTTAAATTAAGCATTTAGTTCTTCAAAGGGCATGTTACTAAATACACATTTTGCATATAGAACTTATACTTTTCTTATGCCCCCTAAAAAACAACACAAAAGGCTATATATATACAAAATGGGTAAAGATATATATGTCAAGTAAAAACTTGATGACTTGAAACATAAAAAATGCATATCATATAATATAAAAACAAAAATAGAAACACTTAATAAACATTAAAGTCAAAGGATAAAAATGAATTTATCCGCTCTAAATAAACACTGACATGATGTCTGAATATAAATCATGAACATGTGAAATAAATATATAAGATTGTATATATTAAGACAGAATGTATCAAGATGTCACTTTATGTATATGTGATATATTATAAAAAACATAAACATGTATCATGATTATTAACTCACTTTGTATGTCCCCCTACCTGAAGTATATAAATGGTAAGGTATGAGAGAATATATATTGACTTCAGAATTATATATAAATAATGTATGAATAAATAAATGAATAAATTCAATTTATATCAAACTTTTATCAAAAAATAATAAGATTATACTAAATACATTATATGAAAATACATATATAAAAACACTTATATATATGGTTATGCACTAAATATATATATTAACTAATAAATATTTATTGAATGGATAATCTCAATTGAATATTACTAAATAAAGCATTTAATATATGAAAAACCATATGTTCACTTCTTAGATATTAGTGCTGGTTTAATAGAGACATGGTTGTTGATTCCTGGCTCTATATGTGCACCTAATCTTAATATCCAGTTGAGTTCCATAAGTGCCAAATAATTCTCTTTATCTCCCCCTCTATCATCCTGTCTTACCTCTTGTAAGACTCTGAAGCAGAAGGTATGGGTAGGGAACTCCATAATGTGTTTCGCCAAAGCATTGGTATCTATGGCCTTACGTATATCATACAGGTGATTGTAAATACGTTCCTGTAGTTTTCTCTTTGTTAATCCTACATAGAAAGCTTCGCATTTGTTACAGGTGGCAAGATATATCAAATTGCAAGTGTTGCAAGTTGCTCGAAAGTATGGTCTAAAAACATAATCAGTGTTGGGATGTTTGAAATGCTGTATTTTGGTGATAAATTTGCATCTGTTGCAATTATAACAGGGATATGTGCCAAAATCCTTAATGTGGATGCTGTTCATTAAATTAGCACCTTCTTGTATTCTGATGTGTGAATCACCACATAAGATTCTCTTAAGGTTTCTACTATTTTTGTAGGTGAATCTGGGGTGTTTGCTGATAATATCCCTGGTATGAGAGTCAATAGCTAAGATATGCCAATTGTTACTGATAACCTGTTGTATCTTTTTTATGTCACTAGTATAGGTGATAATGTAACTGATATAGTGATTTGTGGCGTCATTTCTTTTATAAGGTCTATGATTGCCTTTGGTATATTTCAAAGCTGTATTTTCCTTTTCTACAGACGTCATATCACACAAAACTTCAGATCTAATGTTTTTAACCATGGAAGGATTATAGCCTCTATTGATGAATAAGTTCTCCATGAAATGTGCTTCTCTATTTAAGTCTTCTATACTACTACATAGTCTCTGAATTCTTATGAATTGACTTTTGACTATGGCTTGAAAGATATGTCGGGGATGCATACTATCAAAGCATAGCATTGAATTTTTCCATGTAGGTTTCCTATATAGAGTTGAATCTAGCCTGCCTCCTTTGGTAAATCTAAGTGTGACATCTAAGAAATTAATTTCTTGATCAGAAATTTCTTGTGTAAACCGTAGAAACGTAGTGGTGGTATTTAAATATTGCAAAAAGGATTCAAATAGTTCCTGTGTGCCTTCCCAAACAACTATGATGTCGTCCACAAATCGCCTATAGAGCTTTATGAGCTTGAAATTCTCGTGTGTGAAAAGATATAGTTTCTCCCACCATAGGACTACCAAATTGGCATAGGTGTTTGCGCAGGGGGTGCCCATGGCCACCCCCCACTTTTGTAAATAGCTGGAATCACCAAACGTGAATGCATTATTATATAATACCAGTTCAAGGAGCTGACCTATAAGTATAATTCTGTCACTAGAAAAGCTGGTCTCTTTAGATAATAGTTCATTTATATATTGCATTCCTATGTCATTTGGTATTGAAGTAAATAAGTCCTTAACATCCAAGGTGATAAGGAGATATGTTTGATGGCTATCTAATGTTAGTTCTTTAATATCACTCAAAAGATCATAAGTATCTTTAAGTATAGTAGGTGACTGCTCTACTACAGTTCTCAAAATATTTTCTATTAATTGAGAAACATGTGCTGTTATCCATTTATCCCCCGATACAATCGGTCTCAACGGAACCGGATATGTACCTTTGTGCACTTTGGGTATCCCTTTTATTACAGGGGTGGTGGGATATTCTATATATAAAAACTCATAAATTTCCTGGCTGATCTGGCGACACATAAGGAGGTCATAGAGGACATCTTTAACAGTTTTTATAATTTTTGTCACTTCCTTGGTTGTTATGGGGGTATATGTATCAACTTCCAATAACAGTTTGGACATGCTAGTAATGTATTCCTGCCTATCCAGAAGGACTACTCCCCCTCCCTTGTCAGCTGGTTTTATAACTATGTGAGTGTTCTGTTTAAGTTCATTAAGAGAGCGGTTTTCTTCTGGAGTCAGGTTATAAAATCTACCTTTCTTATCCACTTCGCTGAACATCAAATAATATTGGTTTTCACAGGCCCTAAGGAAACATTCTATGTGTGAAGGCATAGCGGGAACAAATGTGCTTTTAGTTCTAAACAATGCATCCCCTCGTTCATATGCTATGTTATCATTAAATAACAATTTCAAGCACAATTTCATGCAGAACAATCTTAAATCAAGTAGCGTGTCAGTCAATGTTGCCGGAGTAGCCGGTATGAAACTCAAACCTCTATTTAATACCTGTATACTAGTGCGATCCAAAGCAAGGCTAGAAAGATTAAATAATAAATCAGAAGTCAGTTCTTTTTCCTTCTGTTGTAGCCTGATAATTCCGCTGAGTTCTTCCTCTTGCGAGAATCTCTGCTGTGGGATCGCCCCCTGTGAGAATGTGCTAGGGGCCGTTTCTGATACGGTAAAAAAGTAGCCAGTGAAGGTAAGGCACTAGAAGTGTTCTTAGGAATAGCTCCCGTAATCACGGAAGGTGCCTGATGAAAAAATGCTTCCTGGTTGGGAGGAGGCGTATCAGTATGATTAGTTTCAATTTGGCTGTTCTCTGATGGTATCGTCACACCCACTCCTATTATACCGGTCATCCAGGGTCTGCCTAAGATCCACAAGAATGGTACCTCTCCACCTATGAGGCCTATCATCTCAGGTAGGGGGGTGGTCCACTGAACCTCTCACTATATATTTAGAAATTCTTATGACCAGTGGTAGATGCCAATGAACATATCTTGAGGGACACAAAGTAGTTTTTGTTAGATTCATATGCTTCCATGAAACAGGCACCCACTGACCTTGAGTTTATATTGGTCACTACGGACGTTCAGTCCCTTTTCACCATCATTCCCAATAGGGAAGGCGTTGAGAAGGTACATGAATATTTACTGCAGAGCACTGATTATACCGGGTCATCTATAGATTTGTTGTATCTATTTCTGGAGGTGGTTTTAGAGAATAATGTTTTTAGTTTTGGCACACAGTGCTATTTACAATGGGATGGTGTAGCTATGGGCACTTCGTGTGCCAATAGCTATGCCAATCTCTTCATGGCAGCTTGGGAAAGAGACTTTTTATTTAAGTTGGATTTTTTGACTTGTCATTTTTTATAGGCGTTTTGTAGATGATTTGTTTTTTGTTTGGAAAGGCAGTCAGGATGATTTGAAGTTTTTCTTTGATCGGGTTAACAGTTCTTTTGATTACCTGAAGTTTAGTTTTGAGTCGTCCATCACTGGATTTTGTTTTTGGATGTATATGTAGAGAGGCTGGGTAATGGGTTATTGAAAAAGGGTGTCTATAGGAAGCCTTGTCACCGCAATGCACTTTTTACACAGACACAGTATGCACCCTGGCTAACTGTTTGGGAATGTGGTCAAGGGTCAGACCATGAGGGTGTCCTGTTATAATCCATCAGATGCTGGTTTTTGTAGTGAGCTAGATGACCTACGTCAGAGATTTGGTGCTAAAGCCTATAGTATGAGAGAGATTGAAGGTGGGATTGATGGACTCACTGATCTTAGAAGGGGTGCAGCAGTTCCATATTTCTCTGATATTATAGGGACTGGTGAGCCGAGGGATTTGGCTAGGTCAGATGTGGTTAGGGTCCCCTTATTTTACACTGAAGATATTGGATCCTTCAGGAAACATTGGGAGGTCCTGACATTAGGGGGATTGTTGGGGAAGTTCCACACTGTGTATAAGAATAAGCCTAATTTGAAGAGGCTACTGTGTCATCCCAGGACTAGTCTTGGGGCTACGTGCCATGTTATTGTGGCTATGATTCCCTATAATCAGTGCAGTTTTTGTGACTTTATAGACACCGGAGGTGCTTTTGTGCAGCCATTGACGAATTACAGATTTCTGTTCTGAGTGACTGCTAATTGTATGATGAAATATGTGGTTTACATGGCATACAGTGTGTCTTACAACATGTTCTATGTGGGCAAGACAGATAGGAAATATAGGGATAGGATCTGTGAACATCTTTATCAGATCAGAATTAGGTCCACAGTGAATGCACTGTCCAAGCATGTTTTAGATACTGATGAGACTCAGTTTTAAGTTCATGGTGATTGAGGTGGTATATCCTAACCCTCATGGAGGTGATATTAGGAATTTCACCGAGACCCAGGAAACTAGGTGGATAGTTAGACTCAGGGCTGAACAATACCCTGGGGCTTAATGACAAGGTGTCCCTCAAACCCATTTTAAAATCTAGGGGATTAAGGACTTGACAGTCCAGACTGTGATTTTCTATTTATTATTTTTTATTTACTATATTTGATTATATGTGTATTTTTTATATATATATTTTTCATATATATGTATATTTTTTGATATATATACATATATATATATATATATATATATATATATATATTTTTTTTTTTAGTTGCGTATTTGTCAATGTTAGATGTGTTGCTTTTATTTGTTTGTGTCTCTTTAAGCACTAATTGATTTCCTGCTCTTCTACTAACCTGTAGTAATATAAATATACGCTGGTTTTTGTGTCTTTATGGTCTGATGAAGCCCTACTGGGTGAAAGCGCTTACTTGTCTATTTAGATTGGAATAAATTGTTTTTAACTCCTTTGGATGACATTTGCGTTTTTCAGCTTTGTTTTGCTCCGTTACCCTGTAAGATTGTTTTTTTATTCTGTCTAGCCCAGTTACTGCACCTTGGGAAGTAATATGTAAATTCTTGAGTTCCTACTTCTGAATTTGCATCTTCCATACCAAACATTCACATACATTTCTTCAGAAATATATCATCTTTTGTTATATAGTTCCTTCTAGGCCCCTTTGACACATCAGTATTGCAAATCAGGTTGCAGTCCATACCCATAAATAACTTCACTGCTGAAAAAAAAAGAAATTATGTGCTCACCATAACATTCCATCTGTGCTGTCAGTTTTCATCCTTCCTCAACAATTGGGTTTAGATATGATCCTTGCAGGCGACTCAGACTTTCTTTACAGCTTGTGGCCACTAGAACTCTTGAGCTCCTCCCTTACCCATAATGCTCTATCCCCTAACATACCTCAGATCTAGTTTGCTGGCTTATAGTTTTAAAAAGAATATTAGCATCCAGGTAAGAAAGATCAATATCTGGAGCTCAACAGCAGGAACATTGGTTCCCTTGTTACCTCTCGCTCTTGCTCTTAAAGAAGATATTCGTGCAAAGGTAGGGGGTTGGCAGGAGGGGAGTTGAGGAAGACTGAAAATGGACAACAGAGATGGAATGTTATGGGGATTACATAACTTCTTTATCTGATGTTGTCAATTTCCATACATTCCTCAACAATTGGGACAGAGTCCCTAGTTACCTGAAATCCAGGGAGGACACTAAGGAAGGATATTCATGAGCACTGTTAAGCCAAATGCTGCTCTTTCCCTCGAGACCAGATCCAGTTTGTAAAGAGTAATAAAAGTATGAGGATTAGCCCAAGTTGCAGCCACACAGATATCGTCCATGCAAGCCCCGGATAAAAACAGTGACAATGTTGACATAGACCTGGCTGAATGGGCTCTCAAAGGTTTTGGTTTGGACAAGACCAATTTGTTATAAACAAAGGCTATAAAATCAACCATGTGGCTAAAGTTACTTTTGTAACTGACTTTACCTAATTTAGAGTCTGCAAAGGAAACAAACAATTGGTCTGTTTTTCTAAAATTCTTTGTTCTATGCCTGTAATTGCCTGTGAACATCCAGCAAATGTAACATGTACTCACTTTGTGAAATCTGGAAAGAAAATTGGAAGATTAATAGACTGATGGACTCTGACACCACCTTAGGAAGAAAGGAAGGACTGATTCACAGTGCTGCCATGTCTTTCTAAAATATTAAATAAGGAGGTTTAGAAGACAAAGCTTGAAGTTCTGAAAGTCTGAGCAGAGTACGAAAAATATAGATGTTAAGTTGTCTATCTCGCCTTCATTCTTGCTGGATGGGTTCGGAGCCGACCTCGGCTCCGACTCGGCCACTCTAAAAGCTCGAGAGTTGGTTCCACCGGCTCGAGGCTCCCCTTATATCCCACAATGCTAGGCGAGAGTTACCTCAGATCTCGTTTGCCGCTACAGCTTCGAGGTTGGTTGCTTCTACCGGTTCCTGGTGAGTGTTAGCTTTTTCTTCTAAAAGTTACTCTTTTTACCCCTTTTTAAGTTAAATTTCTTCTTAGTTAGTGTAGATCACAAAACTTTATCCCCGACCCTAATTTTTCCCGTTTCCTTACTAAAGAACCTTTGGTTCTTCCTTTGGGCCTTAGGCCTTCCCTTCCCTAGTGGAGTGTTTGTGTAGTTTACTTTAATTTTACTGTACTTTAAATTCTAGTATCACTACTAAAATTATTTTTTTTTCCTGACAGGGTATAACTTGTGTGTTTGGGTGTGTGTTTGTGTACACCTGTCAGTTAGGAAAAATGTCTAAAGAAGCAAAGGTCTCCGGATTCAAGAAGTGTGATGCGTGCTGTCAGAAAATGTCTCTGACAGACGCTCACACTTCTTGTGTCTATTGTCTGGGGCCTTTGCACCTGCAGGACTCCTGTGCTGTGTGCCATGGCTTCAGCCCCAGGGTCCTGCAGGAAAGAAAAAACAAGCTAATTCTGAGAGGCTTGTTGAAGCCAGAGGATTCTCTGTCAGTTTCAACAGGGAAGCCCTCTAAGGCATCGAGGTCTTCGGCTCCGGTTTCTGAGCCGAGACCTCAGGTTGTTCAACCTTTGCCTTTATCGGCTCCGGCTGGAGCCGATAAGTCTCAGTCCACAGTTTCTGTGGCTCCCTCGGCTCCGCGCGGGGCCGAGGTTATAGTACCCGTGTCGGCTCCGACCAGACCTTCGGAGCCGACAACTAGAAAGAGGTCTAGGTCACCTTCTCTTGGCTCCGTTCATTCGGCTCCAGGATCTCCCCTGCTGTCTGAACGGAGCCAAAGGTCTCATTCCTCTAGGTCATCGAGGCTGTCCGATCATGACCTTCAGAGGGTAGTGAGTCGACTACTTAAGTCCGAAGCACTAGCCCAGATGCTTCAGAGCCCGACTCATCAGTCGGTGCCTGCCCAGTCCATCAACTCTTTCCTCCTTCGACTCTTTTGAGTTCGGAGCCGGGTCGCGTCGGAACCGAGACTGTGGTTACTTCGGAGCCGAGACAATTGTCTTCGGCTCCGTCGTCGGCTCCGTTTTCTTCTTTGGAGGAATCTCGGCGCCGGACTTCCCTCGTCGGCTCGAGGGGTGAGTGGCATCGGACCCTTGTCCGACCCCTCTCCTCTCGGAGCTTGGCGCTAGTGAGTTCGGCTCCGACATCGACCTCGGAGCCATCACTGTCGGTGCCGAGGGGTTCTTAGCTCCTCGGGCGGGGACCTCTGGCTCTGCCTGACAGGGGTGCATTCGAGGTCATGCGGAGTGTGTTAGAACCTGGCTCTACTCCACAGTCGGCTCCGTCCGCCCCTCCTCTATGCTGCCTCAGGGTAAGTCGACTCACTCCCTCCTCCGGACCGCAGAGAGCCAGCTCCTCAGGAGCCCCTGTGGGATTTCATCCTCTTCCGAGGGCTCTCCTGATTTGGCAGAAGAGGCCCCTCGGAAGAGGAAGTGCAAGAGGAAACACATTGACTCACCTGAGTCTATCACGTCAGACACAGATCTGGATGATTCTGAGGGTTCCCCGTTCCCCTTCTGAAGATGTCTCATTTGCAGACATTCTGGAGATCCTGAAACAGAGGGGAAATTGGCCAGCCCTCAACCCTTCGGAGGACGAATCTGTGTATCTTGAGGCGTTTGGCTCTCGTCCTTCCACCTCCTGGGTGTCCCCCTTGACCCTCTCATGCAGGTGGTTGCTAAGAAGGCATGGGCGGCTCCTGATTCAGTGGACCCCACTCCCAGGAGACCCTCTAAATTCATCACAGCTCCATCAGACAAGCAATTTTTATCAAAAGGAGTTTCTGTGGATGCTATGGTGGTAGCTGCTGCCACAAAGAAGGAACTGGCTGATCCTTCAGTGCCTGTCCATCCACCTAACAAGGAATCTAGGTCCATGGATAGGTACGGAAGCGGATGTTCTCCTCAGCGACATTTACCATGCGTCGCTGAATTACCTGTGCCATTTCACTCGTCTTCAAAGGGACTTGATCAAAGAAGCGAGTGAAATGTTAAGGATCCTACAGCTGCGGGTTTCCTAGAAAAATGAACACGCAGCTGGCTACCCTTAATTCCATATCTAACTCCTCCATGCGCCTCCTCTTATTCGGCCGATGGAGCGAGCAGAGCCGCAGGGACAGGTGTAGCCTTACGTAGGCACGCCTGGATGCGGCTATGCAATTTTGCGGACCCTTTCAAGGCGTCTTTCACGAACTCCCTTTTGATGGATCATCTCTCTTTGGTCCTCAAGTGAAAGAAACCCTGACTAGGTGCGAGACTGATGGCAAGACCCTTTCTGCCGCCGGAGTCCGTTTTCGACTCCTTCTAGGCCTTACCCCAAAGGCCAGAAGGGTGGGAAGATGTGGTTCCGTAAATAATCTCAAGGGACTTCGCCTGACGACAGAGTCGTTCCTACCAAAGGCAGAGGTGGGAATAACAATGGTAGACGCCGCCCTAGGGGCAGGGGTCCGCAGAACCAGGGCAATCGGGAAGCCTTTCCTGACAAGCCCTTTCAGCATCCCTGAGGTGTTGCCCGACTGCCCATCTTCGGAGGCAGTCGGGGAAGATTGTCACTGTACCCAGAAGCCTGGCTATCCCTGACTCAAGACAAATGGGTACAGTCCATCATTTCGAAGGCTATTCTATCCCCTTTCTTCGTTTTCCAAATCAGTCAAAAAATCCCTTCCAGATGTTCTACCGCTCAAAGGGATCTAGCAGCTTTGGAAATTTCAAAACTGCTTGCAAAAGAGCAATTCAGTCAGTGCCAGCAGACCAACAAGGATCCGGAATCTACTCAAGGTTCTTTTTAGTTCCAAAGAAAACAGGGGACTGGAGACCGATTTTGGATCTCAGTGTCTTGAACAAATCAGTCAAGAAAACAAGATTTCGGATGGTCACGCTGCAATCCATTCTTCCCCTTTTGGGCAAAGGAAACTGGATGTGCTCTATAGACCTTCGGGATGCGTACTATCACATAAAAATGAACAGACGCTCCAGAAGATTCCTCCGCTTCAGGCTGGGAACCAGTCATTTTCAGTTCAGGGCCCTGCCCTTTGGTCTCACCACTGCCCCGGTGTTTACCAAATGCATGGCAGTGGTAGCTTCTCACCTGAGACGACAAGGATTCCAGGTGTTTCCATATTTGGACGACTGGCTTCTCACAGCTCCCACCAAGCATCTCCTTCTGATGGCCAGAGATTATACTTTTCGTGTTTGTCAAAAACTGGGTATTTCAATAAATTGCGAAAAGTCTGTTTTGTCGCCTTGTCGTACTATTACCTACATAGGCAAATTTAGATACTATAAACATGTCTGCAAGGCTAACGAACCAAAGGATATCAGACATTCACAAATTGGTGTCACTTCTTCTCAACAACAACAGAGCCAAAGCCAGGTTAGTTCTAAAGGTGTTGGGAATCATGGCAGCGCCCATACCTCTCCTTCCATTGGCCAGATACCACATGCGGATCCTTCAGTGGATGCTTTTTCTCAATGGTCATACCAGGAACTTCCAATGTCTCACACCATTATGATCACGCAAGCGTGCAAAAAGCATCTCATGTGGTGGATGTCTTCCCCAGCTCCTGTCGGAAGACCATTTGTTCCACCTCCTCCGGTTGCTACTCTGACAACGGATGCCTCCCTGATCGGGTGGGGGGGGCATTATCAGGGCAGGACAGTCCAGGGCACATGGCAACCAAACAAATGCCACTTGCACATAAATGTTCTGGAGATGAGAGCAGTGCTTTTAGCGTTGCAAGCCCTTCAAGACTCTCTTCCCTTGGGAGCGATTGCAATCCAGACAGACAATATGTCTGTAGTGTGGTACATCAACAAACAAGGCGGAACCAGATCATACCCCTGTGTCGAGAAGCACTCAGACTGTGGCAATGGGCGATTTCTTCTCAGCATTTTCTGATAGCAACACATCCCGGAAGTCCAATCACATTGCGGACAAGTTGAGCAGAGCTATACTCATGCCTCACGAGTGGTCTCTGAAAGACTCTGTAGTGAGAGAAATCTTTCTCAAGTGGGGTCAGCCTTGCTGCGATCTTTTGCTACTCCCCAAAACAGCAAGTGCAGAGAATATTTCACTCTATTCCCTTTACCAGGCCAACCCAGCAGGGACGCTCTAGTCCAAGTTTGGCCCGGGACTTCTGTATGCATTTCCTCCTTTCCCACTGATCTCTCAAGTAATACAGAAAGCTATCGCTCAGAAGGCCTCATTGATCCTCATTGCTCCTTACTGGCCTCGACAAGTGTGGTTCCCCTTTCTACATCGATTTCTTTTGGGCGACCGTGGAATCTGGACCTAGTTCCAGATCTTTTGATCCACCAGTCGGGTCAGTTTCATCGCTCCCTCCCTCTCTGAACCTCACTGCTTGGTTCCTCCAGTTCCAGCCGTAGCCAGGCTTCCACAATTATCACACTCTGTTAGAGATATATTGATAGCTTCCCATAAATCTTCCACTCGAAGATTTATTTGAGTAAGTGGAAACGCTTCTCATATTGGGCACAAGGAAAGGACATAGATCCTTTCACCGCTTCCATCCAACTAGTCCTTGATTTTCTAGCTGAACTCTTCCATGCAGGTTCATCTCCATCTACTCTTAAGGTTCAATTGGCAGCTATTTCTAATTTCCATGTGGGTATTTCTGAATCTGCCCTAATGTCCCACAAACTTTGCAAAGCCTTTTTGAAAGGAGTTTTTCTTCTCAGACATCCTATAAGAAATCCTCCTTCTCCTTGGGACCTAAATTTAGTTCTTGCTTCTTTGATTCTTTCCCCTTTCGAACCTGCAGCTTCATGTTCCTTGAAATTATTATCATGGAAAACTCTCTTTCTGGTGGCTATCACATCAGCTAGAAGAATTTCAGAACTTCAAGCACTCAGTTGTCGTTCTCCTTATCTTTTGTTCCATAAGGACAGAGTTTCCTTACGAACTAACCCGTCCTTTTTGCCTAAGGTGGTTTCAACATCAAATCTAAACCAAAGCATTGACCTCCCTGTCTTTTTCCCAGAGTATTCAAATAGGTCTGAACACAAATTACACTGCCTGGATGTTCATCGTCAATTAAGGTACTACTTGGATAGAACAAAACAATTCAGAAAATCTAATCAGCTGTTTGTCTCCTATGCGGAAAGCAGAAAGGGACTTGCAGTTTCAAAGGTATCATTATCCAGATGGCTAACATCTTTGATTTCCCTGGTATATGAAATTAGACAACAGAAATTGCCTAATAAACCTAAAGCCCATTCCACCAGAGCTTTGGCTACTTCTTTAGCCTTCCAAGACAGACTGCCTATTGACACCATTTGTGCAGCGGCTACTTGGGCTACTCCTCACACTTTTATTTCTCATTATAAGTTGGATTTAGCTTCTAGGCATAGAGCTAACTTTGGTCCCACTGTTCTCAGGAGTCTGTTCAGTTAGGCCACCCGGGACAAGGTGCTAGGGACGCGGTCCCATCCAGCAAGAATGAAGGCGAGATAGACAACTTAACATATAGAAGTTATGTTCTTACCATAACGTTCCATGTTAGTTGTCTTCTTCTCGCCTTCTTCTTCGCCCCACCCTCCTTCCCTGGCCTGGACAGACCTAGAGGAGTTGTGATCGTGACCTCTCTTTCTACCACCTCTTTCTTAGTCATATGCTATTATGCATATTTCTTGGTTCAGGATGTAGGTCACCCTTCTTCTTCCTGTTGTTAGAGGTGGATTCTGTTTTACAGTTATACTGTTACTGTTATAAGCTGGGGTTAGCTTACAAACGAGATCTGAGGTAACTCTCGCCTAGCATTGTGGGATATAAGGGGAGCCTCGAGCCGGTGGAACCAACTCTCGAGCTTTTAGAGTGGCAGTCGGGCCGAGGTCGGCTCCGAACCCATCCAGCAAGAAGAAGGCGAGAAGAAGACAACTAACATGGAACGTTATGGTAAGAACATAACTTCTATTTTTCTATGTTAAAAACGTACTCACATTTTGCTGCTAGTTCAAAGGGAGAATGAACTAAGGCATGTAGTACTAAATTTAAGTCCCTTGGTGGTGATGGATCATTATAAGGCGGTCTCAAAAGAAGGGTACCCCTTAAAAAGGCCTTACAAAGTTTTGATGCAGCTAAGGTGGAACTTTCAACTCCTATATGAAAATTAGAAATGGCAGCTAGTTGAACTTTAACAGTAGAGGAACTAGCTGCTTCATTAAAGACTGTTGCTAGCAACTCAAGTACTTTAAGCACTGGTGCTGAAAAAGGGTCAATATCATTTTGCTGCACCCAAAAAATAAATCTTTTTCATTTACTTCTGTAAATTTCCTAGCGGAAGCTTTACAGGAAAACAAAAGTATATGACAGACAGGGGAAGAGAGCCTGGGTTGCTTAGCTATCAACAGAAGTGGAGAAACCATGCGGTCAGTTTTAGATTTGAGCTGTCTGGGTGAATCATGTCTGTCAGGTGAGACATGAGGTTTGGAAATGGATCCAGAATCCATGGAGGGTAAACTAGATGAGGCCAAAGAAAGGGGAACCAAATCTGGAAGAGCCAATAAGGGGAAATGAGGATGACTTTGCTCTTCAATCGGGAAGCTTTCTGCAGAAATGTGGGAATTAAGGGGGTTGGGGGATACACACAGAGGAGACTGGGGGACCAATCATGATTTCCCAAGTGGGGGGATTAGGGCAAAGAACCTACTGCACTTGTTGAGGAGAGATGCAAAAAGGTCACAGCATGGATGGCACCAATGACCAATGGTGAAATATCTTTTCTGCAATTTTCATATTGAAAAACCGCTGGTGAGGTAACAAAATAGTCCTGTTCAACGTGTCTGCTATCACACTGGATTTCCCTGGAATGTGCATTGCTATCAGAAATTGACTGGATGAGATCGCCCACTGCTACTACACTCTCAGACCTTATCGATGCAAGGAGTAAGACCTGCTTCCCTCCTTGTTTGCTGATGCACCAAACAGATATATTGTCTGTCTGTATTGCAACTGTCCTGAAATGAGACAGCCTTGGAAAGGCAGCAACGCTAAGAGCACTGCCCTCATTTCCAGAATACTGATACGCATGATGGCCTCTTTGGAGGACATGTGCCTTGGACGGTCTTTCCCAAGAAGTGCCCTCCCCATACAATTTGGGAAGCATCCGTGGTCACTATGGCTTACAGCTGAGGAAGAATGAAGGGACAGACTTGTAGAATCTCATCTGAGTAGATCCACCACCACAGATATTTTTGTATGTCTGGGTAATTTTAATATGGGTGGATATAGGCTGGTGCAGAATGGACCACTGAGTCGCGGATGTCCACTGAAGAATTCTCATACAGTATCTTGCTAGGGGAACTAGAACTATCGCCACAGACACTGATCCCAAGGCTTGTAGAATCAAGCAGGCTGAAAGAGAAGAATTTTGAATTATCTTTCTGACTTGAAATCAGATATTCTGTACCGTTGGAAAAGTAAGGGAGGCTGGCTGTTACTGATATTGTGTTGAACAAGGCTCCTATGAACTCTAATGTTTGAGAAGTTTCTAACTGAGAATTGTTGAGGTTGAGGGTGATTCCCAGAAGACAGCAAGTCTGGAGTACATAATCTTGAGCTCCTATCAGCAGATGCCTAGTCGGAGTGGTTATGAGCTAGTAGTCCAAGTATGGAAACCCCCAGAATCCCCGCAGTCTCAAGTGAGCTACTACTACTACTACCATGCATATGTTGAACACTCTGGGGGTGGTACTGAGGCCAAAGGGTGGTGCAGTGAATTGGTAATGAGTTGCTCCCAGCTGTGAGTACAGATATCTCCTGGATTGTCTGACCATTTCTAAGTGATAGTATGCATCCTGAAGATCTACTGAGCACATCCATTCATCCTTGTGCAGGAAAGGCAGAATGGACTGAAAAGTGACCATCCGGACGTTTGTGTACTGGACTGACTTGTTTAGAACACAGAGATCCACAACTTGTCTCCAGTCCACTGTTTCCTTAGGCACTAAAAGGAATCTTTAGTAACTTCTGGATTCTATTTGGTCTGGGGGGACCTCTTGGATGACTCTCTAGCAGATTTTCTACTTCTACAGCTGCTGCTTTCCTCTGACTGGGTGGAACATTAGACATTTTGTTTAATGCTGGTGAGGGTTGTAAGGAAAAGGGAATTATATAATCTCTAGAAATAATCCTCTGTACCCACATATCTTTTGTAACATTTAGCCAGACTCTGGTGCAGGGAAAAATGACCCCCAACTGCTTCCAGAGGTTGGCAATTGGGCCTCCTTTCAGCAGCAATGATAGGGTCTGTCAGACAAAATCTCTAGACCCCTGGTTCTGTGGGCCTCCTCTGCTGCGTGGGCTGCATCTCCTGTTCAAGTTCCCCCTCTGCCCCTGGGGGAATTATCTCCACACAGATCTTGGAAAGAACCTTGGCACTTTTTGAACTACATTTTCGGACCCTCTTGTTGATTCCTAGAAAAGGTTCTTTGAGGGGTTGAAAAACATACCCCCACTACAGAGAGGGTCTTACCACCTTGCTTGCACCTGGAGTGTGTGTCCTTTATCTTCGGGTCGAACAATGAGATTCCATCAAAGGGTATATTGATAAAACAGGACTCGGATGGCTTTGTAAAAACACACAGGTGCATCCAGATGTGCCTCTTAATAGATCCTGCCATCCATGAGGTACCTTCAGCTGCATGTGCATGCATGAGCCTCATGGACGAATTAAAGATCAACCGTAGGGTAGTCAACTGTGAGTCAGAGGTCTGAGCCTCAGAAGTACTGGTCTCAGCCAGGGATTTCGAGAGTTCTTTAATCAAATGCCTCTGCAATCTAGTGAAGTGTGACAAAAATTCAGCAACCTGAGTGCAAATGTCTTTGAAGCATATACACACTTCCCATATATGTTGAATGCCCTTGAATCCCTGTTAGGGGGATGGACAGAAGAACTCTGTTCTGCAAGTTCTTTCTTCATGGCCGTGCCATGGCATCTACAAGTACTCCCTTGCTACAAAACTCTTCCTTTTGGTGGTGCCAAAATCCTGTCTGGTCTCTTGGGGATCAGCGCAACAGCATCTGGTTCCTTTCATGTCCACTTAGCAATTAAGTCAATGCGCTTATTGGTGGGCGGAGTCACCAAGGAGATAGATGGGCCAGACCCAGAGGCTTCCAGAAATACCAGTTCTTCTTGGGAAGGGTTATCAGTAGACTAACAGCCCCTCTGCTTGAGGATTTCCAGGATGTCTCCAAAGGAGAAGTCATCAGATGGTGATCTTGGTGATCTTTCCCCATCATCAAAAACCGGTATCTTCAGTGACTGACTCTTGAGGAGAGTCTAAGTGCCTCCCCTTGCACTTTCTCTTCTTAGGAACTTCTTTGGTGGGGTGTTCCAGAGAAGTATCGGAAGAAATGAGAATACCCTGCTGGGCAGTCTGGAGACTTTGGGTTGGCTGTCCCTGCAGAGTAGAGTGATAAAGCTCAAGCCACTGACGTCCAGGATTCAGAGGGGAGATCCGAGGAGGGAGGAACCATCTGGCCTGCAGAAGCAGAAGACACTCTCCCCATTACCTTGAAGGCAGAGTGTCCTGGGAAGGAGAAGGCCAACGGAGCTGAGAAGCTATGCTTCCAAACCATTAGCTCTCCCAGACCTTAGGGCAGTCCGCCCAAAGCAGAGGTTGGAGCCGAGCTGTCCAATGCCAAGGCTCTGAGGGGCAGAGATGGCTCTGACAACTTTGATGTCGACTCTAATGTCTCAAATCTGATAAGGACTCTTCAGCTCCCAGAGTCGTCTGGATCTGACACGCTCAGAGCCAGTGCACTCAAAGAATGCATCAGAGCCAAAGATACTATGATCTTGGAATCTGACATAGATGGTCCTGGAGAACTCTGATCCAAGGGTTCTGAAACCAAGGGTTGGATCGACGAAGGAGCCATGATAGGTGGTGGTGTACTGGTAAGGGCTTCCTGACCCAAAAGGGTAGGAGCCTGAAGAACTCCCATCTGAATCTATGCTGAGAGAAACCTCATCATTCTACCCATGTCAGCTTCTGTCAGACTTCTGGAAGAACGAGAGGATGAGACTACAGAGGGGGACCTGGAAGGCCAGCATCTCTCCAAAAAGGTGAGGGAACTCTAGAGGGTACTGGATCCAGGAAGGATGTGCACCTCACTAGAGGTAAGGGCTTCAGATTCAACAGCACTGGATCTGAGGAAGTAGAGCGAACATCTGATGCTGGCTCATCAGAAGATCTGGGCTTTGGATCAGACTTCAATTTCTTATGAGCTGGCACCAACATTGGATCCAAGGAAGGGGTAGAAGACCAAGGTGGATCTGAAGGCCTCTTTCTGTGCTCCATTTTCTCAGATCTTGAGGGTTGAGCCCCAGATAGTGCATCTGAGATGGTGGAAGGAAGAAAACCCTCCAGCATCAGTTCATTTTTATGATCAATGAGCACCCTAGAATTGAAAGACTTACATATTTCACAATCCACTTTAAGGTGATCAAAGCCCAAACAATAAACACCCCAATCATGTGCATCAGGTAAGGGGAGTTTGTGCCCACATTTTTCCATTTTATAAAGCCAGAGGGCTCTACCGCGTCTTAGCACTTTAACAGAAAGACAAGAAGAGGAAAATAAGTTTAACAGGATTAAGAAGAGATTAAAAGTAATATCAACAATGGTATTAGAAAGAGAATGAGAAAGAAGAAAATACCAACAATGGTAAAAGAGATGGCTAAATAATGTACGTAGGGTGGACACAATGAAAGAAAAAGGGGTTAATTAGGCAATTAAAGATTTCAATTATCTGAAAACTTTTTATTAACGCTCGAGAGCTCACAGCAACCATGTCTGTAAAGGAAAGTGGAAAACAAAATCTGGGGCATATTAGAGGATACAGCATTATGGGTAAGGGAGGAGCTTGAGAGTTCTAGTGGCCACAAGCTGGAAAAAAAACATCCGGGTCAGATCCGAACCCAACTGTTGAGAAATTAATGAAAACTGACAAAAATCGGATTTCTCCCAAAATTCTGTAAAGCTTCATAAATGCAGTATTAGGTGTAATATAAATACATGCTAGAATAACCTCCTCCAACAGCAATAATCTCTCATTAACAAAAATCTTCCATCATTTTCTTTTTTACCAAATTCTACCACTACAGGAACCCTATCAAGCAATCAGTATTATTACTCCCCTTTTCCTTTGTCTCTGATATTCTTCTGACTGTCCAACCTGAAATCCTTTCTTTGTCTAATTCATATACTCATTTCTACCTAAATATGTCTCCTTAACATCACTATTTGCATTCTACACTTAATATAATTCAGTGCTGTTTGTTTTTTGTCCATTATCTGTAAGGCCACTTACAGTGCATGGTAATTTGATTTAGTCTATAAGGACATTTGCATTCCAGGATAATACGGACATTGTAATCATTACCCGACTGGCAGTGTTTTGGCCAGACTTTTTTTTTACCTTACATAGGACCCCTTAGGTACGTTACTTGGTCCCATGGAATTTGAATTTTTAACTTTATTTGGGGCATTTATCACACCTGCAGTTACACATGTAATTTCTCCCCACTTGTCTCTGTGGTACTCTGGAATAGATTTTTTTGTGAAGTTACCACAGAATTCTTTTGCAGGCACACTCACTACGGCCTGTGACTGTTTACTGACAACAACGTTATAAGAATGTTTTTCTTTTAATTTTCTGATGTAATTAAATACATTACTATTGTTTTCAACATTTGGGAGAAAGCTGGATTTACAGTCAGACCTAGAAAATTTGATATAAAGCAATTTTTGTATTTTAGTCTAAATTTGTTTTTCAGCTCTACAGAAAATGGTGAATGCTGAATAGTACCTCTTTTCAGTTGTATAGCTTAATTTTTAGAGAATGAAAAGTCATCCCCAGTGAAACACTTGGGTCTATATTACGAGATCGAAATCCCGTTTCAGCGAACACCACAAGACCGACACGTATAGTACGAACTACGGTAACGGCGAACATTCAAAACCACGAAACGTCGAAGTGTCATGGTGAGCCCGTCTGTGGTGTAGCTCCGTAAGGTAAGTGTGTGATAGTTATGGACCTTAAGGTTAGGGTGCGGGTTAAGGTAAGTGCATAGAGAGGCAATGTATGTAAGGTTTAGTGTAGGGTTAGAAGTAGGGTTTTGTTAACTGTATGTGTGTGGATTATTTGTTTTGTTTGGGCATATGTCTGTAGGGTAAATGTGCGATAGTTACAGACCTTAGGGTTAGGGTGCGGGTTAAGGTAACTGCATAGATAGTAATGTATGTAAGGTTTAGTGTAGGGTTTGGTTAGTGTATGTATGTGTTTTATTTATTATATTTGGGTATGTAGTATGTAGCATGCAGTGGTGTTGGCTGACTATCACGGTTCGAGATTTGTAAATTCGTGGTTTAGGGGGTTCGGCGTATTTGCGGTTTGGGCTATGTGTGTCGGTGTTGTGGTGTTCGATGATACAGGTTTTCAATTACGTAATATAAACCCAAACACTCGACCCACAGCATAAATAACTAGTGGTCACAATTAATTCCAAGCAGTGGTCCAAGAAGGCTTTAAGGTTGACAAGGATTACACTGAAGACCTACTCAAGGCTCTAGCACCTCAGGAAGAACAGGAAATAGGAGGAGTTGAAGAATGGCAGCATCTCAAAATAGCATGTGTGCAGACTATAGAACCGATATGCGGATGAGCCGGATATGGAAATAAGGTATTATAAGGATAGTTGGTGGTGAAATGCAGTAGTCCAGGAAAGACAGAAGGAATTCAGGAAGAAGCTGGAGACAGAAAAGACAGACCAGGCAAAGAAGAAATACTAATTGGTTAACAAACAGGACAAGAGATCAGTTGCCACAGCAAAGAACAATGCATCAAAGGCACTCATCAGCTTTTGGAAAGCTATTCAGAAGATGGCACAAAGAAACACTCATTTTGCAAGGCAAAGATGGAATGAAAAAGAAGGTAGTCAGACACCATTCAAAAGGGATGCCAGCAGCAACCTGCTCACCAGGCCACAGGACATCAAAGGCAGCAAGTTCTGAATGAGAGAGAAGGAAAAAAAAAAACAGATGATGTGCTGCTCCACACACAGCCTACACATGAAAAAGAAAGACAAGTCCACTCTATAAGAACAGCAAAAAGGAAAATGAAGTGAGGGAAAGCAGTAGGCTCAGATGAAGTCACATTAGATACGATCAAAATGGTGGGTGAGTTAGGGCAAAAGTGTTTCTGGAGGGTACTCATAGTAGGATGGAAAGAAAGGCACGTCCCAGATGACTGGAGAATAAGCCTTTTAGTGCCAGTTCACAACAACAAAGGGAATATTCCCTACCGCGGTCAATATAGAAGTGTCACACTGCATGAAAATGCTGGAGAGAGTGAATGACAAATGAATACAGAGAGCAGAAGACAGTAAGATGGGAGATGAACGGTTCCAATTCAGATCAGGATGCAGCACAATCAGCAAGATGTTTCAGTGAGATAAACTTTCATCTAGCCAATGACCACAGGGAGGCTTTTTAAGCCTTGCCAAACTTCCCAAATATATCTGACATGTTTTGATACTGTTGGGTTATTTTAATCACTATAACCTCTGAGCTGTATACCTTTACTATGTTTCTGTGCTATATACTGTCATTTAGTGACTATGTTAGTTCTGTCTGATTTGTATGTAAATACCACTTTTCTTAAGAGCTTGTTCATGTATTGAAATGGAGCTTTTCTCCCAGGGCGTCCACTGAAAATGGACCTGTCTCCAGTTGGACTTTCCCAGTTAACAAATGTAAAATAAAATAAAATGAATAACTATGAAGGTTTGGCCAAGTGTAGTCAAGCATTTACAGGCTTCTTCTGTCAGGCAGAGGTGTAAGATCAGGGATGACTTTTCGATTCCCTAGCCACTTGTTCAGGTTATGCTTGAATTGAGTTACAGAAGAACTCTGCTTCACATGAATGGGAAGCCTGTTCCAGAGAAGAGATTGTCTCTGAGACACACACCTGTATGACCAACATGTGCTATTTATGTTGTAGATGAGGTTTAGGTCTCTAGATTGGGTAATTTTAATAATGCTTGTTTTGTAGGTGTGCAAAAGGTCCAGAGTGGGACTGGAGGATGCTTTGGAAGCCAGGCATACATAATTCTCAGTAGTCTGTAAGAGACATAGTACAGGGGCAGGGCTTTGTGACAGCCCATGTAGGACATGTTGTTTATGCCTTGTACTCTTGTTTGAGCTGTTGTACTCAAAGATTGGTCTGATGATTACTGAGTACAGTGGAACAATTGCACCCTTGGACTTGGACAACATGCCCTTACTTTTAAGTTGCGTAACATTAGAATGATAGAATTATTTCCTTATTACAGTAGACACATGATGGGCAAAGGCCAGGCTACTGTCTATTTGCATTGCCAAATCCCTGACCACTGGGTATACTCTTAGGGGGTGTATTATCAATGTGTTAGTTTCCAAGGGTAGCCATCTTCTCAAAGAATATTATGCATTGCTTGGCATTGAGCTTTAGACTGTGGTTGTGGCACCAGTTTCTGGTCTGTATCAGGCTTTCTTTTATGGTATTTGTGTCTAGGCCCTTGATAGTGGCCTTGACTTCAGAAAAACTAGATTCCATAAGGAAGTAGCCTCAGCAACAAGCCTTCAGGAACTCCACTAGTGACTGGCCTATCTTTGAGCCAGCTGGCTATCCAGCAGGTGACAGAGAGGTTTACATCTAACTATGCAAATGTCTACAATGTCCAAGTAGGGTATTGTGTTGAATGCTTTGGCCAGGTCAAGGTAAGCAGTATGCACTGTACTGCTCTTACCCAATGCTTTGGCGACCTTCTTGAAGAAGTCCACCAGGCTGAATAGGTATAACTTGCCCTTGACAAAACCAAACTGGGTTGGATCCAGAGTCTGAAGGTTTCCTATGTCATTGTTTATCATTTCCATGATAATTTTTTCCATGGTTTTGCACATGAGATTAGTTAAGACTTATGAGTCTGTAGTTAACAGAGTCTGTATAGACTATCCCTGTGTAGAGGGATGACACCTCCATTCACTTGGCACAAAACTTGTCAAGAGGCTATGGTTAAATAGTCATTCTAGTGGCCCTGATAGGTCATATTTCAAGCTATTAAGGAGGCATCCTGGGATATTATTGGGGCCCATCAATGCAGTATTCTTGGCCTTGGACAGTGCATTGAGGACCCACTTCCTAGTGATAGTTGGGGGAGTGGGTTGAGGGCATTTCCTGAGGAGTGCCGGAGAGGGGGCAGACAGTGTGGCAAAACTGGAGCTAAATTTGCCAGTAGATTTGCTACATTTTTCTAGCACAGTATTTGTGGCTGTATTTACAACTAGTTTGGTACATTGTTGTGTATTGCCTTTGAGGACGTAGATATAGCTGAAGAATGCCTTGTGATTGCCCTTGGCCTGTGAGGATATTTTTATCTCAATTTTGCTTTTGGTAGCCTTGATTATTTCCCGGAGTTGCTTGTTTAGACTGATAAGGAAGTTTTTACCTTGCTGGACATTACACTTCCTAATTTTTGTCATGACTTTCTTCCTTTTGTTATACAATGTACTGATGTTGGGATTCCGCCACGGTGGCTTTTTCTTGGATTTTGTCCAGTGTTATTCCTGGTAGGTACAGCTGTCTCTCTGCAACCATTAACTAACTGTGCACTTTTTTTTTTTTTTTTTTTTTTTTTAACAATTCCACACAGACAGCAGTTGTCTCAGGGATAGTGGCTTGAAATATTGCTAGGGTGTCATTTAATAGTAGAAAGTCGGTCTTAGAATATTCCTAAAAGTTCCAAGATTAGCTGGGGTCCCGGGTTTTGTTTGCAATTCAAAGGAGACAGATTTATGGTCTGACCTGACTACTGAGGACATTACACTGGCAGGGTACAACATTTTCCCATGTTTACAAGGATCAGGTTGAGGACGTTAGCACCCCTAGTGGAAGTATGGATTAGCTGGCTCAAGCTGTTTGTGTTTACAAAATCCAGGAATCTCTAGACCTGAATGTTTGGGGTTGTGTATAATCCAGTTTATTGTGGGAGAAAGTCACCCTTGAGTATGGTGCTGGGTTGAATGGGGAGTGTCCCCAGTATGTTGCGTGTTATAAGTTTCTTGGTCATAGAGAGAGACCTATAACTTGCAATGATATAGTATGAAACTTTGCCTATGGTAATTTGGACACTGATAAGCTGAAGTGAGTCATACTGTTTGACTAGCCTTGAGGTGAGTTTGTTTTTGATGTAAATTGTGACACTTCCACCTTTTGTCCTTTCCTATGCAGTAGCTGGTCTAAATGTGTGCAAGACATTATAGCCCTGCACTGCTGGAGTACTCTCTGTGGCTTTAAATCATATCTCAGCAACTGCAGGAAGTCTACATTCTCCAGGGTGAGGAGAGCTTGCAGGGAGTGGAGTTTCCTGTTTAGACTCATAGCACTGAGCAGTAACACCTTTAGATTTTATTGAGTTGGTTTTGCGATGTTGGAAGGTTTATCAGATTGAGTTTATCAGGCTGGCAATGACTAACAATGGAAATATGGGGAGGAGAAGGTTTTAGTCAATATTTAAAAGCCGAGAAAGGACAGGTGCAGACTATCCCTGGCAAAGCAGGCTGACACCAAAAACTAAGTCGATTAATAATGTCAATTATCATCTTTTCATATTGTGGCTTCTTCCATGGTGAAAGTAGAATGCTGCTCAATGCTAAGCTCATACTGACCTGGGACAAACAGTCCAAGAGCTCCATCATGTCTCTCTTCATATAGTCCAGGGAGGTACTTTTCAAGTCCTTTACATCTACATGGACTGAGTCATACTAGTACTTGTAGTTCAACACCCTGAGTATGTGCACAATCTGGCAGATTCTGGACCTTGACAGACAACTAACTGTGACTCTCATTATTCTTAGTCTGGGGAGTGGGAAATCTGTGCGAGTTACAATGAAGTCTCCTTTGATCAAAATATTGGGTTGTGTGGTAGTTTGCCTTACTGGCTTAGAAGCTAAGATGCCATGAGATGTGGTTATTATGTGTTGTGGTGGGTGTTGTTTTGGTAGAGTGCCTTTGAGGTTGCTATGGATACATACTGTAACTGCAGTGTCTGGGAGGAGTTTCAGAAGATTACATTTAAGAGCCACAGCAGATGTGGATCTATGCCCTGGTACATACAATGTGTGATGGGTGTAGTGTGTTTCTAAAAACCTGTTTGGTATTATATGTGCTTGTTATGTGAGAACCTTGCCTCCAGTGACATTGTGTAACTACATCTCCCACATAGTGATTCAGTTTGTTCAAGAATTAGGTGGTTGTCAGTTAACATGTGCCAATTGCTACACTGCCTCAGGATGCAGCTATCCACCAAGCTTCCTGCAGAGACAACAGGAAACTGAAAATCCGTGCTTACAGATCCTTATTACATGAACTAAAAGGGGATGGTACAAGATGTGTTTACAACTGGCTAGCTTGGTTAAGAATCAGGATCAAGACTACATTTGGGTGGTGGTGTTCATCAATGTGCAAACTAGTTGTTCTTTGTGCAACTACACACTGAGGAAGTTTCAGATGTAGTTTCATAGGAAAATTTTAATTCTAAATGCCTGAGTCAATATAGGGCACTGCTATCCACTGCTGTGTGATGCCAAGACTTGTGCAAACATGACACCTTTATAGAGGCTCAGAAAAAAGTGGTAAACAAACAAAATAACCCTCTGGCCAATCATCATAAGCACCTAAGGTTTCCTCAGTGGTTTTCAGCATAGAATGAAATCAAACTACTCTCCACTGCCACTAGAGCAGGCCTAACCCTTCTAACATTAAATCATTGAAAGAGCCTAAAAGTGCAGAAAATCAACTTAAACAGTGATCATCATTAAAAGTGCAGGCAATAATCAACTTGCACAGTAACTCAAGCAGAACACACTTAAAACAGGCATTAATACAAAATTCAACAGTTTAAATGCCGTGGCAAAAATAACAATACTCTAAAATGAGTACACTTTGCTTGGACTTCCAAGATGGCTGTACACTGAGTAACAGCTTAATTCTAGCTCTCTCAGTGTGAAAACAAACTTAGCAGAGAAGGCCATTGGACCTAGATTTCTGGGTAAATTTCAGTAACTAGTAAGTACACTACCTGGATGCCAGAAAAAAAAAGAAATACGGATGACCTGAAGGAAAATCAGCTACAAAAGATGAAAAAGAAACACTGACTGGGAAAAGTACTGCAGCTGTTCAGCAAAAGGCACTGCAAGCCCCAGACATGATTTCAAGTAACCTACAGGAAAGTACAAGTCAACTTCACATAAACCCGATTATAATAAACAAAACACTGATGGAGTATATCAACTCAAACAATAAAAGGACTGGAAAAAATGGAAGAAGCTTTAAACAGCTATTCAGATAAGGTGACAACACTGCAAAATTCAGAGGCTGGAATGAAGAAAATACTGGCTGAATATGAGACTGCACAAGAATTTTTTTTTTTTCATTTATTTTTTTATTTATTTAACATTTGTTGACCGGGAATGTCCGACTAGGTTCCACAGAGCCTGTTTTCAGCGGAGGCCCGGGGAGAAACGCTCCAGATGCATGTCTTTGGAATGTGGGAGGAAACCGGAGTACCCGGAGGAAACCCATGCGAATACAGGGAGAACATGCAAACTCCACACAGAAGGCACCCCAGCCGAGAATCGAACCGGTGAACCTCTTGCTGTGAGGCGACAACGTTAACCGCTGCATAACTGTGATGTGGTGAGGGAGGGAGGAAGAGGGAGAACGTTAACTGAAAATAAAACTAATTTTTTTCATAATGGTGTTATTTTAATAGTGCATTATTTTCTTTGCACGCTATAAAGTTTTCTTAATTACTTTAAGTGTGAAGATATGTTTCAAAAAAATAATAGAATTAAAGGACAGACCACATAGGGAAAACCTGAGATTTTCTGCTTTACCAGAGAAGCTGGAAGGAACAGATTGTATTAATTTTATGAAAGCACAAATAATCAACTGGGCTGATATTGTACAACAGGAATTGTTAATTGAAGGGGCACATCATGTGCATGCTCCAAACATGGCTATGAGAAAGCAACCTAGACCTTTAATAGTAAAGATGCAATCTTATCAGCACAAGGAGTTGATTCTGACAAAACTGTGGCAGAAGGACAAAGTACTAAAAATAAGAGACAGCAGAGTGCTTGTGCAGAATGACTGCTCACTGTACACCAATCAGAAGAGGAGTAAATTTATACCATTATTTAGGGAATGTTAAGAAGCAGGCATGAAATTCAAACTGCTGTACCCAGCTATCATCCAAATGTGTTTCCTGGGGGGAAAAATAATTTTCTGATGAAGTGCAAGCTAAGGAAGAAATACAAAAGTTTATCTAACAAAGTGTGAGCTGTGAGATGTGAGATGGAGGGAAGATTCTGCTTGTTCTTCTGGTAGTGAGGATCACAGACAGACTGTGCCAGTGAAACCTTTTCCAGTGTTTCAACAAAAATGCCTGATAGAAGTTAAAAAAACACAAGAGTTGACTACAAGAATCAAGAGTACGTTGGAAATGAAGCAAAGACAGAATCTGGGAGATGGAGATAAACAAGAATAAAACCAGTAACTTAGAAATTGACAAGTGTGGGATTACAAAGCAATAAGTATTTGTGAAACATGACAGAACAAGAAAATCTTGAAATATTGGACTTTTTTGGACTTTGTTAACCTTGTAGGGGACTCTAATGCATATGACCCACTTCATGTTATTAATGTTTGGAAAAATACTCAGGAGAAGGGAAGAGGAGGGAGAACGTTAACTGAAAATAAAACTAATTTTTTTCATAATGGTGTTATTTTAATAGTGCATTATTTTCTTTGCACGCTATAAAGTTTTCTTAATTACTTTAAGTGTAATGGGGATATTAATGCAAAGTGGTGCTCCTGTTTTTTTTCTCCTTTACTTCTCTTTCTCCTTGATCAGTTTTAAGAGATGTAGGCACTGCAATGCAAAACAAATGACTGGGTTAAGGCTTAATCTAGTAACACGATTTAAGAGAAGTAAATGAAAAAGACTATTGAATATTATAAGGCTTTTTTCTGGTAAACAAATGTATGCTTGGCAGTTTTGTGTCTGGTTCTCATGCCTTTAGGAGACAATCTTATAAAGAACAATGGCTTGAAGAAAATGTTTTCTGAAAGCATTCAAGTGTTTTTCCAGTTGAGACAGCTATAAAGATATGACAAATTCAGACAGCACTTAGTAGCAGCACAGGCTGTACAATGCATTTTAGCATGGATAACCTTTCTTTTAGGTTATCTCTAGTCTCTGTGTGTGGCTGTCAGTTTGAAAAGTTTGTTCCTATTAGGAGAGTAAAACTTCAATATTTGAAGATATACATCATTTTGTGTGTTATTATTAAGCTAATAGGTTTTAGGACAGTATTGGAGCGTGTTTTTTAAGGGCTTTCAAAAAAACAAAAAGTTCTGTAAGACATGACATAGGCTCAAATGGAGATGGCAAGAAGCAACTGTATAAAAGATTAACCTACCAAACAGTATACGCATGTAACACAAAAGCTGGGACTAGACATTTAACAAAAAAGCTGTTATAACTAAAAGGTGGGAATAATAACTTTTCAAGAAAATGACACTTTCTGTAATGAATTTAAATGTGAATGGTCTCACAGATAAATACAAAAAAGAAAGTAGTGAACTAAAGTGGATATAGAAAGTGTACACACCCCTGTTAAAATGCCATGTTTTTGTGATATAAAAAAATGAGACCACAATAAATCATTTCAAAAATGTTCCCACCTTTAATGTGACCTATAACCTGTACAATTCAATTGAAAAACAAACAAATCTGTTAAGAGAAAAAAATATAAAAAATAAAAAATGCACAATAAGCTGGTTGCATAAGTGTGTACACCCTTAAACTAATACTTTGTTGAAGCACCTTTTGATTTAATTACAGCATTCAGTCTTCTTGGGTAGGAGTCTATCAGCACGGCACATCTTGACTTGGCAATATTTGCCCACTCTTTCTTGCAAAAGCACTCCAAATCTATCGGATTTGTGAGGGCATCTCTTGTGCACAGCCCTCTTCAGGTCACCCCACAGATTTTCTATTGGATTTAGGTATGGGCTCTAGCTGAGCCATTCCAATACTTTAATTTTCTTCTGGTGAAGCCATTCTTTTGTTGATTTGGATGTATTCGTAGGGTCACTGTCATGTTGAAAGGTGAAATTCTTCTTCATCTTCACCTTTCTAGCAGACGCCTGAAGGTTTTGGGCCAAAAGTGACTGGTATTTGGAACTGTTCTTAATTCTCTCCACCTTGACTAAAGCCCCAGTTCCAGCTGAAGAAAAGCAACCCCAAAGCATGATACTGCCATCATGATGCTTCACCGTGGGGATGGTGTTCTTTTGGTGATGCAAAGTGTTTTTGCGCCAAATGTACCTTTTGGAATTGTGGCCAAAAAGTTCAAACTTGGTCTCATCAGACCATAATACATTTTCCCACATGTTTCTAGGAGACTTGATGTATTGTTCTGCAAATTTTAGCTGGGCATGGATGTTTTTCTGTGTAAGAAAAGTCTTCCGTCTTGCAACCCTACCACATAGCCCAGACATATAGAGAATACCGGAGATTGTTGTCACATATAGCACACAACCAGTACTAGCCAGAAATTCCTGCAGCTCCTTCAGTGTTGCTGTAGGTCTCTCGGCAGCCTCCATGACCAGTTTTCACCCTGTCTTTTCATCAATTTTGGAGGGACATCCAGTTCTTTGCAACGTCACTGTTGTCCCATATTTTCTTCACTTTTTGATAACTGTCTTCACTGTATTCCATGCTACATCCAATGCTGTGGAAATTTTTTTGTACCCTTCTCCTGACTGATACCTTTCAACAATGAGATCCCTTTGATGCTTTGTAAGCTCTCTGCGAACCATGGCTTTTGCTGTAGCAGGCAACTGAGTAAATGTCGGGAAAATCCTACTAGGACAGATGAACTTTATTTGGGGTTAACCAGAGTTTCTTTAATTGATGGCAGGTGTGTACCCAAGAAGACTGAATGTTGTAATTAAATCAAAAAGTGCTTCAGTAAAGTATTAGTTTAGGGGTGTGCACATTTATGCAACCAGCTTATTGTGCGTTTTTTTTTATTTTTCATATTTTTTGTCCCTAACAGATTTGTTTGTTTTTCAACTGAATTGTACAGGTTATAGGTCACATTAAGTGGGAAAAGTTTTGAAATGATTTATTGTGATCTCATTTTTTTACATCACAAAAACCTGGCATTTTAACAGGGGTGTGTACACTTTTTATATCCACTGTATATTAAAAATGTAGAGTGCAAATGACTATGCTACAGGAGACATACTTGGAAAGAACTGAACATGTGAATTTGATAAAGAAAGATTTTCAGGATGGTTATTCGGCAGAATACCTGGGGCAAAGTAAAAGAGGAGTACTTATATTAATTGCAAGAGGAACTTCAATGATAGAACAGGATAAAAAAGATAATAATGGTAGATTTGTACTACTAACGGACTAATAGCAAGGGAGAAGGATTGCTCTGGCATGTATTTATACTCCACCGAAAACTGCTATAATGGAGTTTAAGAAAAACAACCAAGTATATACATCAGCCAAGGCCAGATGGAGGGAATGCTCACCAGCAGGTGGATGGAGAGACAGTATCCCGCACACTTCAAGGAGGATCCTTGGTTTTAGAAGAAATAATGTCTTACTTTATCATCTGACATACAAAGGTGACCCTCATTGATAGGTCCTTTAGTTTGGTTTAATCTCAAGCAGTGAAACCAGGATGGAAGAAAGACTAAACAAGGACCAGCAGGGCACTTGAGTACTACGAAACATACAGTTAAAAGACATGACTGCTTGGCTATGGGTAGAGAAGTTGACTAGAAAATCAGCACTGAGGACCTAAAGGGCCTCACTGACCAAAATGCCAAGGGCAGGTCAAACAAGCACTGGAAGTAGCTAGACCTAAAGTGAAGCAAACCACACTACAGCCAGGGCTAAAAGGTGGAATCCTTAGTTGTTTAGACAACTCAACTATTTACCCAACAAGAAGCAAAGGTAAAGGCAATTTGACAAACTAGCCCATCTAACACACAGAAAACAACTTCAAGGGAGATCCCCCCCCCCATATGAAGACCCCTCTGCTCCTGGAACTGAGGGACCCATCAAATCCTCCGACTTTCTATTCCCTGCAAAGAGCTAGGAGAAAAGCAGACCCCATGAATGACGAATACCTTCCAAGAGAAAAGGAAAACAGGAGGCTCACCACTACGAGGAAAGGGAAGCACATACTTTTGTAGGTTCAAAGGACAGGGATACTTGGAGAAGGCAGTGTTATGGTCAAAAATAACTTCATACAATGCAGATCAGCAGAGTAGAATAATTTCCTCTATGGAAAGAACACACACATGGGAGACTAAGCAATCAATGTCTTATTTGCATGTACACAAGAAACTTCATTCTTTTATACTGCAAAAGCTTCTTGGTAACACATTTTGTATCTAATAAACTATAGCCATTGACTAATAAAAACTAAACATATTTGTATTATTTTGCTAATTAAGAATCTGGCAACCCCTTATCTATGCCTTTCCTTATTAGACACAAGTTCCAATCTTCTTCTATGCTGGCAATCTTCACAATGGCAATGAAAGGAGAACTAAAGGCAGACCCAGGCTGTCAGGATCCGTCTTGAAACCAGATGGATTCCAAAACGAGAAAATATTATGTATACAATAAACATTTTTCCCATCTTATACTTCTCCCTTCACAATCCACTGTTTGATGCAGTGAAGCATTACTCAAGTCAGGTATTTCTTAAAGACTGGACAATAGCAACAAGTTTTCAAATGAGCAGACACTTTCACACGCAATCAGACTTTTATCACATCCTGTTTCCTTCTGTTCTTGACATGCACAATGCTTATAAAAACATTTAGCACAAATGATTTTGTGAACAATAAATACATGCTTATGCTTAGACTGAATAAAAAAAAAAAGTATCTCAGTTTCAAACAGGTTTTTGTAAATCTTTTAACACACTTTCTTCCCTACCGTCTTTTTCACTGAGGTTTCTTCGTGGCGATTTTCTTACTGTGATCAGTGGCAATGTTTCTGCTCTACTTTAATATGCAAATTTTGTAATTTAATACTTTTTCTAGATTCAAGAAGCTTTATTAGTAACACTCTGGACATAAATAAAATAATACCTAAAAGAATAATAATTGGAATAATCATAAAAAATTTAAAATGCTGCCTCCCCACCCAGAAAACAGATTTGTCAACCATGCCCATTAAGCGCTATACGCCTCTTTTGCATGAGACAGCTCTGTAACTTTTGTATAACTTCTAGATTACTGTAAATGGCATGTTTTATCCGGGATAAATGAACAACACTCTGTTTTGATGAGTGCACAGGTACGGGTGAAATCAAGTGTCATTCTGTTCTGCAGCACCACACTGTGCATGGCAGTTATTTCATTTGTAATCTGATTTTTTATTCAAAAGTGGCATTACTTAATATTTTAAAGAGTTTAGATAGTTTTCTTAACTCCTACATTGACTTTACTGCTCCATAAGCAGACTGGATTCCTGCTCCTAAAAACCACCATCACCCAAACCCATGTGTGAAAGTCCTTTAAATGCAGCCTTTTCTATATTATGATAGTAAACCCAAGAAACAACAGTCTTCCAGAATGCATTTTTAATGTCCTTTGTCTCCCTGTTTTGGCGATCACTGCAAAATCCTCCATTACTTAAAGTCTCTGTATGTCAAACAATTGAATAATATGTCCTACACTGCAACATCCCAACCAGTCTATCGGTAACCAGGGGTAAGTATGACTTCCACATATTAAAACTCATGTAATGCTGCCATAACCATTCCTCCATCGTATATTTTTCGAGTAAAATTACAGTTGTTCCATTCAATATAGTGTGTTCCATTTACAACGTAACAAGTATGTCCCTTCACAGTCAGACAACTGCAGTGGAACCAGTCTAAAGGGGGTAGGATTATGCCAAGAATTATGTCTACTTTTTCAATTTTTGGTTAAAAAAGATTGTCCAAAATGCTGCAGCAATGTCTGCCTCAGTTGCCTGTAGAAAGGAATACCCTATCATATGCAGCTGGTATAAGTAAATAATCAAGAGTTACTGACATTCATAGTCTTGGCATAAGTATACAACACGGCAGAGAAAGTATTAACTCATCCACTCCAAAGCAGCTCAGAAAATGCCGATTGCTTACTTCCTCCATAGGAACAGTGTAGCCTGAGTTCGTTTTCAGATAATCCATTTGTAATGCTACACAGAAAACAAATGCTCATAACTCTTTAACCATAAGAGCTAGACTAAAAATTTAAGTGTGAAAGTTGTTCAGTAGACACTGATCTTTCCAGTGGGACAAATCTTGATAATGTGCATCTAAGTCATTATTAAACATTTGCCAAGGAATGCTGATGTTATGCATATTCTTTACTTTATTGGTAAAACAAATCACAATAGCTTGGTGAATAGACCGCTTAGGCCCACACAGTTTGTAACTAACTTGTTTGTGTGAGCATAAGCTTTAAAATGATACTTTAACCACTACTATGTGATGCTCATTTACTGAGACATTCACAGAAATATGATTAATATTACATTTCTAATAATCTGACAATTAAAGCATAAAATCACCTGTAACAGACATGGACTACACATCAGTGTACAAGTTGAGTGGCTCAATGTCACCTTCAAAATGATCCATCATGTGTATCGTCACTATGCTCCCTTGCAAAGATATGGGCATAGTAATGAGAGATATCCCAATTTCCATAATGTGACAAGCAGAGTATTTAATTTCTGTCATAAATGAGCATTAATTTCTTGCAGAAACTGATGTTTGTTTGTTCTGTTGTGAATATTATACTTTACCCCTGAAATTGCCTTACTTTTTTTCACACATATTCACAGAAATATGGAAAAAATATTAATTTTCACAATCTTGTAGGCAAACAGTGACATCTGTCCATGTATGAGATTCACAATCCATATTATTACACCAAGTTGTACATTTTGATAGTGGCTTCAAAGGGATACCTCAACCATCACCTTACAATCTGTCCTAGCAGTTATTTACCAAAATATGAAAAAATATCATAATTTTCATAACCTAAGTCATACACAAACTGAGATATCTGTACATGTGTACAGCATGCAGCTATAGTTCTTTTTCCACCTTGTAAGTACTATTATTGTCTTTAAAATGAGGTCTTATTCAGCATGTTAACATATTCCCTAGCAAAGTTAATCAGCAAAATATGAAAAAATATAATAAATTTCATAACCTAAGTCATAAATAAACTGATTCCTGTGCATGTGTACAACATACAGATACAGTTCTTTTACCATCTTCTAAGTACTAATACTGTCCTCAAAAATGAGGTAATACTTAGCATGTTAAGGGTGGCCTAATGGTTAAGGTGTTTGCCTTACAAACACAAAGTACAGGGTTTGAATCTCACAGGGGATAATTGGCTAGGCTTAAAATGGCTTGCAAGGGCAGTTAGCCTAGTACCAACCTATGAACCTATGTTGACATGTTCCCTACCACAGTTATTCACCAAATTATGAAAACAGTATAATTTCATAACCTAAGTCATAAACAAAATGTCACATCTGGACATGTGTACATCATGCAGATACAGTTCCTGGCGATCTATTAGAGAAGTACCTCGCAGGATGTGCAGTAGCAAATCCCGCCCTAACCACACCTCCAGGCCGACAATTCTGTTGAATCTGCTGACTATTCATTTCTTTGTCGAAATGAATACTGATGAATGGGTTCTGTTGGCACAACGACAGCACAGGAGTGGTGTTTTTTGTTTTATTTGTATGTTTTCTTAGCATTTTTTTTACACATTTCATTCAGGCAATCAGGCAGAGGTAACCTGCTCAGCACAGTATTTAAATATGTTGTAGGGCCATCGCAAAATCCATGCTGTCCACAACTTGTAAACAGGTTCTCAGTACAGACTGTTACATTTCTCTGGCTGAATGTGTTTTAAAAAGATGGCAGCGATGAAAAGAAGTGGGGGTGTGGGGGGAGAGCACCCCCACAAGGAGGTGCAGGGGGGCTTGCCCACCTGAAAAAAATAGAAGTTATGTTCTTACCATAACGTTCCATGTTAGTTGTCTTCTTCTCGCCTTCTTCTTGCTGGATGGGTTCGGAGCCGACCTCGGCTCCGACTCGACCACTCTAAAAGCTCGAGAGTTGGTTCCACCGGCTCGAGGCTCCCCTTATATCCCACAATGCTAGGCGAGAGTTACCTCAGATCTCGTTTGTAAGCTAACCCCAGCTTATAATAGTAACAGTATAACTGTAAAACAGAGTCCACCTCTAACAACAGGAAGAAAGAAGGGTGACCTACATCCTGAACCAGGAAATATGCATAATAGCATATGTCTAAGAAAGAGGTGGTAGAAAGAGAGGTCACAATCACAACTCCTCTAGGTCTGTCCAGGCCAGGGGAAGGAGGGTGGGGCAAGAAGAAGGCGAGAAGAAGACAACTAACATGGAACGTTATGGTAAGAACATAACTTCTATATGTTAAGTTGTCTATCTCGCCTTCATTCTTGCTGGATGGGACCGTCCCTAGCACCTTGTCCCGGTGGCCTAACGGAACAGACTCCTGAGAACAGTGGAACCAAAGTTAGCTCTATGCCTAGAAGCTAAATCCAACTTATAATGAGAAATGAAAGTGTGAGGAGTAGCCCAAGTAGCCGCTGCACAAATGGTGTCAATAGGCAGTCTGTCTTGGAAGGCTAAAGAAGTAGCCAAAGCTCTGGTGGAATGAGCCTTAGGTTTATCAGGCAGCTTTTGATGTCTAATTTCATATACAAGGGAAATCAAAGATGTTAGCCATCTGGATAATGATACCTTTGAAACTGAAAGTCCCTTTCTGCTTTCGCGCGATAGGAGACAAACAGCTGATCAGATTTTCTGAACTGTTTTGTTCTATCCAAGTAGTACCTCAATTGACGGTGAACATCCAGGCAGTGTAATTTTTGTTCAGACCTATTGGAGTATTCTGGAAAAAAGACAGGTAGATCAATGCTTTGATTTAGATTTGACGTCGAGACCACCTTAGGCAAAAAGGACAGGTTAGTTCGTAAGGATACTCTGTCCTTATGAAACAAAAGATAAGGAGGACGACAGCTGAGTGCTTGAAGCTCTGAAACTCTTCTAGCTGATGTAATAGCTACCAGAAAGAGAGTCTTCCATGATAATAATTTTAAAGAACAGGAGACTGCAGGTTCGAAAGGGGGAAGAATCAAAGAAGCAAGAACTAAATTTAGGTCCCAAGGAGAAGGAGGATTTCTTATAGGAGGTCTGAGAAGAAAAACTCCTTTCAAAAAGGCTTTGCAAAGCTTGTGGGACATTAAGGCAGATTCAGAAATACCCACATGAAAGTTAGAAATAGCTGCCAATTGAACTTTAAGTGTAGAGGAGATGAACCTGCATGGAAGAGTTCAGCTAGAAAATCAAGGACTAATTGGATGGAAGCAGTGAAAGGATCTATGTCCTTTCCTTGAGCCCAATATGTGAAGCGTTTCCACTTACTCAAATAAATCTTCCGAGTGGAAGATTTATGGGAAGCTATCAGAATATCTCTAACAGAGTGAGATAATTGAGGAAGCCTGGCTAAGGTTGGAACTGGAGGAACCAAGCAGTGAGGTTCAGAGAGGGGAGGGAGCGATGAAACTGACCCGACTGATGGATCAAAAGATCTGGAACTAGGTCCAGATTCCACGGTCGCTCAAGAGAAAACGATGTAGAAAGGGGAACCACACTTGTCGAGGCCAGTAAGGAGCAATGAGGATCAATGAGGCCTTCTGAGCGATAGCTTTCTGTATCACTTGAGAGATCAGTGGGAAGGAAGGAAATGCATACAGAAGTCCCCGGGCCAAACTTGGACTAGAGCGTCTCTGCTGGGTTGGCCTGGTAAAGGGAATAGAGTGAAATATTCTCTGCACTTGCTGTTTTGGGGAGTAGCAAAAGATCGCAGCAAGGCTGACCCCACTTGAGAAAAATTTCTCTCACTACAGAGTCTTTCAGAGACCACTCGTGAGGCATGAGTATGGCTCTGCTCAACTTGTCCGCAATTTGATTGGACTTTCCGGGATGTGCGTTGCTATCAGAAACCGCTGAGAAGAAATCGCCCATTGCCACAGTCTGAGTGCTTCTCGACACAGGGGTATGACCTGGTTCCGCCTTGTTTGTTGATGTACCACACTACAGACATATTGTCTGTTTGGATTGCAATCGTTCCCAAGGGAAGAGAGTCTTGAAGGGCTTGCAACGCTAAAAGCACTGCTCTCATCTCCAGAACATTTATGTGCAAGTGGCATTCGTTTGGTTGCCATGTGCCCTGGACCGTCCTGCCCTGATAATGCCCCCACCCGATCAGGGAGGCATCCGTTGTCAGAGTAGCAACCGGAGGAGGTGGAACAAAGGGTCTTCCCAACAAGAGCTGAGGGAAGACATCCACCACATGAGATGATTTTGCACGCTTGCGTGATCATAATGGTGTGAGACATTGGAAGTTGCTGGTATGACCATTGAGTAAAGAGCATCCATTGAAGGATCCGCATGTGGAATCTGGCTAATGGAAGCAGAGGTATGGCCGCTGCCATAATTCCCAACACTTTCAGAACTAACCTGGCTTTGATTCTGTTGTTGTTGAAAAGGAGTGATACCAGTTTGTGAATGTCTGTTATTCTCTGATGTGTTAGTCTTGCAGACATGTTTACTGTATCTAGATTTGCGCCTATGTAGGTAATAGTGCGACAAGGCGACAAAACAGACTTTTCGCAATTTATTGAAATACCCAGCTTTTGACAAACGCGAAAAGTGTAATCTCTGGCCATCAGAAGGAGATGCTTGGTGGGAGCTGTGAGGAGCCAGTCGTCCAAATATGGAAACACCTGGAATCCTTGTCGTCTCAGGTGAGAAGCTACCACTGCCATGCATTTGGTAAACACCCGGGGGGCAGTGGTGAGACCAAAGGGCAGGGCCCTGAACTGAAAATGACTGGTTCCCAGCCTGAAGCGGAGGAATCTTCTGGAGCGTCTGTTCATTTTATGTGATAGTACGCATCCCGAAGGTCTATAGAGCACATCCAGTTTCCTTTGCCCAAAAGGGAAGGATGGATTGCAGCGTGACCATCCGAAATCTTGTTTTCTTGACTGATCTGTTCAAGACACTGAGATCCAAAATTGGTCTCCAGTCCCTGTTTTCTTTGGAACTAAAAAGAACCTTGAGTAGATTCCGGATCCTTGCTGGTCTGCTGGAACTGGCTGAATTGCTCTTTTTGCAAGCAGTTTTGAAATCTCCAAAACCGCTAGATCCCTTTGAGCGGTGGAACATCTGGAAGGGATTTTTGACTGATTTGGAATGCGAAGAAAGGGGATAGAATAGCCTTCGGAAATGATGGACTGTACCCATTTGTCTTGAGTCAGGGATAGCCAGGCTTCTGGGTACAGTGACAATCTTCCCCCGACTGCCTCCGAAGATGGGCAGTCGGGCAACACCTCAGGGATGCTGGAAAGGCTTGGAAGGAACGGTTCCCGATTGCACTGGTTCTGCGGACACGCCCTGCCCGTAGGGCGGCGTCTACCATTGTTATTCCGCCTCTGCCTCTGGCGGGAAACGACTCTGTCGTCAGGCGAAGTCCCTTGAGATTGTTTACGGAACCACATCTTTCCACCTTTCTGGCCTTTGGGGTAAGGCCTAGAAGGAGTAGAAAACGGACTCAGACGGCAGAAAGGGTCTTGCCATCAGTTTCGCACCTAGTCAAGGTTTCTTTCACTTGAGGACCAAAGAGGGATGATCCATCAAACGGGGAGTTAGTGAAAGACGCCTTGAAGGGGTCCGCAAAATTGCATAGCCGCATCCAGGCATGCCTACGTAAGGCCACACCTGTCCCTGCGGCTCTGCTCGCTCCATCAGCCGCGTAAGAAAGAAGGCGCATGGAGGAGTTGGTTATGGAGTTAAGGGTAGCCAGCTGCGTGTTCATCTTATCTTGGAAACCCGCAGCTGTAGGGTCCTTTAACATTTCACTCGCTTCCTTGATCAAGTCCCTTTGAAGACGAGTAAAATGGCACAGGTAGTTCAGCTTAACGCATGGTAAATGTCGCTGACGAGAACATCCGCTTCCGTACCTGTCCATGGACCTAGATTCCTTGTTAGGTGGATGGACAGGTACTGAAGGATCAGCTAGCTCCTTCTTAGTGGCAGCAGCTACCACCATAGCATCCACAGAAACTCCTTTTGTTAAGAACTGTTTGTCTGCTGGTGCTGTTATGAACTTGGAGGGTCTCCTGGGAGTGGGGTCCACTGAATCAGGAGCCGTCCATGCCTTCTTAGCAACCACCTGCATGAGGGGGTCAAAGGGTGGGACACCCAGGAGGTGGAAGGACGAGAGCCAAACGCCTCAAGATACACAGATTCGTCCGCCGAAGGGTTGAGGGCTGGCCAATTTCCCTCTGTTTCAGGATCTCCAGAATGTCTGCAAATGAGACATCTTCAGAAGGGGAACGGGGAACCCTCAGAATCATCCAAATCTGTGTCTGACGTGATGGACTCAGGTGAGTCAATGTGTTTCCTCTTACACTTCCTCTTCCGAGGGGCTCTTCTGCCAAATCAGGAGAGGCCTCGAAGAGGATGAAATCCCACAGGGGTTCCTGAGGAGCTGGCTCTCTGCGGTCCGGGATGAGGGAGTGAGTCGACTTAACCTGAGGCACCGTAGAGGGAGGGGCGGACGGAGCCGACTGTGGAGTAGAGCCAGGCTCTAACACACTCCGCATGACCTCGAATGCACCCCTGTCAGGCAGAGCCAGAGGTCCCCACTCCGAAGCTAAGAACCCCCTAGGCACCGACAGTGATGGCTCGAGGCGATGTCGGAGCCGAACTCACCAGCGCCAAGCACCGAGAGGAGAGGGGGTCGGACAAGGGTCCGATGCCACTCACCCCCTCGGAGCCGACGAGGGAAGTCCGGCGCCGAGATTCTTCCAAGGAAGAAAACGGAGCTGACGACGGAGCCGAAGACAATTGTATCGGCTCCGACGCTATCACAGTCTCGGTTCCGATGCGACCCGGCTCCGAGCTCAAGAGAGTCGAAGGAGGAATATGTTGATGGACCGGGGCAGGCATCGACTGATGAGTCGGGCTCTGAAGCATCTGGGCCAGTGCCTCGGACTTAAGAAGTCGACTCACTACCCTCTGAAGGTCATGATCCGACAGCCTCGATGACCTAGAGGAGTGAGATCTTTGGCTCCGTTCAGACAGCAGGGGAGATCCTGGAGCCGAATGAACGGAGCCAAGAGATGGTGACCTGGACCTCTTCCTAGTTGTCGGCTCCGAAGGTCTGGTCGGAGCCGACACGGAACTCTACTACCTCGGCTCCGCCGGAGCCGAGGAGCCACAGAAACTGTGGACTGAGACTTATCGGCTCCAGCCGGAGCCGATGAAGGCAGAGGTTGAGAAACCTTAGGTCTCGGCTCAGTTGTCGGAGCCGAAGACCTAGATGCCTTAGAGGGCTTCCTTGTTGAAACAGATAGGGAATCCTCTGGCTTGAGTAAGCCTCTTAATATCAATTTATTTTTTCTTTCCTGCAGGACCCTGGGGCTGAAGCCATGGCACACAGCACAGGAGTCCTGCAGGTGCAAAGGCCCCAGACAGTAGACACAAGAAGTGTGAGCGTCTGTCAGAGACATTTTCTGACAGCACGCATCACACTTCTTGAATCCGGAGACCTTTGCTTCTTTAGACATTTTAAAACAGGTATAAACAAACACACACACAAACACACTAATTACACCCTGTCAAGTTAAATTATAATAAAAACCACTAACTAGGATTTTAAAATAATACACACACACTCCACTAGGGAAGAGAAAAGGCCTGTAGGCCCAAGGGAAGAACCTAAAGTTCTTGAGGGAAAAAAAAAAAAAAAACGGGAATTTTTTAGAAGGGGATAAAAATTTCTCTAAACTAAGGGAAATAAGTAAAAATATTAAAATTAAAGGGGTTTTGATAGACTAAATTACACAAGAAAAAGTCACTTACCAAGAACCGGTAGAAAACCAACCTCGAAGCTGTAGCGGCAAACGAGATCTGAGGTAACTCTCGCCTAGCATTGTGGGATATAAGGGGAGCCTCGAGCCGGTGGAACCAACTCTCGAGCTTTTAGAGTGGCCGAGTCGGAGCCGAGGTCGGCTCCGAACCCATCCAGCAAGAATGAAGGCAAGATAGACAACTTAACATACAGACTTATAAATATTTACTTACTGGTTAACTGTGCACTGGATAGCCTTAGTACCATGTGAATTAGAATACCTGCCAGTCATCGGGCATTTCCACTCCCATTTTCACTGTCAGTCACTACAGACACACCCATATTTGTGCAGAACTGAGCACAAGGTATTTCTCTAATATAATGCCCAGTTCCTTTACCAGCTTAAATGAGGTTGTCGCAGCAAGCTGACAAGTTCCCTAGCAGACTTGTTCAACAAAATATGAAAATTATCATAATTTTCATAACCTGAGTCGTAGCATGTAATATCTGTACATATGAGAACAGCATACAATTACAGTTCTTTTACTGTTGTAAATAGTGAAACCAATGAGGTTTTCATAAAATTTAACAGAGTTTTCCTTACCATAGTGGTCCTATTGGATTATGGTCATTTTCTATCCTTTGCCACTAGGTGCATGTTGCCAGTACATCCTGCACTGCTGCCATCACACCATTATGGAAAAAAGAACAAAAAGAAATTGTGGGGAAATCTTCTGTATGACTCTACATAAACAAAACCCAAAATCGAGCATGTGTATTCATCAATGTGATAATGACGGAATAATGTGAATAACAGTGGCAGCTGCAGCAGGGTTTTGCCTGACAAGTGATAATGACTCAGTGTTGCACTGTAACTACACATGCTGTAAATTAATAATGTGATAATGACTTACATTTCATTCCTGAAAGGTTCTACATGTTCAGACAAATGTGATAATTGCTGCTGTTAAGTAGACGTTCATTACATTCCTGGTGCAGGTGTAATGTAAAACTGAGTCATTATTTTAGGTTCATAGGCGTGTACTAGGCTAATGGCCCTGGAGCCTTTACAAGTCTAACCCACAGAAGTGCCCTGGTGTCCTGCTGTCTGCCGTTAGTCCCCAGTGCCTCTATCAAGTAGAGCCACTGCAGTGATCTCCGGGGTGAACAGGTAGTTATGTACTCACCATAACGATCAATGTATTGTGGTCCATCTCGCCTCACATCCTTTACTCACGGGTTCGGAGCCAACTCGGCCAACTTATTTCTCTAGCACGAAGTCTAATTGGCTGGGCTAACCTGGTATCTCAAGATTCACCTTGCCCTAGCCCCAGATCTAGTTTGCAGCCATTCCAGTCACACCCCCACACACAACCGCCACTGGAAGGAGCTCCAGCCAGAAAGGAAAGAAAAAACTGACACTGAAGGGTTCTCAGAGCCATTTTCCTCCAAATCCTACAGGAAGGGGGCAGGTGGGAGGGTACGTAAGAATGTGAGGCGAGATGGACCACATACATCTATCGTTATGGTCATAACTACCTGATGTTATGTGGTCCTATCTTGTCTACATTTTTTACTCATGGGACAGCATCCCCAGCACCTCTATCCTGGGCGGCTAATAGGAAAATATTCCTGAGAACCGTGGAACCAAAGGAAGCATGGCCCCTAGAAGCCACGTCCAACTTGTAATGAGTAATAAAGGTGTGCGGAGAGGCCCAGGTGGCCGCAGCACAAATATTATCCAATGAAAGCCTGGCATGGTATGCTATTGATGTAGACACTGCCCTAGTAGAGTGAGCTTTGACAGGAAAAGGTAAATTTCTGCCTGCTGACGAACAGATAAAGGAAATACAATCTTTGATCCATTTAGAAATTGTGCTCTTGGAAATAGGACAACCTGTTCTGTTTTCTGAGAAGGACACACACAGTTGATCAGACTTCCTAATAGGCTTAGTCCTGTGTAAGTAGAATCTTAGTTGTCTGTGCACATCCAACTAGTGAAATCTAAACTCTGCTTTATTGGAAAAGTTTGGAAAGAACACTGGTAGACTGATGAAGATTAACGGTGGATGACACCTTCGGAAGGAAGGACGGGTTAAGTCTCAGGGAAACTCTGTCCTTATGAAAGGTCAAATACAGAGGTTTAATGGACAAGGCTTGAACCTCTGATTTTCTGGCTGATGTAATGGCTATTAGGAAAGCTATCTTCCAAGATAGAAATTTTAATTCACAGGTGGCAGCCGGTTCAAAGGGCGGTGAAGTGATGGCTTGTAACACAAGGTTTAGATCCCATGGCATGACAGGTTCTGAAACAGGAGGACAAAGTAACCAGGCGCCTTTCAAGAAGGCCTTACAAAGTTTATGGCCCATAAGAGAAGGCTTGTAAGATGTATGAAAACTGGAAATTGCAGCCGGGGGAGCAGAAAGAAACTTATTTGGACATCTGGGCACCGGTTCCACGGAATCAGGGCTCTCCCACACCTTTCGACAAATCAAATCCAGGAGTTCATCGAAGGGTGGAGACACCCAGGAGGCGGAGGGTTGAGCACCGAAGGCCTTGAGGAATACCGACTCCTCCTCAGAGTGGGTCTTGGAAGGCCAGTCGCCTCTCTGCCTCAAAACCTCCAGGATGTCGGAAAAAGAGACATCGGAGGATGACTTAGGGGACCCCTCTGACTCCTCGAGGTCTGTATCGGAAGTGAGGGACTCATCCTGGGAGTCTATGTGCTTCCTCTTGCACAACTTTCTAGGGGGCTCCTCAGGCACCGACACTGAGGGGCCCTCAGAAAGTTGGGGACCGCTCATGGGGGTATCCTCAGACCTTCAGGCTCTGCCATCCATGGATAAGGGGGCGTCAGAGGCTCTGGCCAGGGTGTAGGGGGGAGGAGTGACCGATCCGAGAGATGTAACTGACGATCTGGCCAGTGCACTCCTCATGGCCTCAAAGGCAGGTCCCCCCGAATCCGAGGACCGACCCGTCTCTGAGACCACAACCGGAGTCGGGGTTCCCAAAGCCGATGCACCGAGAGGGAGGCTCAGAACCAATAAGAGTCCCGAGGTATCCCCCCGGGTCCGACTGAGGAAACCAGAGTACCGAAACCAGAGGACGGAACCGACATGGTTGGAGCCGACGTCGGCTCCGATAAACTCGCAAGGGGTATCGGAGCCGACACGAGAACAGCAGTCGGTGTGGAGCACTCCAGCTCCGATGACACAGGGGTGCTCGGAGGAGGAATCATCAGTACAAGAATAGGGACTGGCTCTGGAGCTGACTTGGTAGGAGCCGAGAACAATTTTGCTAACACCGGTGACTACAGGAGCCTCTGGACCAACCTATCCACATCCAAATCAGACAGCCTAGAGGATTTGGAGGAAATAGAAGGAGATCGGGATCTCCTACGCGGAGACTCATGCCTAACACTGGGCGACCAGCTCCGAATAGGCTCCAATAATATCGGGGCCGAGGGCGACTCCAGTACAACAGATACCTCCTGCGGCCCCGAGGACAAGGGAGCCGAGGAGGCAGTATTCACTTTCAAAACCTTCTCCGGTGGCTCCGAGGAGACAGATGGAGCTGGAGATCTTTTCTTGGCCTTGGAAGTCTTAGACTTAGTACTAGAAGAAGAGTCTAAGGACTCCTCAAAGGAAGGCTTAACCAGGCCCTTCAAAAGCAACTTATTTTTTCTTTCCTGCAGTACCCTTGGGCTGAAAGCGTGGCAAAAACTGCAGGACTCTTGCAGGTGAACAGCACCAAGACAATAAACGCAGATAGAATGCCCATCTGTAATGGACATCTTGTAGCCACATTCTGAGCATTTTTGAAACCCAGAGGGTTTATGCTCTTTCTGCTCTTTAGACATAGTAAATCGCAACCCACTCAACCGACAACGACAGACAAGAGGAAGGTGGGAAAAACCAACTACGAACAGCCAAGGAAACTAATTTAAACGTTTCTTTGGTGCAGCAAGGAAAATCTAACTACCGACCAAACAAAAAAAAACCCCAAACAAACACAAGTTTACACAAAAACGACAGGAGAGGACTAGGTCCTGTAATTTAAACGGGCCTAGCCCGCCAAAAAGAGGGATACCACAAAAAACACTACTCGCTTACACAGTATACTCACAATGAAGAAACTAGCTATTAAAATAGCTTTTTACAAGAAACAGACTGCTAAAGACTTATGAAAAGTTTGAAAAGGGTACTTAGCCACAGCCAAGTGAGACCACGTCCTAACTCTACGAGCGGCAAACGAGATCTGGAGCTAGGGCGAGGTGCATCTTGGGATACCGGGTTAGCCCAGCCAATTAGAGACTTCGTGCTAGAGAAATAAGTTGGCCGAGTCGGAGCCGATTCTCGGCTCCGAACCTGTGAGTAAAGAATGTAGGCGAGATAGGACCACATAACATCTTTCTATTTCCCATCCACTCATCAAGATTTCTCTTGAAGACGGCCAGTGAGGTGCTCTGCTTGACATGTATGGGAAGTCTGTTCCAGAGCATGGGCAGTCTCTGGGTTATAAACCTGTCCCTTCAGCATGTTCTGCTGATTGTGGTAATGAGGTTGAGGTCTCTGGAGTGTGTGGTGTGGAGGGATTGGGATTTCTTTAGATAGAGCATTTCTGACAGAGCTGGGTCAGACATGGGTTTGTAAGTCAAGTAGAGATCACCTCTTAGTAGACAATATGAGACAGAGAATAGCTGGAGTTTTTTTGAGACTGTCTGTGTAGGACATATGTTTAAGGCCTAGGATCCACTTCATGAGGTACTTTTGTGGCCTTTCCAGCTGTTGCATGTGTCTAGTCAGGGACATGCCAAATAAGAAGTTATGTACCTACCATAATGTTCCATGTTAGTTGTCTTCTTCTCGCCTTCTTTCTTGCTGGATGGGTTTGGAGCCGATCCTCGGCTCCAACTCGGCCAATACTAAAGCTCGAGAGCTATTTTCACCGGCTCGAGGCTCCCCTATATCCCACAATGCTAGGCGGTAACTACTCAGATCTCGTTTGATAGCTATACCAAGCAATCCTAGTCTCCATAGAATGGAGTAGGGAAACCCACCTCAAAACAATCTGCGTAAAGGAAAGGCAGACCTCAGTAAGGATAGAAGAGGTGGAAGAACGTGTGGGAATAATAACTTTCAGAAGAAAAACACAAAATGAATTCCAGTCGGTCTGTCCAGGCTTGGGGGAAGGAGGGTGGGACACAAGAAAGAAGGCGAGAAGAAGACAACTAACATGGAACGTTATGGTAGGTACATAACTTCTTAATGTTAAGTTGTCAATCTCGCCTTCATTCTTGCTGGATGGGACCGCGTCCCTAGCACCTTATCCCGGGTGGCCTATCGGAACAGACTCTTGAGAACAGCGGAACCAAAATTGGCACGGCTTCTGGAAACCATGTCCAATTTGTAATGTGAAATGAATGTATGAGGAGAAGCCCAGGTGGCTGCTGCACAAATTGAATCTATCGGCAGCCTATCCTGAAAAGCTACGGATGTAGCTAATGCCCTAGTTGAATGAGCTCTAGGTCTTGAGGGTAGTTTTTGACGTCTGATCTCATAGATGAAGGTAACTGTAGAGGTGAGCCATCTAGAGAGGGATACTTTAGTAACTGGAAGGCCCAATTTGCCTTCCGCATATGACAGAAACAATTGATCAGATTTCCTGAATTGTTTAGTCCTGTCTAAGTAACATCTAAGTTGGCGATGAACATCCAAAAAATGTAGCTTTTGTTCCGACCTGTTTGAATAGTTAGGGAAAAAGACGGGAAGATCAATAATTTGGTTTAGGTTTATTTGAGAAGAAATTTTAGGCAAAAAGGATGGATTAGTACGGAAGGATACCCTGTCTTTGTGAAAAACTAAGTAAGGAGGACAACTGCACAGAGCATGGAGTTCGGATACCCTTCTCGCTGAAGTTATAGCTACCAGAAAAAGTGTCTTCCAAGAAAGCAACTTCAGAGAACATGAAGCCGCCGGCTCGAAGGGGGGAAGAATTAAAGATGCCAGAACCAGGTTCAAATCCCATTGAGGCGGGGGGACTTTGATTGGAGGTTTGAGAAGAAATACACCCCTTAAAAAGGCTTTACAGAGTTTGTGAGCCATGATGCTAGACTCTGAAACACCAACATGAAAATTTGATATGGCAGCCAATTGAACTCTAATGGTTGATACAGAAGATCCTAAATGAAAGAGTTCTGCTAGAAAGTCTAAAATAGACTGGATAGGTGCAGTAAAGGGATCTATGTTCTTTGATGTTGCCCAAAGGGAAAAACGTTTCCATTTGCTACTATAAATCTTCCGGGTAGAAGATTTATGAGAGGCTATCAAGATATCTCGGACCAAGTGAGATATTAAGGGAAGCCTGGCTAAGGTAGGAATCGGAGAAACCACGCTGTGAGGTTTAGAGAAGGCAGAGATTGGTGCAGCTGACCCGATTGGTGGGTTATCAGATCTGGTACTGGGTCCAGATGCCAAGGCTGCTCCAAAAGGTAACGATGAAGAAAGGGAAACCATATCTGTCGAGGCCAGTAAGGGGCAATGAGGATCATTGTCACTCTCAAGGTGATGGCTTTCTGAATTAGTTGAGATATCAGTGGAAAGGGGGGAAAGGCATATAGAAGTCCCCGGGGCCAATCGTGGACTAGAGCGTCTCTGGTGGGATGGCCTGGTAACGGAAAGAGAGTGAAGAAGTCGTGACACTTGCTGTTTTGGGGAGTAGCAAAAAGATCGCAGCAAGGCTGGCCCCATCTTAGGAATACTTCTTCTAGAACTGATTTCTTTAGAGTCCACTCGTGGGGCATGAGAATTGCTCTGCTCAATTTGTCTACAATAACGTTGGATTTCCTGGGAATGTGCGTTGCTATCAGAAAACGCTGAGAAGAGATCACCCATTGCCAAAGTCTGAGTGCCTCTCGACATAAAGGGTATGATCTGGTTCCGCCTTGTTTGTTGATGTACCACACTACGGACATGTTGTCCGTTTGAATTGCAATAATCCCAGTGGGAAGAGAGTCGTGAAGGGCTTGCAACGCTAAAAGCACTGCTCTCATCTCTAAGATGTTTATGTGCAAGTGGCACTCGAAAGGTTGCCACGTGCCCTGGACTGTCCTGCCCTGATAATGCCCCCCCACCCGATCAGGGAGGCGTCTGTTGTCAACGTGGCGACTGGGGGGGGGGGAGTGAAGGGTCTTCCTCGGAGAAGTTGAGGTGATGTGATCCACCAAGACAGTTGATTCTTGCATGCTTGAGTTATCAATATGGTATGGGACATCGGGAGCTGTTGAAAGGACCATTGAGTAAACAGCATCCATTGGAGGATCCTCATGTGAAAGCGAGCTAAGGGAGAAGGGAATAGCTGCTGCCATGAGTCCTAGTACCTTCAAAACCAGTCTGGCTTTGACTTTGTTGCATTGTAAGAGAAGGAAACTTGGTTCGAATGTCTGACACCCTCTGCTCTGTGAGTCTGGCTGAAAGATTGAGTGTGTCTAAGGTGGCCTATAAAGACAATAGATTGACAAGGCGACAAAGCAGATTTTTCAAATTTATCGAAATGCCTAGAGCTTGGCAAGATTGGATGGTGAAGTCCCTGGATAGAAGAAGCTGATGTCTGGTGGTGGCGGTAAGGAGCCAGTCATCCAAATATGGAAACACCTGGAATCCTTGACGTCTCAAGTGAGCGCGACCACTGCCATGCATTTGGTGAACACACGGGGCTGTAGTGAGACCAAAGGGCAGGGCCCTGAACTGGTAGTGACTGGCTCCCAGCCTGAAGCGGAGATATCTCCTGGAGCGTCTGTTCATTTTGATGTGGTAGTACGCGTCCTGAAGATCTATCGAGCACATCCAATTGTCCTGACCCAAGAAGGGTAGAATGGACTGTAGCGTGACCATCCGGAATTTTGTTTTCTTGACAAACTTGTTTAAGTAGCTGAGATCCAGTATGGGTCTCCAGTCCCCTGTTTTCTTTGGTACCAAAAAGAATTTGGAGTAGATTCGGATCCTTGCTGGTCTGGCGGGACTGATTGGATAGCTCTTTTTGATAGCAGCTTTGAAATTTCTAATGCTGCTTGTTCCCTTAGACCGGGTGGAACATCTGGAAGGGATCTTTTGGGTTGGGTTGGGATGTGAATAAAGGGAATTTTGTAACCCTCGGATATGATCGACTGTAGCCATTTGTCTTGAGTAAGGGAAAGCCAGGCTTTTGGATACAGTGATAACCTTCCCCCCGCTGCCTCCGAAGGTGGACAGCTGGGCAGCCCTCAGGGGTGCTGAAAGGGTTTGTCAGAGAACATTTCTCTGCTACCCTGGTTTTGTGGACCTCCTCTGCCGCTAGGGCGACGTCTATTATTATTCCCCCCTCTGCCTCTAGAGGGAATCGACCTTGTCGTCAGATGAGACTCCCTGGGATTGTTTATGAACCACATCTTTCCTCCCCTTTGACCTTTGGGATAGGGTCTAGAAGGGGTAGAAAACGGACTCCTACAGCAGAGAGAGTCTTACCTTCTACCTCGCACCTGGTCAATGTATCCTTCACCTGTGGACCAAACAAGGATGATCCATCAAAGGGAGAATTGGTGAAGGACGCCTTGAAAGGGTCCGCAAAGTTGCATAGCCGCATCCAGGCGTGACGTCGTAAGGCAACACCTGTGCTTGCGGCTCTACTCGCCCCATCTGCTGCATATGAGACCAGCCGCATGGAGGAGTTAACGATGGAATTTAGGGTTGCCAACTGGGAGTTCATTGTGTCCTTGAACCCCTCAGCTGTAGGATCCTTTATCAGTTCACCCATATCCTTGAGTAAATCTCTCTGGAGACGAGTGAAGTGGCATAAGTAGTTCAGCGACCGCATTGAAAAGGTCGCTGATGAGAACATCCGCTTGCCGTACCTGTCCATGGTCCTAGATTCCTTATCAGGAGGATGGACAGGAACCGAAAGATCAGCTAACTCCTTCTTTGTGGCCGCAGCCACCACCATGGCATCAACAGGGACACCTTTGGATAAAAAATCTTTGTCTCTGGGGGCAGTAATAAATTTGGATGGTCTCCTCGGGGTGGGTTCCACTGAGTCAGGAGCCATCCAAGCCTTCCTTGCCACCACTTCCATAAGGGGGTCAAAGGGAGGGGACACCCAGGAGGTAGAAGGGCGAGAGCCAAACGCCTCAAGATACACTGACTCATCCTCCGAAGGGTTAAGGGCTGGCCAGTTCCCCCTCTGTTTCAGGATCTCAAGGATGTCAGCAAAGGAGACATCCTCAGAGGGGGATCGAGGGGAACCTTCGGATTCCTCTAAGTCAGTGTCAGAGGTGATAGACTCAGGGGAGTCAATGTGCTTCCTCTTGCACTGCCTCTTCCTTGGGGGATCTCCTGCAGGGTCAGGAGAGGCCTCGGAAGAGGAGGAAATTCCCAATGGGGAATCTTGAGGAGTTGGCTCTCTGCGGTCTGAGACAAGGGGGTGAGTAGAAATCACAGCAGGCACTGTAGATGGACGGGCTGAAGGAGCTGACTGTGGGGAAGAACCTGGTTCTAGCACGCTCCGCATGACCTCGAAGGCACCCCTGTCAGGCAAGGCCAGAGGCCCTCGCTCCGAAGAGACAAGGACCTCCCCCAGCACCGACAGGGACGGCTCCGAAGCCGATGTCGGAGCCGAACTCACCAATGCCGAAGCCCCGAGAGGGAGAGCAGGGTCGGACAAGGGTTCGATGCCACTCGCCCCCTCGGAGCCGACGAGGGAAGCTCGGCGCCGAGATCCCTCCAAAGAGGAGATCAGAGCAGACGACGGAGCCGAAATGGAAGGTATCGGATCCGACGCACCGACAGTCATGGCTCCGACAAGCCTTGGCTCCGAACTCAAAGGAGTCGGAGGAGGAATGTATTGGGGAGCGGGAATAGCCACTGACTGGTGAGTCGGGCTATGCAGCATTTGGGCCAGTGCCTCGGACTTGAGAAGTCTACTCACTACCCTTTGCAAGTCATGGTCAGATAATCTGGAAGACCGTGAGGAATGAGTTTTGTGACTTCGTTCCGAAAGAAGAGGGGATCCTGGCGCCGAATGCACGGATCCGATAGAGGATCTGGACCTCTTTCCGACTGTGGCTCTGATAAAGGTATCGGAGCCGACGAAGTTTTATCAGCCTCGGCTCCAGCCGGAGCCGAGGTAACAGTATGAGGCTTAGAAACATCGGCTCCAGCCGGAGCCGATGTCGAAGCCGACTTAGTCTTCTCAGCAGTCGACTCTGGAACAGGAGCCGACTGTTTGGAAGTTTTTGAAGGCTTCCCCGACAAAGACTGAGTCGGGGGGCCTTCAGGCTTTAATAAGCCCCGCAAGATAAGTTTATTCTTGCGTTCCTGCAGGACTCTAGGGCTAAACCCATGACAAAAAGCACAAGAGTCCTGCAGGTGCAAAGGCCCCAGGCAATACACACAAGAAGTGTGACCGTCTGTCAGAGACATTTTCTGACAGCACGAGTCACACTTCTTGAAGCCTGAGACCTTGTCTTTCGACATAGTAAAAAAGAGAGCCTAACACACACAAACACACTACAGACACTCTCTTTACAAAACTATCAAAATAAATTATTAAGGCTAAGCGACAAACACAAACACACAAGCCCTTACAAAAAAACTAATTTAGTAAAGGACTAGGGGGAGGGAAGGGGCCGAAGGCCTAAAATAAGGGAAAAATGGAAAAGGGGGCTCGACAAACAGGGGTCGATTTATCTAAATTTTTAATTTAAACTGAAAAGTTATGTATCAAAATTAAAAAAAAAAGGGGTTTTAAGAAGTACCTAAAGGTAAAAGTGTAACTAACCTGCCTGAGCCGGTAGAAAACGCACCTCGTCAGCTATAGCGGCAAACGAGATCTGAGTAGTTACCGCCTAGCATTGTGGGATATAGGGGAGCCTCGAGCCGGTGAAAATAGCTCTCGAGCTTTAGTATTGGCCGAGTCGGAGCCGAGGATCGGCTCCAAACCCATCCAGCAAGAATGAAGGCGAGATTGACAACTTAACATTGGGGCATTATACTCTATGACTGGCCTAATGACGGTAGAGTTGAGACAGATGATGACCTCTTTCTTCCTGGATGCAAAACCCTTGGTAATGAGATGTGCCACATAGGACTTTCTGACCAAAGTGGCAATGTGGTGGTCGAAGGAGAGATTGCTGTCAACCTGTGTCCCCAGATCTCTTATAACACCTTCAGTGTTCAGTTGACTCCCATTGATGTGGTAATTAATGGGAACTGAGTTTTTCCCAAAGGGGATGATGACACTTTTTGGCATTAAGCGGAAGGCCATGGTTTAGACACCTGTCATTGGTCTTAGTGAGGCCTTTATGTAGGATGTCTATATTACTTGGGGAATTAATGGCTCCCACCTTGCAGTCGTCTGCAAACTTGGTCAGCCAGAGTCCCTATGTGTTGGCCTGGACTTCTGAGAAGTAGATGCCAAACAGGAGAGGACCCAGGACCGATCCCTGTGGGACTCTACTTGTGACTGGAAGGCAGTCTGACTTGGAGTCCGCTACTTTCACACTGTGGGTTCTATCTGTGAGCCAATCTGCAACTCCCCTAGTGATACAGGGGTTGATGCCTAGTTTGGTGACTTTATCAATAATTCCCAAGTGGCCTTGGCCAGATCGAGGTAGGCTGTATGAACTGCCTTGGGCTCATTCACGGCTCTGGTGACTTACTCAAAGAAGTCAACCAGGTTGAGCAGGCATAATCTACCTTTCAGAAAACCAAACTGCATGGTATCTAGCGTTTGGAGATTCCCTATATTCTTTTTAATTAGGTCCATAATGATGCGCTCCATAGCCTTACATATCAGACTAGTCAGGCTAATGGGGCGATAATTGCCAGGGTCTGCAGTCACTCCCCCTTTATGGAGACGGACTGTAGCAGTGCGCCATTCAGTAGGGACAAAGCCTGAAGTGAAGCTGTGACTGAACAGGGTACACAGATGTGGTGCCAGTTCACTTTGTAGTTCATGTAGAACACATCCAGGGATATTGTCGGATCCCATGGAAGATGCATTCTTGGCCTTGGACAATGCAGCTTTAACCTGTGCTGCAGGAATGCTGGGTGCCTAGCATTCCTCCGGTATTGTGATTGGTTCTTTGGGGGGAGGGAGACAGGTAAAGTTGGCACTGAATCTATCGGCCAGTATGTTGGCAATATCTGTTGGCTCAGTATAGGAGGTACCATTGTGCAGTAACTCAGAGCAAACCTGGGTACTTCCGTGGACATTTTTGATATGAATTGTGTTCATGAATACACACAGTAATTGGGTAATTGTGAGGTGCCATGGATGAAAGCTATGATGCTGCAAGACTGATTTGTGTTTTTTAATGTGGATTAGAGTCAGGGTAGCTCTATGTGCAGCGAATCAATAAACAGTCATATGATTAGCTTTAACCTTAGTGCTAATCCAGTTATACTGTCCTGTGTGTATGAGTGTATATGTGTGTTTGTGATGTGCGCACATATGTGAATGTTTTATGTGTATGTGTATTTGTGTGTGTGAGCTGCAGAAACAATTCACACAATTCATATCAAAAATGTTCACACAGTTCGGCTTCGTGAAGGGCAGATCATGCCTCCTGAACCTGGTGGATTTCTTGGAGACAGCTACTCAGGCTATAGATAAGGGAAAGGAGGTACACATGGCTTACCTTGACCTTGCTAAAGTGACACCATTCCCCATTCAGGTATTATTGATAAGCTCACCAGCCTGGGCATAAACCCTTACGTCACAAGATGGATCGCAAACTGGCTCTCAGACAGATCCCATAAAGTAAAAGTAGCGGGATCTATGTCCGAATCCAGACCAGTAATGAGTGGTGAGCCTCAGGGCTCTGTCCTGGGGCCCTTCCTGTTTGGCATATACTTCTCAGAAGTACAGGCAAGCACAGAAGGGCTGTGGATGACTAAGTTTGCAGACGACTGCAAACTGGGTGCTATAATAGAGTCTCCGGCCGACATGGAGATCCTCCAGAAGGGCCTAAATGAGACTGATGCATGGTGTCAAAGCCATGGTCTCAAGCTAAATGCAAAAAAATGCGTAGTAATCCCCTTTGGAAAAAACAGAGTACCCGCAAACTACAACATAGGAGGTAATCCCCTGAAATCTGAAGAAATAAGGGATCTAGGGACCCAAGTAGATAGTCAGCTTTCCTTTGATAACCATGTTGCCAAAGTGGTTAGAAAATCCTTCTATGTGACCCATCTGATCACGAAAGGGTTTGCATCAAGATCCAAGGATGTAATGGTGCCCCTCTACTCTTCCCTCATCAGACCCATTATTGAGTACAATGCACCAATTGGAATGTACCTGGCTAGACATCTCCAGCAGCTGGAGAGACCACAGAGGTACCTAACCAAGAGGATTACTGGCCTCAAACAGCTGCCCTATGCAGCAAGATTGAAAAAGCTAAGACTGTTCTCTGTTGCATACCGCTTTCTCAGAGGCGATCTCTGTCTAACGTACAGAGCCATGTCCAACCCAGAATTGTTGAACATGCTCCATCTTAGCAAAACCAAATCTACTTGAGCTACACGCTCTAGGGATATAAACCTCAACACAACAATGAATAGAACATGCTGGAGGGATAGATTCCTTTCACATAGACTTCCCTTACTATGGAACAGGGTCCCGATCTACATAAGACAGAGCCCCTCACTATCACTCTTCAAGAGGAACCTTGATGAGTCGATGGGTAACAGAAAGTTCACACCGGGGATCACACCAACAGCACTACAAGATAGGGGCCAAGGGTACTAGCTGCTAGTACAAGGTTCTAGGGAACTACTAAAGGGGCGGTGAATACCGCACAACGTGGCTGGGCTAATATATGCCTTCGGGCAGATAGCCCAGTACCAACCTATGAACCTATATAAATATAGAAGGCTTTGTAGTGTCTGCTGCAATTCTGCCTTCATAGTTGGCTTTAGGGGGTTTTGATGAGGGATCTCAACATTTTGTTGAGGCTAATAAAGGAGTTTTTCCAGTCTTAGGACTTCAGCTTTTTCTGCAACAGTTTCTTCCTTCTGTTGTAGAGTTTATTAATGGCAGGGGACTACCAGATTGGCTTCCTTTTTCAGGAGGATAGCGTCTTGGTTCTGTTGGGTATGGCTAGTTCCATGCATTTATGTATGTGTTTGTACAGTGCACTGGTGTATGATTTGGCAGTCATGCATCTATTTTCCATTGTCATGAGTGCCGTGAAGTTAGCCACCACTGTTTTTAGGAGCCCAAAGTCAGCTTTGGAGAAGTTTTTCATGGTGGTCACCTTTGTGGGGGTGTGGGTGAGATGTGGATTTTCATGCTGATTAGTTTGTGGTCGGATATAACCAGGGAGGAATTGACTATTGGTGTAGAAAAATGGTTGCCCATGTTAGTAACAACCAGGCCAAGGATATTGTTTCTTCTAGCCGGGGTAAGAATGAGCTGGTCCAGGTCTAGGGCAATGGAATTGATGAATTCCAGGAAGCATTGGGCCAGTGAATTGGTGCATGAGTAGTTTTCCCAGTTGATGGAGGGGTAGTTGATGTCACCTAGTATAAGAGTGTTGGGTTGGACCCTAATAGTTTTCAGGGTGCTTAGGAACATGCAGTGAGAGTCTTGAGACATGGTTGCGGACTTACAGCAGGCTACGACCTGAATCGCTGTCTTACCCATTGTTAGTTGTACCTGAAGTATCTCAGATGCGTTACGCTGGGCTACTAGTCTGGAGGTGTGCATATCATTTATGAATATGGAGACACCACCACCTTTGGAAATTAGGTCCATGTTCTGGGGCCGAAAATTGTGCAATGAGTTATAGCCTGGTAGTGCAGGGGTGCTTTCTGCTGCTTTAAACCAGGTCTCCGTTGCAAGCACAAATGTCGATGTTCTCCATTTTGAGGAATGCTTCAAGCAAGTGCATTTTGAGATTTAGACTTCTAGCATTGAGCAGCATGACCCTCAGATTGCAATTATTTACAGCAGTTACTGTGGTCATTTGGTCTTTGGAACATCGCCTAAAAAGGCACTATAGGGGTGGCAAGAGCCTTAGCCAGTATCCAAAAATCCAAGGGTGACAGATGGAGGCCATCTCTGGCAAAGCATCGAGGTCTGTCAATCATGTCATCCCAAGCAGACAGACATTGGATCCCCTTAGAATGACACCAGAAACTTAGCCAATTGTTGAAGTCAATCATTTTCTGCTTGTACTGCGGTATCATTCTGGGCGACAGTAGGATGCTGCTCAGGGCTAGGGTCATACCTGCCTGGGCCACATAATCTGAGAGCTCCTCCATGTCTCTTTTCATGTAGTCCAGGGAAGTGCATGTCAGGTCATTCACACCCACACGAACAGTGACAGAGTTGTACTTTTTTTGGTGTGACCTGAGTGCGTGTGTTATGTGTCGGATTCCGGCACCTGATAGACAGCTGACTGTTACCTTCTCCTTATTCAACCTAGTAAGTGCGACATCAGTGTGCCTCACTATCGAGTCACATATGGTTAGTGTACTGGGCAAGCTGTTTTGCCTTAGGGGCTTAGGTTGAGGGGCACACTGTGTAGGTGAGCTATGTGTCTTGCGATTTGTGCTGTGTTGTGGTGGTCGAGTGCGTTTCTGCCTTGCAGGTCTCTGCTGTTTGGGTAGAATTCTATTGAGAGCCTCCACGAAAGTGGGTGTTTGGTTTGTGTTTTTATGTGAGAGCTGTGATGGTGAGTGTTCTGGAGGGCTATGTGTTGCATGTGGTTTAGTGTAGGTGTTGACCACCTCCTCTTGACCAGCTATTCCGGTCTTGGCTTGAAAGTGCATGGCTTCCAATTTGGATATACAAGTGCATCTCTCACAAGTCTGAGTGATGGGAGGTAAGAGGAGAGGGTTGTCTGTGTACATGAGGCAGTTGTTACACTGCCTCAAAGCCCAAAAGCACAGGAAACTGACCTTTACCCATGCCAGGAGGGATGGTCATTATTACTAAGTACTGGAGCCGTTTCCTTATATATTCCTTTTACAGGAAAAATGTCACGCAAGGTGTCTGTCTGTACAGAGCACTGCCAAACACTTGAGGGGAAACTAATACATAGACCCTGAAAATTTAAGTATGAAGTATTTAGGCAAATATCCTGAAGTTAGAAAGAAATCAAGTAGTACTTACTAAAAAATAAAGAATTAGCTTGTCAAGAATGGTGAAAAGAGGGGAATCGCATGAATGGCTACTGCCTGGCTACTACTGCTGGTCTCAGCACAGCTTCACTCTGTTGGGATACAATACTCCTTTGCTTATTCTCTCACCAGAAGCAAAATGTTAGCACCAATCCCAAGAAGAGAAGCAGGCCACTGCCTGTTCGGTGATCCACAGTCTTATTCCAGATGATGCAAGGGTCTGCAGGCTTGTAGCTTTTTTCTAATAGATGCCTTGAATAGCAACCAGACCAATCAGGTACGTTAAGAACACTCACTCAGACACCCCCCTCAGTTCACAGATGATTAACCTCTCTCAGTGAAAGTAGGATAACACATACACACACACACATATATATATATATATATATATATATATATATATATATATATATATATATATATATACATATAAACTGAGTACTTCCTCTCACCTAAATTCTACACATGACTGACAAAGCCAGAAATATTGTCCAGAACATATGGCTGATCCATGTCAGAATTAATGTACAAGTAATAACATTTCTCTCTCTGAGCCATCCTGTTTATTAGAATCAGACTTGCACACAACAAAGTCAGAAATACGTAAGCTATCTGGTTGATCCATGCCTTCCTCTCACCCTCCTCTCACACTGTATTCCTCTCCTCTAGCCTTTTTTAAATCATTGTTCATTTTTTGCCAAAGGTCTTCTCTCATAATGTTTTTGCTTGATGCCACCTCTATTTACCCATGGAACTTCAGATTCTCCAAATCCACAGCAATTTACAGTATCCCTCCCACTTCAAGTTTATCCTTTTAAGCATCTTGTGTCATTTTTGCAAATGGAACATATACAAATGAAAAACAACTATTTTTAGCCTCTTTCCCATTTTTCATACCTTCCTCCAAAAGCTCTCCCCAATTCCAAACAGGGCTTTCCAAATTCCATGTGTTTTTTTTTTCCAATTTTCCACACCTTATTTTTTTCCTTTTGTCACTCATATCCTTATATATTAATCCAATCCTTCCTTCTCTAACTTCTGTGTAACTACCTTTATTAAGGTATGTTATGTTTGTCCATTTCTGCTGTCAATGTTCCTTCTCCAGTGTCTTTACATTTTAATCATTTTACAAAGCCCTGGGTCTCATAAGAGACCTTATAAGGGCCAATCTTGTCTTTAACATACTTTACTGTCTTATACATCAACTAATCTCCTCCCTTTATTCCATCACATTCCATTAAATCCTAGAAGTAAAACAGCTGTCCTTTACCCCCTCTCCTAACATTAAACTTGCAAATGACACCCTAGCTGACAGATAAATCTCTTCTGGCAATGTATAGTGAGATCATGGAAGATGTGATGCAAGGAGTAGTGCAAAGGCAGTTCCTGCATGGGAGTGTGACAGCTAACCACACACACACGCGCCCACACACAAACACACACACACATATACCCTTCTCCCACCTCTCTTGATTCTGTGCTACTCTCCTACCATCTTTGATAGTCATGCTTGACTGTTATAGGTCTTCTCTCACGTACTGCGTCCCTAGGGTGGATGCCTTCATTTCCTCTTGACTTCTTCCTGTCTCTCCCAAATCATTTTCAACAAATCATCATCTGATTTTCTGCACATGACCCTGAACCACTGTAATCTATTCCCTTTGACCTTCTCCACAGATAGAGCTACTTTGATTTCTGCTCTGATGTCATTTTTTCTTCATCTGTGTCAGTGTGCATCCTTTCGCCCATCTTAGGCACTTTATCTCCATTACCTCTAGATTCAACTGTTCTGCCCTCAGTGCTCAGGTCTGTGTAGCATAAAGAAGTACTGGTTACACAACTATTTTGTACACCTTACTTTTCAGCTATTAGTTTATACAGGCATGCTTATACATATCAAAAACACACATGTATGTGCGTTACATACCTACACACCCACTCACACCTTGCATCACTTTTATCAGTAAGCAAAACAGTTTCCCAGTTTAAGAATCATTCAAACACACAAATACATCTCACACAAATATCTTTCAATACTTTGAATTTACAGATGCCACTTTATTCCAAGACTTTTAGGTCATTACATTCAAGCTAATAGCATAAATGGTTTTAGTGCTGTAGCTAGGTTATCTGGTGCCCTAACTTTAACTTTGAGTTAAAAAATGGGTCTCTAAGTTGAGCCCTTCCCCAAACAAAAGTAAAACGTTGTTCTGCACTAAACTATAGCAATCTACTTGCTACAGTTAAAGCATCACATACAAAGCGCATTGGTGTAACCACAAACAGAAGTATTATTTGACATTCATTTATAAAGCTGCAATGTTCTACTGGCTTCATAAATAAACACCTCTTCTGCAATCTTGCAACATCAGCACGGCTCTTGCTTGCCAATTGTACCACCTAACAGGTTGTGCCAGGGGCATCCGCCCATTTCACTATGTCTTAGTTACAGCTGTTTCGATTATTCAGAAGACAAAAGCATGTTCTGCCTGACTAATGAGAGAACACACCATTCTATGATTTAAGAAAAGTGGTGCTTTCCAACAGGTTTAACTATGTTGTCGTTTGAGAAAGCACACACACACACACACACACATACTGTATGCTCTCCTCTTTATGTTTCATGATGTCCCTAATATTATTTTACTTAACCCTTGCACTAATTATAATTTTACGGCAAATTACTGGGGATTAAAGTTAATCAATAATGCCAGAAATTACAGATTAATGTTTTGTTTGGAAAATGCATGCTGATGCAAACTTGTTGCTTTAATAAGTGGATTGAAATAATATTTAAGAAACTGCTCCCTTATTTTTGAGCAAAGGCATTGATAGTGATGTGTTCCTCTAATGATACACCTTTGCTAAAGAAATGCTGATGGGGATGTAAACATGGGAAAAAAAGCAGCAGTCAAACTTAAAGCTTCATCTATTAATCTGCCCAGCATTGAAATGAAAATGACAAAGACAGAAATTAAATAAGTGAAAGTTCTACAGTATTAGTTGGTTCTGAAGAATGCTGTTACGTTTATTTTTGCAAAAATCACTGCAGTCCCAAGACCCATCTCCTCTTAGTTCACCAGCAAGTGTTGTTACTGTAACACTATATGAGCTCAGAACTGCAGCTGCTGCGTGCATGGATATTTGTGTTTTCACTTCAAGTATTAAAGTGGTGTTGTCTAAACTGCATCTTTATTTAATCCATCCCTTTTGCTTATTTGTTGTGTCTTAACTACAGACATGTTACTGGAAATGCAGCAATGGTTTAAATGTAAATAAATGAAAAAATCAATCAATAAATAAACAAATAAATCAAGACAATTAAAACTCAAAATATGGGATTCTAATGAAGAGGAAAATTAACAAAAAAAAAATAGCAGGATTAACATTTAGATACAGTCCTGGAGCAAGTGTGACAAATGCATACAGAATCAGCTTGCTGTGATCACAAGAAGATGCAAGGTACACGGCAAGCCAGTTCTCAAAAAATTAAAATACGACCATCTGGCAATTTCACACTTAAAAATAAGTTGAGAAGGTAACTGAAAGTTCAGGTACTTTTTCAACTTATTTTTTTAACAGTGGAGCTGAGTTATTTACGCTTGTGGACGGCACTTGGGTGTAACAGCATACAATTCCTAGTGCCTCAGACAGCACTCGGGTTTAAGCATAGAGTTGCCATGTGACGGTACTCAAAGTTAAGGAGTTAAACTTAGGATGCCTGCCTGGTGTTCTCTGCTCAATTTTAACCAAACATCTACCTCTGATTTTTAACCAAACACTTCTCTGATAAAATATTGTTCGGTACTAATTGTTCTGAAGGCTCATGATGAAAAAGAAAATTCAGTAAAACGAAAAATACTAAAATAGTAGTCCTAACAATAGTCTTCAACAAAATTTCAAGGAATCCAGACAATCTCCCAACAATGGCAACACAATAAGATCCCAAGAAAAAACAGTGACAGGATCCAATTCTTATATTAAAACCACAAATTTATTGTATCAGAAAGTAAAAACTGGTTGTTGAGCGCTTTCTTCTACAGTCCATAGATTTCTGCTGTAGAAGAAAGCGCTCAACAACCAGTTTTTACTTTCTGATACAATAAATTTGTGGTTTAATATAAGAATTGGATCCTGTCACTGTTTTTTCTTGGGATCTTATTGTGTTGCCATTGTTGGGAGTCCCAACAATAAGTCAATACGAACATCCAGCAGGCCAGGGCTGGAGTGGATTCTCAAAGATTTTCAAACAAGGATGATATACATTTTTTTTTTGCAGTCCATATAGTATTGATGTAAAAAAACCTCGATCCTGAACCCTGAACTGGTTGAAGTCCTGCAAGCCACGCTTGGTCTCTTGACTCACTGCTCGAATCCTGGGTCGATCTGCACTCATTGTCCAGTGTAGATTATGTTGCTGGATCACTAAACCTCACTTCTGATATCGTTGTTGATACTGCTGAGAATCTGCTAAGCCTCATTTCCAGCCACAAATTACATTGTTGAATCACTATGCCTCACACTTCTGGACAGGTTGACTTTTCTGTTTTTTCTTCTAGTACAAGATGCAATGGGCTCATCATCAACAAATGGAATGCCACTGTTGGCATCTCATCAATATACATTTCTAGGGAGGGCTTTCTTGACATACAACACACAAATCCAAATATGTGATCCTTAGTGAGTGGCTGTAGCTGTTGTAAGGAAAATCAGGCAGGGTTCTTTCTATCTTGACTGGAGGATTTGCCTTCTAGAAAGAGAGTTGACGAACACTGGGTATCCATGGGAGTCATCTTGGCGAGAGGTGGGACTAGACTGCTGTTGAGCTTCTATGATTTGGGAGTGAATGTGCTGCAGAACATAAAACTTGTGATAAAAACAGATTTGTCAACATTCTGTAACTCCAAACTTTGAGGCAAAGGTGTTGCTGGCATTCTCATAAATCTTCCCAAAATAATTTCATGAAGAGAATACTTTCTGGGACTGCTAAATGCACTATGTACACTAAATAATAATAGAAGCAATGCCTCTGACCATTTAAGACCAGACTCTTCATACAATCCAGCAATTCTACTTTAAAGTCTGATTCATTCTTTCAAACAATTTCTGACGCTTGAGGTCTGTGCAGGCAATTATATTGCATGTTCACCTTTAAAACCTCATACGCTTACTGTACTACCTGGCTTTTAAAATAAGTTCTCCTATCTACCTGCATACAACAAGAAACACCGAATCTAGGTATTAATTCCTGCTTGGTGATCACAGATGCATTACTCCTACCACAAGGGTATGTATACTTCAACTCATTCAGAGAACACATACATACATACAAATATTTCAAGCACGGGCATTCATGCCCCTTCTAGCTTGCCAATATACCAAAACACTTGTTCCCATAATAAGTATCCAGGCTGTTCTTAAAAATATCTAAACTAGTACTTGCTGTAATGTAATTTGGTAGTCTGTTTCATGCATCGGCTGCTCTGTCAGAGAACCAATTAGTACACTTCTCATTCCTATAAAATCTTCTACATAGGTTGTCTGATGATTCTCTAGTACTTTTTGTTAATCCCCAAACATTCCCAGAGGTAGTCACTAAATACCCTATATACCTGAATAAGATCTCCTCTTAGACATCTGTTAGAGACACAGTACAAGTTCATATATTTTAGTCTTTTATAACTTAAATTTTCACATCTATGGATACCCTTGGTATATTTCCATTGTACTTTTTCCAGTTTACCCACACTTGTTTTCATATAGGGTTTCCATATTGTTATCCCATACTCAAGTTTGGGTCTAATGTAACTAACAAACAATGACTTCATTATTTTTAATTTCCTAGCCTTAATAAATCTTTTTATACAACCTATAGTTCTATAAAAAGAAGTTATGTACTCACCATAACGTTCAATGTATGTAGTCCATCTCGCCGAACATTATTACATGTGGGTTCGGAGCCGATCCTCGGCTCCGACTCGGCTGCTTAGAAAGCCTGAAAACTTCTGATTGGCTCGTGGCTAATAGGTATCCCATGATGCATGCGCACATTACCCAGATCTTGTTTGCTACTAGTCTACCAGAATCAGAAATGAAAAAGGAACAAAGGTCCGGAAGAATAAACTGTAATAAAAGGAGACCTTGTGGCAAACAACCACTATAGAAAGGGAAAAAAACTGTATCCAGATCCTCCAGTAAGGGGGCTGGTGGGTTTGTAATAATGTTCGACGAGATGGACTACATACATGGAACGTTATGGTGAGTACATAAATTCTTTATGTTATGTAGTCCTATCTCGCCTCCATTATTACATGTGGGACAGCGTCCCTAGCATCTTGAATGGGTGGCTCACTGAAAGATACTCCTGAGTACCGTGGAACCAAACGAAGCTCTACCCCTGGAAGTTAAATCCAACGTATAATGGGAAATGAAGGTATGAGGGGTAACCCATGTTGCTGCTGCACAAATACTATCAACAGGTGTCCTGGCTTGGAAAGCAGCAGAAGTAGAGAAGGACCTGGTGGAATGCGCTTTAACTTTAAAGGGTAACTCCTTTCCTTGAGAACTGTAAATAAAGGAAATACAACTAGAGATCCAGTTCGAAAGTGTAACCTTGGAAACTGGCAAGCCCATTCTCGCCTCAGCATTCCTTGGTCCGATGCATATAGAAACATAGTTGCCTGTGTACATCCAATTGGTGGAATGTATACTCTGCTTTTTTGGAGTGATTAGGGAAGAACACTGGCAACTCAATTGTTTGGCTTAAGTGAAATTGAGAACAGACTTTAGGAATAAAGGAAGGGTTGGTCCGGAGAAAGACCCTATCTTTGTGAAAAATTAAGTATGGAGGTTTAACAGACAGAGCTTGTAATTCAGAAACTCGCCTGGCTGAGGTTATTGCTACCAGAAAAAAGAGTCTTCCAAGACAGAAACTTCAACTGACAACTATGGGCTGGCTCAAAGGGTGGCAAAGTCTAGACAGAACTAAATTTAGGTCCCAAGGTGGAATGGAGTCTTGTACAGGAGGTCTTAACATCGTGGAACCCTTAAGAAAGGATTTGCACAGTTTGTGAGACATAAGACTGGAGTCATTAATTCCCACATGAAAATTAGATATTGCTGCTAGCTGAACTCGGGAGTGTAGCAGCCGCTGAACCTTGGTGAAAGTGTTCAGAAAGAAACTCTAGAAAAGTAATGGGAGCTGCAAATGGATCAACTTCTCTATTGTGTGCCCATATGGAAAATCTCTTCCATTTACTATGATACAATTTTCTGGTCGAAGGCTTGTGAGAAGAGGTAATAATATGAGTTACAGCTGGAGACAAATCATGAAGCCTGACTAGTGATGGAACTGGAGCAGCCATGCTGTCAGTTTGAGAGTGTGGAGACTGGGGTGAAGAGAACCTGACGTGTCAGGAGGTCTGGCACAGGGTCCAGCCTCCATGGGCAGTCCAACAGGTGAGGCACGAGAAAGGGGAACCAAATCTGACAAGGCCAGTAAGGAGTGATGAGGATCATCTTGCTTCCCAACAGCATTGCTTTCTGTATGACCTTGGGGATGAGTGGAAAAGGAGGAAAAGCATAAAGGAGTCCTGGGGGCCAATCGTGGACTAGTGCATCTCTTGGAGACTCCCCCAGAGGGGGGATGAGAGAGATAAAGGTGCTGCATTTGGTGTTGATGGGACTGGCAAAGAGGTCGCAGCAGGGTTGTCCCCACTTGTGAAAGATCATGCTGGCTATTTTCTGGTTCAAGGACCATTCATGAGGTAACAAAATTGCCCTGCTTAGCTTGTCCGCTATTACGTTGGAAGTCCCCGGGATATGCGTTGCAACGAGAAAGCACTGGGAAGAAATCGCCCAATCTGAAACTCGCATGGCCTCTCGACATAAGGGGTATGATCTGGTTCCCCCTTGTTTGTTTAGATACCAGACAACCGACATGTTGTCTGTCTGGATAGCTATCGTCCCTAGAGGGAGAAGGTCGTGAAGTGCTTGCAACGTTAGAAGCACCACCCTCATCTCTAGGACACTGATATGCAGATGGGCCTCCTGCTCTTGCCATGTGCCTTGGACAGTCCTGCCAAGATAATGCCCCCCCTCCCATCTGAGAGGCATCCGTGGTCACAGTGGCAATGGGTCGGTGCGGTACAAAGGGAGTCCCTCTGGTAAGATGACCTGGTTGAATCCACCAACGTAAGTCCTTTTTGCAAGAATCTGTAATCAGGATCTGATGATGTAGGGGCAACTGTTGAAACGACCACTGGGATGACAGGAGCCATTGGAGTATTCTCATATGTAGTCTTGCTAAAGGTACCAAGGTTATGGTTGACACCATAGTCCCGAGAAGCTGCAACACCACCTTCTCTTTGAAGGGGAAGTATTCTGTAAATTTGTTGCACAAGATTCTGTATTCTGTCTGTAGGCAGTCTGGCTGACATCTCAACCGTATCTATGTTTGCTCCTATAAAAGTTAGACTGAGTGGGCAAAAAAGATTTTTTTTTTCCCAGTTTCTCGAGATTCCCAACTGGGAACAGAGCTTGATTGTGGAATCTCTTGATTGAATTGGGTGATGCCTGATGGTGGAGGTCAGGAGCCAATCGTCCAGGTATGGAAAGACTTGGATTCCCTGATGCCGCAAATGAGCTCTGACTACTGCCATGCACTTGGTGAACACCCGGGGGGCTGTGGTGAGACCAAAGGGCAGCGCCCGAAACTGGTAATGATTGGCTCCCAGCCAGAAGCATAGGTAGCTCCTTGATGCTTTGTCCATCCTTGTGTGGTAGTAGGCATCCTGGAGATCTACTGAGCACATCCAGCTGTCTCTCCCCAACAAAGGGAGTATGGATTGTAGAGTGACCATTCGGAACTTGGACTTCTTTGCATGCTCGTTTAGCCTGCTGAGGTCTAGGATGGGTCTCCTGTCCCCTGTTCTTTTTGGAACTAAAAAGAACTTGGAGTATGTTCTGAATCCTTTCTGGTCTGTTGGGACCTTTTAGATGGCTCTTTTTAATAGCAGCTTTTCTATCTCTATAGCCGCTTGATCCCTGTGATTGGGTGGTACACCTGGGATCCTTTTAGGAGGGCGTGGAGGATGGGAAAAGGGTATACAGTAACCTCTGGTAATGATGTCTTGTACCCACTTGTCTCGAGTGAGATTTAGCCAGGCTTCTGGGTACAAGGACAGGTGACCCCCGACCGGCTCCAGAGATGCACAGTCAGGTTCCACATCAGGAACGCTGATAGGGACAGTCAAGAAAGGAATCGCGACCTCCCTGATTTTGTGGGCCTCCCCTGCCTCTAGGGCGATGTCTACCATTATTTCCTCCTCCCCTGCATCTGAAGGAGGAATCACCTTGTGTGTCCTGGAAAGGTCTCTGATTTCTTGAACCACATTTTGCCGCTCTTCTGACCTTTAGGGTAAGGTCTAGAAAGAATGGTAAAACGGACTCCCATGGCAGAGAGAGTCCTTTCCTTCCTGCTCACACCTGGTGAGGGTATCTTTCACCTTGGGTCCAAAAAGACAGGATCCGTCCATGGGAGCATTGGTGAACGTAGACTTGAAAGGCTCAGCAAAGTTGCACAGACGCATCCAGGAAGGTCTCCTTAATGAGGCTCCTGAACCCGCAGCCCTACTCGCACCATCAGCTGCATATGAAATCAGCCGCATGGAGGAGTTAATAGATGTAAGGTTAGCCAACTGAGCCGACACTGTAGATGGGAATGCTTCGGTCGAGGTACCCTGAAGAGCATCTCCTAACTCCTTTAGATCTCTCTGAAGTCTCGTAAAATGTGATAGATAGTTCAGCGATCTGAGTGTAAAAGCCGCTGAAGAGAAGATATGCTTCCCATACCTATCCATCGTCCGGTATTCCTTCTTAGGTGGATGGATAGAAGAAGAAGTCTCTGCTAGCTCCTTCTTAGTGGCTGCCACCATCACCATGGCATCAACAGGTAAACCCTTAGATAAAAACTCTTTGTCCTTAGGGGCGGAGAAAAATTTATTCAGCCTCCTGGGGACCGGTTCCACAGCATCGGGAGTCTGCCATGCCTTCTGACTCACGAGATCTAGTAATTCATCAAATGGAGAAGACACCCATGAAGCTGAGAGTTGAGACCCAAAAGCCTTCAGGTACCCTGACTCCTCATCGGAAGGGGTAATGGTGGGCCAGCCACCTCTCTGCCTGAGGATCTCCAAAATGTCTGCAAAGGAGACATCTTCAGAGGGTGACTTAGGGGACACCTCCGACTCATCGAGGTCAGTGTCAGATGTGACAGACTCATCAGGGGAGTCTACATGCTTCCTTTTACATGATCTCTTCTGAGGGGGCTCCTCAGTGGGGTCTTCTGGGCAGGTCTTGGAAGATCAGGGACCACCCAAACGGGGGTCCTGAGGCTGTGAGTATCTACCATCCTAGGGGAGAGAGGATGCTGAGACCGTAGTCGGCGCTTGAGGGAGTATAGCTTCGGTACTCCTATGTGGTATGGATGAACTATCCAACATGCTCCTTATCTTCATGAAAACAGATTCCTCCGGCTCCGAACGACACCCCAGCTCCAAGGAGAGCGTAGGCGCCGATGGCTCCAAAGGAATCGGCTCCGAGAACGATGTAGGGTCCGAGCTCACTAGGGCTGACACACCAAGATGAAGACTTGGCACCAAAGAGGTTCAGTTACAAGTGTCCCCTTCGGGCCCGACCGAAGAGCTTCGGACCCTAGACACTTCGGACTGTGCCGACAGTGTCGGAGCAGGGCTCGGCTCTGAGACAACCACCCTGGTGCTGGAGCCAAGGACACCACTATAGTTGGTACCGACAGCGTCGGCTCCAAAGGCCCAACCTAGGTTGGAGGAGGAAATAGAGCAGGGTCGGTAACAGGAGTCCGCTCCGAGACAGAAGTGGTCGTAGCCGATAAAAATTTTGGCAAGGCCGACAACTTAAGGAGTCTGAGCACCACACTCTCAATATCTTCAGAAAAGCTCCTGGAAGATCTGGAGGACAGAGTTGAAGACCTTGCTCTCTGTAATATAGGTGATTTTAAAGTAGGGGAGACCGGTGGAATGTCTGTAGACCGGCTCCGAAGAGGACTGCTGGTGATCGGCACTGAAGCACTGGGTGCCGACACTGCAATGTCCATGTCCAGAATCTCTATCGGCTCCGAGGACAGTGGAGCCGAAGAGACAGACCATCTCCGATTTAGGTAACTTCTGTGGAGGTTCAGAGACAGAAGTTGAGGCTGGAGAAGGCCTTTTGGAGGTCTTGCCCTTATCCTTACTGGAAGAATGCAACCTAGCAGAGGAAGATGACCTGGCTAGGTCTTCCTCAAAAGAAGGTTTTTAACAATCATTTTAGAATCAACTTATTTTTCCGTTCCTGGAGCACTCTAGGACTAAAGGAATGGCAAAAGAGACAAGTCTCTTGAAGATGCATGGCCCCTAAACAGTACACACAGACGCTATGTCCATCAGTGATGGACATTTGAGAGCATTTAGTACACTTTTTAAACATGACTGTTTATGCTCTTTATGTTCCTTAGACATAATGGCAGTCTCAATAGGCGATTGAAGAGAAAAAGCAACACACTCACTCAACAAGAGAGGAACTAGATCCTCTAAATTAAACAGATCTAGTCCTATTTCTCAAAACAAACAACCAAGGGAAGTAAAACGGTTTAGTAAAATGCACACACTCACGGGAACACACACACAAAAAAGGCCAACAGGCCCAAAATTTTATAGCAGAAAAGTCAAATCCAGGAAAAAGTCAAGTCCGGTTAAATTGACACAATCGGTTATCACAATAAGGCTAACAGCAATAAGAAAAGCACTTCACAAGAAGTTAAAAAACTTCTAAATCAGAATAATAAAGAACTAAATCACTTAGCCACGGCCAACCAAAAGAAGCTTCCGACTGAAGACTCGGCAAACGAGATCTGGGGAATGTGCGCATGCATCATGGGATACCTATTAGCCATGAGCCAATCAGAAGTTTTCAGGCTTTCTAAGCGGCAGAGTCGGAGCAGAGGATCGGCTCTGAACCCACATGTAATAATGGAGGCGAGATAGGACTACATAACATCTATCATTAACCAATTGGTTGATATGATTAGAAAAACTCATAGCTGAATCTACCCATATACCAAGGCCCTTAAATGAGTCTACAGTTTCAATCAGTGTGTGCTGTATTAAATATTCACCTCTCAATTTATGCCTACCAAATCTCATATGCTTAGTTTTTGCTATACTTATCAGCATATTACTCTCCTGTGCCCAAATGGTCAATTTAGTAAAGTTATTTTGCAGACATGCCTTATCTGTAACACATGTAATCATTTTACCCAATTTCAGGTCGTCTGTATATAGACTGTAGAACACCCCAGATGAAAAGTTAGGTCTGGAAGATACAATCCAAACAAGTAAGGGCCTAGGACAGAGCCCTGTGGGGCACCCTGACTGTAACCAAGGATTTCACCTGTCTAGTTGCTTAATGATACTTGCCATGTTCTATTTGTAAGCCATGCAGCTATCCATCTTATCAAGAGTACATCAATACCTAGTTGTAGTAATTTATTGATCAGTGTTATGTGCATGACCCTGTCAAATGTGGAAGTTAAATCTATATAAATTACATCACATCTTAATTTTTCATTCATAGCAATAATATTGTTATAGAACATCATGTTATAGGTAGTAATACATCTGTACTCAACATATGCATGCTGATATATGGTTTCAAGTCCCAGTCTATCCAGTTGTGACAATAACTTATCCAATATTACCTTCTCCGTTATTTTTCCACAACAAGAAAAATCCACCACCTCAAAACAAAACACATGCAACACATGCTTCAATAAATAAGTGTGTCAATCAATCACAGCCCTTAAGGACAAACACCATGCCTGATACACTAGTAATAGGTGACTCTATAGTCAGACACACTGATGTCCCGCTTACCAGGCTGAACAAGGAGAGGGTGACTGTGAGCTGCCTATCGGCAGCTAGGATCCGCCACATAACACACGCACTCAGGTCACTCCAAAGCAAGTACAAATATGACTCCGTCATTGTCCATGCTGGCGTGAATGACCTGAGATGTACCTCCCTGGACTACATGAAGAGAGACATAGAGGAGCTCTCTGATTATGTAGCCCAGGCTGGTATGACCCTGACCCTGAGCAGCATCTTGCCCTCACCAAGAATGATGCCACAATACAAAGACAAGATGATCAGCTTTAATAATTGGCTCAAGTACTGGTGTCATTCAAAGGGGATCCAATGTCTGTCTGCCTGGGATGACATGTTGGACAAGCCACGCTGCTTCGCAAGGGACGGCTTGCACCTGTCACCACTGGGCTTCCGGATATTGGCTAAGGCTCTTGCCACCCCCATAGTGCCTTTTTTAGGAAAGGCTCAAAAGACAAACCCACCTCCTTAGAAAACAAAAATGGAAAAAACTAAGGGTAATGCTGCTCAACGCCAGAAGTCTAAATCTCAAGATGCAGGCACTCGATGCACTCCTCAGTATGGAGAACATCGACGTCTGTGCAGTAACTGAAACCTGGTTCAAGGCTCCTGAGAGCACCCTAGCGCTACCAGGCTATACCTCGTGTATCATGCTTTTCGGCCCCAAAACCTGGGCCGAACCACAAAGGGAGGGGGAGTGTCCATATTCATCAAGGACACCCACACCTCCAGGTTAGTAGCAACACATGAAGCATCAGAGACCATACAGGTGCAACTAACCATAGGCAAAACTGCTACACAACTGGTAGCATGTTACAGACCACCCTCCCAATCTCAGGAACCCCACACAGCCTTCCTGAAGACGTTGGAGGATATGAATGTATCACAAAATACCATCATACTGGGAGACTTCAACTACCCAAACACAGATTGGGTACATTATTCTAGCCCTAACACCCTAGCCCAAAGGTTCCTGGAATTCATAAATTCAAATGCATTGGAACAACTAGTCACCTCTCCCACTAGGGGAGATAATATACTAGACCTGATCATCACAAACATGGGGACAAAATGCTCCACACCGGAGGTATACCCTCACTAGTGAGATCTGACCACAAACTAATCACCCTGGATATACATATCCCACCTCCACCCCCAGCACAAAAGACCACAGTGAAAAACTTCTCAAAAGCAGACTTCACTCTTCTTAAGACTGAGATGGTATCCTTTAAGCCCACTGGGCCAGTGGATACCACATCCCACAATGCCGAATCCTTCACAAATGCTTTATATGGACATCTCCAAGAATGCATGGATCATGCAATCCCATAAATCCAAGTCCCTCTCCACCAAAGGCAAGCGTCCTGTCTGGTGGACCTCAGCCATTAACAAATTGTATAACAAAAGAAGGAAGCTACTGCATGACAGAGCAAAATCCCATAAAGGGAAGACATCTCTGATCAACACTAGCAGAAAACTACGTTCTCTCATAAAAACATCCAAGGCCAACTTTGAGAGAAAAATCGCTAAGGACACTAAAGATAACCACAAAGCCTTCTTCAGCTATGTTAGAAACCTGGAAACCCTCAGATATGCTCAGAGTTAGTTCACAACAACAAAAAATACACTGAACCCACAGATATTGCCAACATTCTGGCTGACCGGTTAAGTGCAAATTTCTCCCCTCCCTCACCCCCAAAAGAAGAAATACTTATCCCAGCTGAATGTAATCTCCCTGTCATCTCAGATGTCCAAGTGAGAACCGCCCTCAACAAAGCTAAAAACACAGCATCAATGGGACCTGACAGTATCCCGGGTTGCGTGCTACGTGAACTCCAAGAGGAGCTAAACCCGCACATAAAAATGCTATTTAAACTTAGCCTTACTACAGGATATGTACCTGAACACTGGCGTACAGCAACAGTGGTCCCACTCCACAAAGGGGGTACCTCTACAGACCCTGGGAACTACCGCCCCATAAGCTTAACCAGCCTGGTCTGCAAAGCTATGGAAAGAATCATTATGGAACTCATAAACAGAGACATTGGGGACCTAAAGACACTTGACCCCACCCAGTTCGGCTTTGTAAAGGGCAGATCCTGCCTTTTGAACCTGGTTGACTTTTTTGAAACAGTCACTAGAGCCATTGATGAGGGCAAAGCAGTCCATACAGCCTACCTGGACTTGGCTAAGGCCTTTGACACAATACCCCACTCAGGCATCATAGATAAGCTCAACAGCTTAAACATAAACCCTTATGTCACTAGATGGGTTGCAAACTGGCTAAAGGACAGAACCCATAAAGTTAAAATCGCTGGAGCAATGTCAGACTCAAAGCCAGTCACAAGTGGTGTCCCATAGGGATCTGTCCTGGGACCCCTCTTGTTCGGCATTTATTTCTCAGATGTTAAAGCAAACATGGGAGGGTTGTGGCTGACAAAGTTCGCAGATGACTGCAAACTAGGCGCCATAGTCGATACACCAGCGGACACATACATCCTACAAAAGGCCTCACAGAAGCGGACAACTGGTGCCGGAGTCATGGCCTTAAACTAAATGCCAAAAATGTATAGTCATCCCCTTTGGGAAAAAACAAAGTACCCACAAATTATCACATAGACAGCAACCCACTGAGTACGGAAAAAGTAATCAGAGACCTAGGGACCCAAGTCGACAGCAACCTCTCATTTGACACCCACGTTGCCAAAGTGGTTAGAAAAACATTCTACCTTGTACACCTTATCATGAAGGGATTCACATCCAGATCCAAGGATGTCATTGTACCCCTATACTCCTCCCTCATCAGACCCATGATTGAGTACAATGCCCCATTTGGTATGTACCTCACCCGGCATTTGCAACAGCTGGAGAGACCACAAAAGTACCTCACCAAGAGGATCAAGGGTCTCCAACATATGTCTTATTCTGCCAGACTAAAGAAACTCCACCTCTATTCAGTAGCATACCGCCTGCTCAGAGGTGATCTCTGCCTGACGTACAAGGTCATGTCCAAGCAGGAACTGATGGACATGCTCCACCTCAAAAAATAAAAATCCATCAGGACCACAAGAGCTAAAGACTTAAACCTCGGCACAAGTATGAATAGGACATGCTGGAGGGATAGATTCATAACCCAGAGGCTTCCCATGCTCTGGAACAAGATCCCAGTTCATGTTAGGCAGAGCCCCTCACTGACTCTCCAAGAGAAATCTTGATGAATGGATGGGAGAGCGTAAGTTTACCGCAGGGGTCACATCTGTGTCACTACTAGACAGGGGCACAGTAAACTAATTCTATTATATAAGGGGACCTTCACTGTGTCACTACTAGACAGAGGCACAGTATTCTAAATCTATTCTGTGCATTTTTGTACCATTTCATGGGGTGGCGAAAGCCACATCACTATGGCTAGGCTTACAAATGCCCCAGGGCAGATAGCCTAGTACTAAACTATGAACTATATGACTCTGAGTTTGTCCTACTCTCCTTTCCCTTAAAAACAGGTTTAATAAGCACATCTCCAATCTTGAGGAATCTCCCCATATTTATATGACCTAGTGAATAATAAATGTACTGGTACTGTAAGTTTTGCTGAAGTGTTTTCGGGTCATTGTTACTTATTCCATCTCCTCCCTGTGCTTTGTTTGGGTCCAGTTTGCGCAGTTCTTTTTCAATATAATCCAATTTGTTTCCAGTATATGGGGTTACCTGGATGTCACTAGGACAACTTACCACCCCTTTTGTGGAGTCAAACTGTTTTGCATAAGATTTTGTAAATATATCTATAATCTGTTGTGTCTGAGAATAAATTTTAGAATCTGCACACAGTTTATCAATTTGTGTATCTTTACTCCTTCCATATCTTATGTATCTATAAAAAGATTTCCTATTATGCTCAATATCTTTATATAAATTTTCTTCAAACTTTTCTTGAAATTGTCTCACACTATGCTTAATCTGTTTGTCCAGCTCGTTTATTTCAGTTTTCAAAGTTGCAGTTCGGCCTCTCTTTCGTTTCTTATATTTTTTCTCTCTCACCTTAATCAGATATCTTATTCTTATGGAAATATATCCGCCTGATGTTCTAAGTCTAGATCTTGATGTTAAAACATTTTTTTTATTTTTTGCACTCAATTTCTATTTCAAAACTTTCCACATTCCGTTTGCAGTTTTTGCACTGAACACCTCACTCCACTTAGTTTTACATAGTGACTGTTTTGCTTCTATATAATCTGTAATTAACCTTCTGTGAATTTACTTAGATTTCAGTTTGGTAGAACTACCTAGCAACAAATTAACCTTTATAACCCCATGATCACTGCACATCAATTGTAGGAAAACTTGACTTGAAGTAAAAAGAAGTTATGTACCTACCATAACGTTCCATGTTAGTTGTCTTCATCTCGCCTTCTTTCTTGCTGTTTGGGTTCGGAGCTGATCCATCTTCTATAGCTTGTGAGCTGTTTACTGGCTTGAGGCTACCCCTTAACCCAGCATGCCCAGCGTCAGCTACCCAGATCTCGTTTGTGATAGTGCACACTAGACATAAGTAGAGTAACCAGTTACTAAAAACTGGTTGTCCAATACACCTAAACAAGGAAAGAGTTAAAAATTACCTGGCATGTGAAGTAATAAAAGATGCTCAGCCAGTGAAAACAAAAGGGAACTCCTCACAATCCTCTAGGAAGGAGGGAGGGATGCAAGAAAGAAGGCGAGATGAAGACAACTAACATGGAACGTTATGGTAGGTACATAACTTCTTTAGGTTAAGTTGTCCATCTCGCCTTCATTCTTGCTGTTTGGGACAGCGTCCCTAGCACCTAAAATCCCGGGTGGCTCATTGGAACAAACTCTTCAGAACAGTAGAACCAAAGGAAGCTCTGCTCCAGAAGACCATATCTACCTTGTAATGAGAGATAAAAGTGTGGGGGTTTGCCCAAGTGGCAGCTGCACAGATTGAGTCTATGGGCAACCTAGACTGAAAAGCTACAGAGGTGGCTAATGCTCTAGTGGAATGACCTTTTGGTTTAGCTGGTAGCTCTTCATTTCGTAACTGATAAATAAAGGCAATAGTATCAGATAACCATCTGGAAAGGGTCACTTTAGAAACTGGAAGGCCTTGTTTGTTGAAAGCATAAGAAAGAAATAACTGGTCTGACTTTTAGTTCCTTAATTCTATGGAGGTAAAAACGCAATTGTCTGTGTACATCCAATTGGTGGAGCTTGTATTCTGCCTTGTTGCTGTGATTAGGAAAGAAAACTGGGAGATCTATGGATTGATTTAAATTGTTCTCTGAGCAGACTTTAGGAATAAAGGATGGATTGGTCCTCAGAGAAACTCTGTCCTTGTGAAACACCAGGTAAGGAGGACAAACACATAGTGCTTGAAGTTCTGAGACATGTCTAGCTGAAGTGATAGCAACCAGAAAAAATGTCTTCCAAGAAAGAAATTTTAAAGAGCATGATGCTGCCGGTTCAAAGGGAGGCAAAATTAAGGAGGCTAAAATTAAACTGAGATCTCAAAGAGGGGGAGGATCTCTAACTGGGGGGTCTAAGAAGAGATGTTCCTTTCATAAAGGCTTTGCAGAGCTTATGAGACATTATGCTAGAATTAAACATACAGATATGAAAATTAGAAATGGCAGCTGGTTGTACTCTAACTGTAGTGGAAGCCACACCAGACTGAAAAAGCTGTGCTAGAAATTCAAGAATTTCATGGACTGGGGCTGAGAAAGGATCCAAATTTTTAGATTCTGCCCAGTAAGAAAACTGTTTCCATTTACTAGCATACGTTTTCCTCGTAGTAGACTTATGTGAGGAAACAATAATATCACGGACTGCTGTGGAGATATTGGAAAGCCTGGCTAAGGTTGGAAGTGCAGTAACCACACTGAGCTGGAGAGTTTGAAGGGATTGGTGCAACCCACCTGATTGGTGAATCAGAAGATCTGGAACCGGGTCCAGAATCCACGGTTGATCCAGAAGGTGGAGGTGTAAGAATGGAAACCATATTTGTCGAGGCCAATATGGGGCAATGAGGATCATTTTGCAACCCAACGATTTTGCTTTCTGTATGAGTCTTGGAATTAGGGGAAAAGGGGGAAAGGCGTAAAGTAGTCCCTGAGGCCAATCGTGGACTAGAGCATCTCTGGTTATATGACCTGGAAGAGGAAGTAGGGAGAAGTAGCTGCTGCATTTGTTGTTGAGAGGAGTAGCAAATAGGTCACAGCAAGGCCATCCCCATTTGTGGAAGATAAGATCCTCAACTTCCTGATTCAGAGACCACTTGTGAGGCATGAGGATAGCTCTGCTGAACCTGTCCGCTATAATGCTGGATTTCCCAGGGATGTACGTTGCTATCAGAAAACGTTGGGAGGAAATCGCCCATTGCCACAGTCTGAGTGCTTCTCGACACAAGGGGTAAGACCTAGTCCCGCCCTGTTTGTTGATGTACCACACCACTGACATGTTGTCCGTTTGGATTGCAATGGTCCCGGAAAGGGAGAGAGTCTTGTAGGTCTTGCAACGCTAGGAGAACCGCTCTCATTTCTAGGACATTGATATGCAGATGGTACTCGTGAGGTTGCCAAGTGCCTTGGGCTGTCCTGCCTAGATAATGCCCCCCCCCCTATCAGGGAGGTGCCGTGGTCACTGTGGCTACCGGAGGGGGTTGTATGAAAGGTCTGCTCTGAATTACTAGTGGGGAGACCATCCACCAAGAAATGTGCCTTTTGCATGTTTCTGTGATCAGGATCATGTGAGACATGGGTAGTTCCCGGAAAGACCACTGCATGAAAAGAAGCCACTGAAGGATTCTCATGTGGAAACACGCTAATGGGACAAGAAGAATGGCAGCTGCCATGGAGCCTAGAGCTTGGAGGACATGTCTGACTTGAACCCTTTTGCTATGCATTAGAATTAACACTTGACAAATAGTGGGAACTCTTTCCTGTGGTAATCTTGCAAACATTTCTTTTGTGTTTAATTCTGCTCCTATGTATGTGATAGACTGACAGGGCAACAAGACAGATTTGTCGAAATTTACTGTAATGCCTAGCTGAGTGCATGATGTGATTGTATAATCCCGTGCCTCTAAGAGTTGACACCTGGTGGTAGCAGTCAGGAGCCAGTCGTCTAGATAGGGAAACACCTGGAATCCTTGATGCCTCAGGTGAGCCGTGACTACTGCCATACACTTGGTGAGCACCCTGGGGGCTAAGGTGAGACCAAAAGGGCAGAGCTCTGAACTGGTAATGACTGGCCCCTACCCGGAAGCGAAGAAATCTCCTGGAGCGTCTGTCCATCTTGATATGGTAGTACGTGTCCTGAAGATCTATCAAGCACATCCAATTGTCCTGACCCAGAAAAGGGAAAATGAACTGCAGTGTCACCATCCGGAACTTTTCTTTTTGTACAGATTTGTTCAATCTGCTGAGATCCAGTATTGGTCTCCAGTCCCCTGTCTTTTTTGGTACTAAAAAGAATCTTGAGTAAGTTCCGGATCCTAGTTGGTCTGTGGGGACTTCTTGAATGGCTCTTTTTTCTAGTCTTGAAACTTCTGTGACTGCTTGATCCCTTAGATTGGGTGGGACATCTGGGATGGGCTTTTTTGATTCTATGGGGGATTGATGGAAGGGAATTTTGTAACCTCATGATATGATGGATAGTACCCATCTGTCTCTTGTTATATTTTGCCAGACTTTTGGGTACAGTGAAAGTCTTCCCCCCCGACTGCCTCCAGAGATGAGCAGTCAGGCAACACTTCAGGGATGCTGGAAGGGTTTGGCAGAGAAGGTTTCTCTGTCACCCTGGTTTTGTGGTCCCCCTCTGCCACGAGGACAGCGTCTGTTATTGTTTCCCCCTTTGCCCCTGGGGGAAAAATCACCACGTGTCAGGCAAGGGTCCCTGGGATTTTCGGAACCACATCTTTCCGCTCTTCTGACCCTTGGGATAAGGTCTGGAAGGTGTGGAAAAATGGACTCCCACGGCAGAGAGAGTCTTGCCTTCCTGCTCACACCTGGTCAAGGTGTCTTTCACCTGAGGCCCAAAGAGAAAGGAGCCATCAAAGGGAGTAGTGATGAAGGATGCTCGAAAGGGTTCCGCAAACTGACACAGCCGCATCCAAGCATGTCTCCTGAGAGCCACACCTGTCCCTGCGGCTCTGCTCGCTCCATCGGCTGCATAGGAAATTAGCCTCATGGAGGAGTTGACTATGGAATTAAGAGTCACAAGCTGAGAAGCTATTTTGGCTGATGCTCCCTCAGCTGTAGGATCTTGAAGGGTATCTCAAAGCTCTTTCCGGAGATCCCTTTGAAGACGTGTAACGTAGCATAGATAATTCAGAGACCTCATTGAAAAGGTCGCTGAAGCAAACATTCGCTTTCCATATCTGTCCATTGTCTGAGACTCTGTTCGGAGGATGAACAGATGAAGAGGTTTCTGTTAACTTTCTTGGTGGCTGCTGCTACCACCATGGCATCAATGGGCACACCTTTGGAGAGGAATTGCTTGTCCTGGGGGGCTGTAATAAATTTGTTTGGTCTCCTTGGAGTAGGTTGCAAAGAATCTGGAGCTGACCAAGCCTTTCGAGCCACTACAGACATGAGTGGATCGAAAGGAGATACCCAGGAGGTGGAAGGTCGGGAACCGAATGCGTCCAGGTATACAGACTCATCCTCGGTAGGGGCTAGGAAAGTCCAGTCCCTCCTCTGTCTAAGCATTTCAAGGATGTCCGAAAAGGAAACATCTTCAGAGGGAGACCTTGGGGACCCTTCCGATTCATCCATGTCTGTATCTGAAGTGACAAACTCAGGGGAGTCTATGTGCTTCCTCTTGCACTTCTTCCAGGGAGGCCCCTCAGAATGATCAGGGGAGGCTTCAGAAGAAGAGGGATCACCCAATGGGGTGTCCTGGGGCATAGGTTCCCTACGATTGGGGTCTGGAGGAGGAGTAGAGGTTGGAACAGACACCACGAGGGGAGGAGCTGATGGAGCTGGCAGTAGAGCTGTTTCAGGGGACAGCACACTCCACGTGACCTCGAAGACATCCCGACCTCTAGGCAGAGAAAGCTCCTGCTCTGAAGAAACAGGAGTCTTTCTCCGCGTTGAGGGCGACGTCTCCGAGGCCGATGTTGGAGCCGAGCTCACCTGCGCCGAAGCTCCAAGGGGGAGAACGGGGTCGGCCAAAGGTCCGATGCCACTCCCCCCCTCGGAGCCAACGAGAGAGCCTCTGTGCTCAGATCCCTTGATAGAAGGTACAATCGAGGTAATCGGAGCAGACGTCAGAACCGAAGGAGAGATGATGATCGGCGCCGACGGTTCTACTACCTGCGGATCCATGGTCTCAAACTCTGAGCTAAATGTAGTCGGAGGAGGGACAGAAATAGAAGCAGTTGGAGCAGATACCTGTTGAGGTGGGCTGGACAGACTTTTTGCCAGTGCCTGTGACTTAAGCAACCTACTTACTACTCTCTCCACATAATGATCAGATAATCTAGAGGATCAAGAGGAGTGGGAAGAATGATGGCTACGTTCACTCTGTAACAAAGGTGACTGAGGTGCCGAGTGGATGGACTCCAAGGACGGAGACCTCCGTCTCTTATGGCTCCGAGATGGCTCTAAAATAGCAGATGGAGCTGATGGAGGAGTTGCCAGCCGGCACCGACATACCTGGTTGGTCAAGTAAAGGAGTTGGCTCCGAAGGTGGAGCCGATGGCTTGACAGACTTAGGGGATTTCGCTGGCTGAGTACTTTTAGCCGGACAATCCTGAGGCTTCAATAATCCCCGAAGGATTAATTTGTTTTTGTGCTGCTGCAGGACCCTTGGACTAAAAGCGTGACATATAGAACATGAGTCCTTCAGGTGAACAGCGCCCAAACAATATACACAACTAGTGTGCCCATCTGTCAGAGACATTTTTTGACAGCATGAGTCACTTTTTGAAGCCAGATACCTTGGTATCTTTAGACATTATAGTAACCACAACCACAACAACAATAATAAACAGCTATACTACAAAAAACAAGAAACAAATAGACTTTAATTTTTATTTTTTTTTTTTACAGTTAAGGAACAGAAGGAAAGCCTCTAATTTAAACGGCTATCCTGGGGGGGGCAGAACTCTCTAATTTAAATGAGTTCAAGGGAACAGAAGGCCTGCGAGTTATGGAGCAATTGCCAACAAAGCTAAAATACACAAGAACGCGATAAGGGATAAAGGAATATTATCTAGACAAAAAAATTGACAAATACTTGACAAACTTTAAAGAACAAACAATATATTAACAGAAAAAAACTATACTAAGGCTGAGCCAGTAAGGAAGCAACCTCACAGCTGAAGCGGCAAATGAGATCAGGGTAGCTGACGCTGGGCATGCTGGGATAAGGGGTAGCCTTGAGACATTAAACAGCTCTCGAGCTATAGAAGATGGCAGAGTCAGAGCCGAGGATCGGCTCCGAACCCAAACAGCAAGAACGAAGGCGAGATGGACAACTTATCAGTAATTTCTTTAGGAACACAATGTCTAGTATGTTCTGTTCCCTGGTAGTTTTTTTACAATCTGAACCAATTGCTGTTCCTGAATATATGCTGTAAATAATTTCCTTACTAATGTTGTAGAATCAATATTATTCCAGTCTGTTTCTGGTAAATTTATGTCCCCAGCTAATATTATTCTTCCCTCCTGTGTTTCATGCAAGAAATATATGAATTCCTCTAGATCACCTACACTTGACTTTGGTGATCTATACACTCCAACAATTGATATATGTTCCAGGGATGTCTTTATTGTCAGAGTTACACAGTCTACAGTGTTGGTGTTATCACTGAACATGTAATAATCACAGGTCTCACAGCTATCTCTTTCATAACACCTCCACCTGATTTTTTATTAGACTGTCTGTTACAGTAAAAACATTTATACTCTGATAGAACTGGTTTCCAGTCATTGTTCTTTAACCATGTTTCACAAACAATAACATTATCAATCTTGTGGGGTGTAACAAATTTTCCAATTAAAAAACTTTATTATTAATGCTCCTAGCATTAACATCCACCAGAGAGGTCAAATGTTGCTATCTGTGGGCTGTTAAATTTTTGACATGGCAAAAATCCTGCCTATTGTATGTCAAATATTGTAAAATAGCTGCTGCAAAAATGTTCTTCCCTGTTCTAAACAAATGCACACCATCCTGTCTGAACACATGTGCCCAAAACAAGGCTTGGATACTCTACACACTTCCATTTTTTAAAACAGGACATTTTTTCCATGTAGGTATTTACCCAAAAAATCTTTTCATTCAGAGTGACCTGACTATCCTTTCTATAGGTGATTTGTGAAAAATACGTTCTAACACCAGTACAAGCAATACTATCTAAGAGGGCTGCCAGTTCCCTACTAACAGTCAGAGAATCCTTGCGGGTAACATCATTTGTACCAACATGAATAAAAACAGCGCCATACTTTACATTAAGACGTTCCAAGCTTTGTCTCACATCTTCTATTTTCACTCCTGGCAAGCATAACACTATTCAATGTTCATTATCATCACTGCAAATATACGTATCAGTTCATCTAATAATTGAATCTCCAATTACAAGAATATCTTTGCTGGCCAGCTGTGAAGAATCTTCAGCTTCTAATACAGTAATATCTGCTCTATCTTCATCACTATTGGTCTTAAGCCTACTGTTTTCATAGTGTATTAAATTCTCATCCAGCTGGTGGTGTAAATCCACAGCTTGAGTCATGTAGTCAGCATCTGTCTTTCTCCTCTTTTTCTTACAGTAATGTTCTTCAGTCCTTCCACGTTCAATTTTGATTTCTTCCTTTTCACCTGCCCCTTGGCTCTTTTTTCTACCATCGCCATTGGAAAGATGATGTCTTTTTCTGTAGACTGAAGGTTTTCTGATAGAAAAATATTTCCTGTAACCTGTGTGTTACATAACAAAGCAGTGTCCTTTTTACTACGTGTTCTCTTTCCTTTACAGTCATTAATCCTTTTTTTTTTTCTTTTCTTCCTTATTTGTTGTGAACTTCTTACTTTCTTTTTTGTTTCCTTATAAACAAAATGGAAACTCAGACTGCTGAATACTTGTATCCAGAATTCCAGAGTTGTCAGCAGCATCATCTTGTTTCATAGGGGTTGAATGATCTTTGCATAAAATAGATGCATCATTTCCTAAATGTGTTCTATTTGTTCTATGCCTAACATTATTTCATCAGTTCGGTCATTAATATATGAAACAGTTCTCCAAGCCATGCCAATTGCACAAGTGTCTAGATTTACTTCTAACAATGGTAAGCAAATCATCCAACTTTTGACAGGAGGAACACAGATTACCAGTGTTATCAGCTGTTACCTTTAAATATGCATAGCATTTATTACATTGTTCAAGACATTTGTGCATTAGCAAATCCTTAACTGCATACTCATTTAAGGAATCCATATTCAGCTTCCAATGAACACAATATTACAAAAAAAAGATCAAAACCAGTAAAAGAGAATTCAAAGAGAACTTAAATCAACTTCTAAGACAAAAAAAATCACACTAGCAATATACAATTAAAGTACAATAAATTGTTCTGATCATACGACACATCTACAATTACCAAAACATATATGAATTTCTGAGACTATGGGAATCTATTGTAATCCCACTGCATACAAAAAATCCCCACGGCTTTTTCAAAGACTGTGCAGGGACAGAAACACTTTTTGAAATATTATGCTCTCAACAACTAAAACAATTCTTTACAAAATGCTGAATGACTTTGGAAATGCAAGGGGCATACCATTTAATTAAAACATCTATTAATGCATTTTTCCCCAAATGAGAGGGACATGATAAGCCCAAACAGTCAGAAAAGAGCATGGAGTTACTAGCCTCCCACCTGGGTGGCGCCACTTTAAGTCTGAAGAGCGGTTACAGTCATCATGGAGTCACCTTGCCTTAGCAGTGTCATCAGCTTGATTTTGAAAAGACAACCATTCCTGTAAAGAAACAGGTACAGAGAGGCATGGCCAAGACAGATAACTGACAGCAGCAAATAATGAAAGCTCTGTGACTGAAAACTTTTCTCTGCCAGATAAAAATTATCAAAAAAAAATATATAAAAATGGAGATACCTGTTAGCTAATTTTAATCACTAATAGTCACAGGAAAGATTTATAATATCTGTGATGACCCACCATTGTCCAGTAATCAAGGAGCCTCAATCCTCACCACTGGCAACAGTGGGGGAAGTCCACTGGGAGGATGACAAGTACACACAGTATTTCCAGATGCAGCTTTCTGCAGCAAGTGCAATTTTCCTTAAGAGCACACAGAGACTACAGTCAGTCCAGGGATAGTTTCTCCCCCTTTCTCCAGGTCCCCAATAAGACTCCCCACTGACACAGCTATAGAGTTGAGATCTCAGCTGAGTGGCCAAGCGAAAACCTCCAGCACCCTCTCTGTCCAACCAGTGCTTCATGTCCCTGCCAACGTAGCTGACCAAACACACTCTGAAGTTTGATTTACACACACACAAACACACACACAAAAAAGGCTGGCATAGGTTTATTAGCTATGCCCCCTTTTGCCCAGACTACAAGGTAGTTATCACTGCCACCAGCCAACTCCTTATCAGTCACTTTAAGGCCCTTAACAAAGGGTGTCCAAACTTACTGTGTGATATTAATATTAAAACAAATGGTAGTTTGACCAAGAGCAAGGCTATCAGGAGTGGCCCACACAGTGTCACCAAATAAATATGCAAGTACTCTCAAAACTTAGATACGTCTCACAAAGATCAGCCACAATGAAAGGTTTAAATATATTTAATAATAATTAATAAAAGAACAAGAACATACTCAGTATATATTCACAGTGACAGAGTTCAAAACCACAGGAAATATTTAAAACAACATTACAGGACAGTCTCAAATAAAGAACAATACGTAAACTAAGCTTCACTATATTCTTGACTATATCTAAGAGAATTATACTATTCCCTAGAAACTTACTTCAGAGCAAAGCAGGTGTATAGTGAATGGTCCTTGCTATTATCAGATCAAAGACAGAATACAGAAGGCACTGTCACGCTCAGAGACTTCTCAAATTAATATCTCAAAAATAACTGCTGGGATAGCTTGCAGAATGACATCATTTCTTGTCATCTGACTCTATCCCAGATGAAACCCCCACTGCTGGGAGCTGGAAGTATTTAGCATCTACCTGTGAAATACAGAGACCTCAGATCTTTGGCAGATGCTGGAAGACATAAAACAATTGCATTCCTTCACATTTCAAAACTAGTAATTATTTCACCTTAAAACAATACAGAAAAATACCTAGTACAAACACGGTCTCCGGCCTAGCCTATAAAGTAATTTAGTTTCAGCTATTTTTCTGAAGTTAACCTCCTGTATTCCAGTTTCCACTGTTAAAATGTATACATTTAAACAGCTACAATAGCACATGTACATTTCTGTTCTCTGTCAGCAGGGCATACTGTGGATACATTTCAAGCACAAGCACTCTACAAAATATCTTCAGCACAAACACCTGTACAGAACAGTCCGATATACACATGGCATACAGTTCTAATACATTTGTAACACAAGCATCTTATATAAATCATTTCGATATTCACCAATGACATATAATTATTTACAAAATTCCAGATAACTGTGCTGGCAGTATCTCCCTTTCTCACACTTCTTCCTCACCTCGAAGACTCAAGCTAGGTTTTCAAGTGACCCTTGAGAAACATTGCTTGAGCGGGATGAACCTATCTGGGAATACATCACCCCATACCCTGTCTTGAGAGCCCATCTGGTTGGCATTGCTAACACCACTGCTGTGCTGCACTGTCATATCATATGCTTGCAACCCTAGGCTCCACCATAGTAACTTGGGATTTTGCTGGCTGGCTCCCTGTAGCCATAGATCCCCCTCAGACTCCTCCCATCTTCTACAGCAAATACTTAGCACAAGGGCCTACCTAACATGGTAATGTTTCATCATGCTAACATGGTACAGTTTGTGCCTCTGCCTCCTGCCTAGCAGTTCTACCATGTAGTTAACATCATGGACCTTCCTACCATTTTGAAGGATCCCTCCCAAGCTGCCTGCAGCTTGTTGTGTCTAACAGGAATGAAAACCATAACCTGCTGCCCCACAGCATATTCTCTAGCTCGAGCATTCCTGTCATACCAGACCTTTTTCTGCTGTTGGGCTTCTGCCAGGTTTTCTTGGGCCAAGCCCATGAGTTCTCTATGCCTGCTCCTAAGGTTTAGTACATATGCCACAACAGACTCTTTGTGGGATTCACATTCATCTTCCCACTCATCACAAATCAAATTTAGAGGTCCCATCACCCTATACCCATACAACTCAAAACATGGATTTCTGGGCACCTCTCTGTAAGCAAACAGATGGGGAAATATTTGTTCCACTCACTCCTAAACTGTTCTGCAAATGCCCATAGCATGTTCTTTAGTGTAGAGTCTAACCTCTCCACCAGACCATCAGTCTGGGGGTGGCCATTAGGTCCTTCACCCCAATGTGCTCCCACAGACAAGCCAGCAGGTCTGATATGAAATTGGCACCACTGTCAGTCAGTATTTCTTTTGGGAAACCTACGCTGCTGAAAATCTCTAACAAAGCATTCAACACCTTTTCTGCCTCAATGGAGGACAGAACCACTACCTCAGGGTATCTGGTAGCATAATCTACTACCACTAGGATATACTTCTTTCCTGTGGAACTTGGGGTACTTAGAGGCTCCACAACATCCATAGCTACCCTCTGAAATGGTTCCTCAATCACAGGGAAAGGCATCAAAGGAGCTTTGACCTTGCCTCCTGACTTGCCTACCTTTTGGCACTGTTCACAGGTCCTTTAGTACCCTGTTACATCCCTGGAAATCCCAGGCCAATAAAAATTCTGCATAAGATGTCTCTTTATAAGCTTTATGTCCATATGACCTGCAAAAGGAATGTCATGGGCTATGGCTAAAAGTGCCAGACAGTAGGCTCTGGGCACTACCAACTGCTGTATTCTCTCACCTTCTAGCCCCCCTCAGGGGTCCACTCTATACAGTAAGCCTTTGTCCCTGTATACAGATTCCCTTATTCCTTGAGAATCAGCCGCCTCCCTGGCTAGCTCCCTCAAGCCTTGTAATGTAGGGTCTGAGAGTTGAGCCTGTCTCAACTCTCTCATTGTACCCCTTCCCAGCTCCCCTTCCACAGAAAGTCTGGTATCCTCTGACAGCGGTGCCTCACTGTCAGGCTGGGTGATGCTACTCACCTCTGCCCTTGCAGTCACATTGTCCAAGGAAACATCAGTAACCACAAGCAGCTGCAGCTCATCTTCAGTCTCACCACAACAGAGTAGCTCCCTCCCTCCCCGAAGTAGCCAACTCACCAGCCCTGGCTTCAAGTGTGAGGTTTGTCTGGGTCCCCCTCAGGCTACCAGACCCACATGCTTGTCTCCAAGCCTGACTGAGTGTAACTGCATGCACACAAGGTACTGCATTATCAAAATCATTCCCTATCAGGACATCTGCAGGGATATCCTCAAAACACACCTACTTGCTTGCTTCCTTTTCCAACCTCCCAGTCAAGATGGACACTAGTCAAAAGTATTTGTAACGAGTCTCTCCTAAAGCTCTGACTGGAGTAAACTGCCTAAATAAGTAATGCTCCTATTTAACCATTGCAGGCTTCACAATGGTTAGGTCAGAGGCTCTCTCTCTTAGCAGTGTCCTGTTTCCCCATCTACTAAGATAGGATATAACCCTTTGCAGTACTTTGGTACCCTTGTTTTCTTGCAGACAACTTACCACTGGCATTCTGTCATTCTCACTTACTAGCTCTCCCAACTTTTGTTCACCACCTTACCTCCATGGACATCTATATGCTACATGGCCCCACTGGTTACATTTAAAACATTTAACCCTTGATCCTGGCCATGTACCTGAACTAGTGGCTTCCCCTGTTACTGGTGGACTCTGCTGGGGCAGTTTAGGCTGCCCACCATGGATTCCCTTAGACCCATGTGCAGCATTGGGTATCCCTTTAATGTGCAGTGATATCATGTTTGCTAGGTACAGGTCTCCCTTTTTCCCCAACTCATCTGCGGTATTACATTTTCAATCTGCCAAACAGATTCTCATGTCCTCAGGCAAAGTGCTAAGGGCTTGTTCCCTCACCAAAAGGTCTGCCAGCCCTTCAAAAGTAGTGACCTGTCACCCACTCACCTATGAAAATAACTGCTTAGTTCAGCAATATATTCACACATGCTTTCATCTTCCTTGTGCCTATGCTCACGAAACTTTTTTCTATAAAGTTCAGATTTTAACTTAAAACACTAACAATTTTAACTGTATTATAATTTAAGCAATCAGTATCAGACAATTTAGAAACAGCAGTTACAGCTTTACCACGGAGTAAGGGGGTCAGGAACCATACCCAGAGCCCTCGGTCAACATTATACTGTTTACATACCCTTTCAAACATATGAATAAAACTATCAAAATTATCACGCTCTGTAAAGTGTGGAAGAAATTTACTGACTTTTATTGCTTCTCAGGTTCGAGTATTCCCTTCCCCATTACCTCCCATGACCCTGGCAAAAAGTCAGCATCTCATTTTCATCAGCTTCCAGATGTCTCAGTCTCTCTGCTGATTCTGCTTCGATCTCCAAACGCTACAGTCTCTCTGCTGATTTTATTTCCAAATGTTTGGCTTCCAGTTCAAGTCTCTAACTCCATATGGATTTTTAAGTCCTCTGAGGCAAAGATGAACTGTCCATTTTCTGAGAGTTGTATATTCCCAAGGCGAGTCTTGTTGTCCTCCATGTTGCTCGTCTGTGATGCAGCTGTGGTTTAGGGTGCAATCATTTCTGCTTTAGTCAGGTTGGCATGCACCAATTCTTTGTCTTGGCACATCTCAGCCAACTGGCTCCTTGTCAGCTTGCCAGACTCCTCTGCTGACATCCTTTCCTGCTCTCCTTTATTAAGCTAACAAAAAAATAAATAAAACTATTGTGATATGAAACTCTGAATGTTCACTGTGTGGCTGCTTGAGAGTACAAACACCTTTAGTGACCACTGTTTTACAGGCTACACGAGTTCAATATCCACACAACTGAATCCCAATATGTGATGTGGTGATCCCACCACTGCCAGCCAATAAGGTGAAGACCCACCACTGGACCAGTAGTCAAGGAGCCTCAATTCTCACCACTGGCAATAGGGGGGATGTACACGGGAGAATGACAAGTACACACAGTATTTCCAGATGCAGCTTTCTGCATCACGTGCAATTTCCCTTAAGAGCACACACAGAACACAGACACTCTGGGGATGGTTTCTCCCTCTTTCCCCAGGTCTCCAGTAAGACTCCTCACTGGCACAGCTACAGATTTGAAATCTCAGCTGAGTGGCCAAGCCAAGACCCCCAGTACCCTCTCTGTCCAACCAGTGCTTCGTGTCCTTGCCCAAGTAGCTGACGCACACACTCTGAGGTTTGATTTATACACACACACACAAGCACACCTGGGAAAGGCCGGCACAGGTTTACTGGAAATGCCTCTTTTTGCCCAGACTATAAGGTAGTTAGTTATCACTGCCACCAGCCAACTCCATATCAGCTACTTTAAGGCCATTAAAGGGTGTCCAAACTTAACATGTAACATTAATATTAACACAAATGGTAGTCTGACCAAGAGCAAGGCTATTAGGAGTGGCCCACACAGTGTCACCAAATAAATATGCAAGTAGTTTCAAAGCTTAGATATGTCCCATAAAGATCAGCCACAATGAAAGGTTTAAATAGATTTAATAATAAAGAATAAAGCAAAAAGAAAATATTCATTATATATTCACAGTGATAGAGTTCAAAACCACAGGCAATATTTAAAACATTGCAGGACAGTCTCATATAAAGAAAGAAAAATATCTAAACTAAGCTTCACAATATTCCTGACTATATCCAAGAGAATTATACTATTCCCAATAAACCTACTTCATCACAGCAAAGCAGGTGTGTGGTGAATGGTCCTTGTTGTTGCAAGTCAAAGACAGAATACAGAAGGCACTGTCTCACTCAGACTTCTCAAATTAATATCTCAAATATTACTGCAGGGATAGCTTGCAGAATGACATAATTTCTTGTCATCTGACTATCCCAGATGAAACCCTCACTGCTGGGAGCTGGCAGTATTTAGCATCTACCTGTGAAAATATATAGACCTCGGATCTTTGCCAGATGCTGAAAGTCATAAAACAATTGCATTCCTTCACATTTCAAAACTAGTAATTATTTCACCTTAAAGACAATACAGAAAACTCCATAGTACATTGCATCTCCAGCCTAGCCTATAAAGTAATTTAATTTCAGCTATTTTTATGAAGTTAACCTCCTGTATTCTAGTTTCCACTGTTAAAATATATACATTTAAGCAGCTACAACAGTGCATGTACATTTCTTTTCTCTTCCAGCTGGGCACACTGTGGATACAATTCAAGCACAAGCACTCTACAAAATATCTTCTCAACACAAACATCTGTACAGAGCAGTCTGACATACACATGGCATACAGTTCTAATACACTTGTAACACAAGCATCTTATATAAATCATTTTGATATTCACCAATGATATATAATTATTTACAAAATTCCAGATAGCTGTGCTGGCAGTATCTCCCTTTGTCACAGTATGAAGTTCTTCAAAAGCTGTACTTTTCTTGTCAGAATTTCAACTGATTGGTTAAGAGAGACGAGACTTCAACATGAGCCACTCAAGAAATGGTACTCCGGATTATTGTGTTAAAAAAAGACATCCAGTCACTAATATCTAGTATTCAAGATTTATTACTTAAAATGGACAAACTGGATACCAAAATAGAACGTTTCAAAGAAGAGTCCTGACAGAAGATGAAACATTTAGAAATTTTTATGACACAACAAAGTGCACAAATCGGCAGTGTGGAAGAATCTTTAAATGGTCATGAAGGGAGAATAACCAAAGGGGAGTATCAGACTGAATTTAATTTAAAACAAAATAACTGGTTTATAGATAAAGGTGATGATTAAAAAAATAGACTGAGATGAAATAACATTAGAATTTGTGGCATACCTGAAAAGTACAAGTGAGACAATATAATAAACTTCTTAACAACCTGGCTACATAAAAGAATAAATATACCTGAAACTTTATCTTTTGGAATTGAAAGTGCATTCCTGAGAACACATCTGAAGGAAAACTCACCACCATGTTCAATTACAGTTAAGTTAATGTTAATGACCACCTTAGAAAAAGATCCGCCTATTAAAACAGGTGAACATGTATTCATATTTGACAATTAATTCAGTAAAGTAATGAGTGAAAGAAAATCCTGCTAACCACTGATTAAGGAACTTAAAAAAAATATTAAAGCCATTTTGGCGTTTCATGCAAATATCAGATTTCTTTCTGAAGGAACTAAAATATTTGACACAAGGAGGCATCCACTTTTGTTAAAACACCTTTAAGGACCACTATGGGCAAATGATGAAACAAACATATTTTCATCTTGACATGATTTATTGCACCTCCCAATCTTGTCTGCACCAAAATAAGTATTCATTCCTTATATTATTTTATTTTTTAATCCTTGTCTGCCATCATGGGGGCAGACATTGTGATTTCTTTGGAAAGCTAAGTCTGTCCCATAATGCACAGATTGTGAGAATAAGTAGCCCTACCATTTGTTGTCACACTAGACTTCCATTCACTTAAAATGGAACATCTGAAAAAATCTGCCAAGTTTGAGAGTCTGCACCTCATGTGTCATTGGTCTGCACTGAGTTTTAAAATGTTCCTAATGATGTACAATACATTCTCTGAAAAAAGCTTGCAAAACTGTCAACAAATTATCAAGATAAAAAAAGACTTTTCCAAGAAGCAGTTTTGCAACTTTCAGTTCCTGGCAAAGTTGCTCCTCCCATCTCCCCTCCCCTCCTTAAGTGGACTAGAACAGCAGTGCCCAACCACCGGGATGTGGATCTTGGTACCGGGCCGCACAGAAAGGATAAAAAAAACTTTTTTTCTGAACAGTCGGGTGCCCAACATAAAAAGTGTACGAGTGTGTTTCTGTTTCTGTCTGTGTGTGCAAGTGAATACGTGCATGAAAGCAGAATGTGTGTGTGTGTGTGTGTGTGTGTGTGTGTGTGTGTGTGTGTGTGTGTGTGTGTGTGTGTGTGTGTAAGCAGAAGAGACTGCGTGTAGTATGTATGTATGAGAGACAGTGAACAGTAAGACTGATAGAGCTGTTATTTTATGCTTGCTAAGCAGCACTTTTGTTTAGCCAGTGTAAAATATAAATGAATGAAACCGAAAAAAATGTGTGTGTGTGTATGTGTGTGTGTGTGTGTGTGTGTGTGTGTGCGTGCATGTGTGTGTACGTGCATGTCAGAGACAGAGATAGACTAGTGAGACTGATCCCTGGCAGCAGCATCAGTTAAGAGGTTTGTGTACCACTCGACTATACCTCTCAACCCCTCAGCACAAGAAATCTGAACAGAACCACAAATAATGGAGAACAAACGACCAAAAATAAGGATGGATTTTAAATATTGCTCTTATAAACTTAGAAAGTTGCATGTATTATCTGAATGATAAGAAGTCTGAAATTCAAATGCCTGTAATTATTTAATGATTTCAAACTCTAGTAATTTGTCAGAAAACTAAACATCTTCTGAGAATGGGACCAAACATACACGCCCCCATCTGGACAGTTGAAAGGTATGCTATGTTGACTCTTAGCTCAAGATATCTGGATAAACCTAAAATAAATGGAGGACAAAGGCTCAACATAGGAAAATATTTTACTTGATTATTAGGATTTGTGTTTGCATACATTTTATGACACACAGATGTGCGTGAGAGAGTGAGTGAGAGCAACAGTGAAGAGGTTTGCATACCGCTAGACCTTTCAGTGGAAGAAATCTGGATAACCCTAAAATAAAGACAGAGCAAAGCTCAAAAATAGGAACAGACTGTAATTACTGCTCTTATAAAATTACAAAGTTGCTTACATAAAAGGATTTGTGTTGGTATGAATTTTCTGAAGAAAATAATAGTCTGAAATTCAAAGGTATGCTGTTATTTAGTAACTTCAATCTCCAATGACTGGCAATAAACCAAACGTTTTAGAAGTAAGAGACCAAAAAATAAAGTAAATGCCTGAATATTTTTTAAGTGTTAAGTTCATAAGTTTTTAAGGTTAGTACTAGGCTAACTGCCCTTGTTGCCCATTTTAAGCCTAGCCACCTCCCACATGTGAGAATCAAACCCTGCTCTTTGTGTCAATAAGGTGAACACCTTAACCATTATTCCAAACTCCCACCCACATTTTGGATGTAAAATGCTTCCTCCAACATCATTAACATATATTTCAGCAAGTTTGAAACATTAGGCATAGGACTTATTTTACATCAAAAATATATAAAAAATAATATAGTATTAAAAATAAATAAGTACAACACAACAATTTTACAGACTAACACAAAAACAAGGAAAAGTGCCCAAAAAACAAAACACAAACTGAATGACCCTTTAGAATTTGCCCCCTCCGAAGGTCAGAGAGGTTGAAAAACAACCAACTCATTACAGTTATGAGGGAGATATTGATAGAAGCAGGCATATCTACATCTACTATTAATGTTATTACTAAGGATGGTTTTAAATTAAGTTATAACGGTTATATTATTTTTAATTATAGTGAACTGGATATTAAGGAAGCTCATTTTAATTTGTTTTCAAAAGGTTTAAAATTTATCCGTAGAAGAAAATGTGATAATAGTAGAGTTATTATTATGCATTGTTGTTATTTGGTTAATAAAGACCAGTTTAGACCTGGTCGAGTGATGGACAGTCTTTCGCAAGTGCCTTCTCTTGGAGTTTATGAATTTCACAGACAACCATTCTCTAAGGGTAGTAACGCTCTCCAGCATGTGTGTTAATGTGTAATTAATACCCTTCCAGGAGTGTATAGGCTCTCTGCTTGCAGCATTGGGCCTCATAAAACACCCTGGGTGGTAATTAATTACACATTAACACACACCCTGTTGGGCATTATTGCTAGTCTATTATGCATGCGCGATGGCCAGTCCTTGGAAAATTGCTTTACATGAAACTGGTCCTTAGTGCAAAAAAGGCTGGAGACCACTGGGCTAGAGTCTCATTTCCTAGCTTGGCTAGATTCAGCTTTACAGGACAGTAGACATCAAACAAATCATATCCTGGCGTGCCACTAAAATTACTCCCCCATATGTCTCTTCATTTCTGAATAGCATTTCACAGGAATTATTTCTAATAAGACACGCACACACAGACAGACACGCACGTCAATCCAGTCTACCCATTTCTTAAAATGTGCACACTGAAATATTTAATTTGAATTGCATTCTGGCTGCTCATGTGGTTATCACTGCATCAGCAAAGCCTGAACTTATGATATTTAATGCCAAGCTTTACAACAGCTCTCGGTTTCTTTTTAACAATAACCTCCCAAGCCTCTGATGTGACAGAGTACCTTTCTGTTACTATTAGTTTATGTAGTTTGTCTTCATTGTATACTTGTAACATGTCTGTCATCCTCTCAGCAACAGACTCCTGGAAAAAGTTTCCAAATTAGATACTTGCATTGAAACAGTACCAGCAGCTGTAGCAGTGATACCATACTCCAAACAGAGCACGCAAACAACATACTAACAAATACAGGTAAATGCATAAGTCTCAATCAAGCAATGATGAAATCCCTAGGGACTACACTGAGCAGAATTTTACTTTTAATCTCTCCATTTCATAATGCATAACATTCACACTACATTTACAATGGCACACCTCCATTCCCCACAAACAGCCACCCACACCCATACAACACACCAGTCAACTCTGAGGCCTTTCCCACCTCTATGCAGAACACTACTGCAATGGTTTTGGCAAATGACAATGCTTGATGATTGTCAGTTCAGGAGTCCCATCCCTCCCTACTGGAGCCAGTCCACTGCACTTATACAAGCACCCCCCTCAGCAGGGCAGCAAGCAGGTGTCAGTGCAGATTTGCTTCACAGATATTTTACAACACAAAACACACACAATGATACATAGTTAATGTGGACAAATCTATTTGTTCAATGTCACCACATTTGTCTCCAAACCCAGTCTTATGACACCTGCTATCTATCACCTTGTCAGCACTTATCAGTCCACAGCTGCAAATCTTGCTATCCATTACACTTTGATGAGCAGACACACACACACACACACTAGTAAACAATGAGGAATTTATTCTCTCTGCCCTAAAGTGTTGTAATGATTAACAGATGCAAAAACTATTGGCACACGTCAACTCAGTATCCCCACAGATGTTGCAGCAAGCCCTTGGCACTGACACCACTATCCCCAAGTAAAGCTTCAAGTCAGTGCCATTCTGACTATACTCTACAGTTCTGTTACTCAACATATATGCAACATATGTGCGTGCGCACGCACACACACACATACACAGATCCAGAATGTCACATGAGTACAAAGCAGAGGTCAGCTCTCAACAAAACAGTGATGTATGGCTACTTTGTTGAAATCAACTGCTGTTATCTTGTTCTTGCACACCCACATGTGCACGCTCACCCACACATACACTAATACACTCACCCCCACCCCACTCACACAGACTGCAGACATCAGGACTCCTACATGTGTTTAGATTTTGAACAAAAGACAATGGAAGAAGGGGTTTGACAAAAAGTAATGGGCTGACAGTTATGCCACAGCTAGCCAAGACCCATACAGGTGTCTTAACTGTGCTGTCTCATGACTTGTCATCAATCCTACTTCAAAGGAAAGAAAAAGTATAATCACAGTCAGCTATGTAAAATGGACAAAATCTAATGTCATCAACTTCTGGAATTCTAGAAGCATCCAAATACATTACTGCAAAAGAATTACTTCGCCCTCCTTAGAAATGTGTAGAGATTTACTCAGGACATCATCCATTAGCCCAATATATATGTATGTATGTATGTGTGTGTGTGTGTGTGTGTATATATATATATATATATATATATATATATATATATATATATATATATATATATATATATATACATACACATAAAATCTCTCTCTCTCTCTCTCTCTATAGAAATATATATATATATATATATATATATATATATATATGTTTGTGTCTTTCGGCTTTTCGGTTAGGGGTGCATACAGCGGAACTCCGGTCCACTAATGATTGGCAGTTGATTTTTACGTACCGGCTTGCCACGCCTGACGTACAACCTTCAACGAAGGTACGCCCATTCACGCATGTCTCCACGCAGAAGGCGCTCTAGCTGAGAATCGAACCGGACAGCGTCTTACTGTGAGGTGACAACGCTACCGCAGCACCACCACCGCGGGTATGTGTATGTATATATATATATATATATATATATATATATATATATATATATATATATATATATATATATATATATATATATATATACATATTATACACACACACACAAACACATACACTCACTATATATATATATATGTATGTGTGTGTATATATATATATATATATATATATATATATATATATATATACATATATATAGATAGATAGATAGACCATGGTATCTGTAAAATTCAAATGCACACACAAATATCAACAATTAAAAGACAAACAGTAAAATACACAAGAGTTTTGAATACACACACATGCACACATACGAGTACACACACATACATTCATTTATGGCACTGGTTCTTTCGACTTAATCACATTTCACTAAATCACTGTGGACTGAACAAAACTGATAGTCTCATTTGACTGAAATCACATTTGACTGATTCATGATTGACTGAAAATTATATGGTCTGCAGAGTGTCAGTGTTGTGTTTTATGCATGAATGGAAGCAGTGATTGACATTTTTACTGTTGCATAATTGTACAATTAAGTAAGGGAGTCTGTGGGGCAAATACCTTCCAAGTAGTCACCTTTGATCTTCCGACAAAAAATTTGCCCGATATCTATAGGCCTTACAAAAACTGTATTTAAAGTCTATGCCCACACTGAGTAGCAAAAGTGGAATATGATCCATGCACCAATCAGGGCAATACATAACATTCATTTATTTAAGATGCAACTAAAAGAATAGCTCTCTGACTCCTGAATTTGCACTTGCTGCTCTCCTGGTTAAAATGTTAGCTCCTTCTCTTCTAATACCTGTATACATCCTATCTCTCTTTTTCCTTGGTTTCATTTCTCTTACTTGTAATTTTGCTATTACTCATTATTTCTCCTGCCTTCCATATCTACCCTAATTACTTCTAACAAATACATTTCCCTCTCTTGCTATCTTCCTCCGTATCCACCATTTGAACTTTTCTACTCTGACATTTGCTTTATGAGTGAGCAATGAACCGTAGCACTTATAACGTGTAAGCATGTTTCAGTGCTACATGATATTTTATTTACTTTGTTTTAATGAGGATATATGTGCATTATTGTATGTCATATGTACATTAATTGTATTAATTTAGAAGTTATGTACATACCATAACTTGGCATCTGTGTGGTCCATTTTCATTTTTCTTCACTACTGGGTCACAGATTCGATCCTTGGATGCGACTCAGCCACATTATTTAGACTTGGATCCTAGTCTCGAGCTCTTCCATCTACCCATTATGCTCTATACCATTCCTAGTTTCCTCAGATAGAGTTTGCTGCCTTACTATCTATAGGATATAGAGACAGTATCGACAGAATGGAAACATAGCGGCTAAAACCAGGAACATAAAGGTTCCTAACAAGACCATAGATCTAGGAGCAACTAGGTCGGGGGATGGTTGAGGAACACTGAAAATGGACAACACAGATGCCAAGTTGTAGTAAGTATATAACCTCTAAATCTGATGTCCTTTTCATTCTTCCACAGTATTGGGTCAGAGTCCCCAGTAATGTAACTCTTGGGTGGCCTCAAGGAAGGATATGCCAGAGCACTGTCGACCAAAAGCTCTACTTCTGAAGATGATGTCCAACTTATAATGCATCGCAAAGGTATGAGCCTTTGACCAACTGGTTGCAGCACAAATATACCACTCAAAGCCCTTGAGGAAAAGGCACATGATGTGGCCATAGGTCTAGTAACTCACTAAATCCATAGTTCATAGGTCTAGTCCTCACTAAAAGAATACAGGAAGTAATATGTCCTCTGCAGACCAATTCAAAACCCTATCTCTGTATTCTGTCTCCAACAGTCATTTGAGGGGAGATCTATGCCTAGCATACAGGGCATTGTCAGACCCCACTCTGATGGACCTCCTGCATATCCACAAAACAGTACCAGAATTACCCGTTCCAAAGACTTAAACCTTGCCTGTGATATACATAGGACCTGCTGGAGAGATAAGTATGTATCCCAGAGACTACCCAGTCTATGGAATAGGCTCCCCATCCATGTGAAACAGAGTTCCTCCATAATCCAATTCAAGTGCAACTTGGACAACTGGATAGGGAAACTGGAAATTCATCCCTGGTTGGCACCTATGTCTCTGATGGAAACAGGTAACCTGTAAATGGTTCATCTCCCAAGCCCATGCTTGCACTTATCAAGGGTACCAGAACTTGTCAGAAATTTGGAATGCATGGCTAGGCTTAAAAAGGCCCTTGTGGTCGTTAGCCTAGTAAACACCTATGAACCTACAGTAGAATGGGCTTTAGAAAGATGGGGCAATTCCAGACCATGATTAGAGTACAACAGAGAAATGCAGTCAGTAATCCATTAGGCTAGGGTAACTTTGGAGACTGCTTGGCCTAAACGGTTAGGGGACAAAATTACGAATAACTGATCAGACTTCCTGAAGTGTTTTGTTCTATGAAAGTAGAAAAATAGTTGTCTATGTACGTCAAGAAGATGTAAGAGATATTCAACCTTGCTAGAGAAATTTGGGAAAAGGGTTGGCAATTGAATGGACTGGTCTGGTTAATGTAAGCCTCCATAGCTACTTTAGTCGTACAGGAGGAATTTGAACAGAGAGAGTCTATCTTTATGAAAATAAGGTTAGGTGTTTTGGATGACAAAGCCTGTAATAGGGAAATTCTCTTTAATGATGTAATAGTTATCAAAAGGATAGTTTTCCCACAGAAAAATTTCCCATCACAATTATTACCGGATTCAAAAGATTAAGTCAGGCTTTGAAGAACAGTGCTACCCCAAGAAGTATCCTTTATGGGGAGGGAGGGGGGGGGTCTAAGCTGAAAAGTTCCTTTCATGAATGCCTTGGATAATCTTGTAGTAGACAGGAGATCAGAATCACTTCCAGAATGACAATTGGATATAATTATCAGATGATATTTTATAGTAGAAAAAAATGTCTCCTTCCTTAAAAAAAAAAAAAGTAAGAAAAGGAAGGATGGTTGAAATGTTGCTGAGAAGGAATTAGAAGTTATGTACTCACCATAACGTTCCATCTGAGTAGGTGACTTCATTTGGATGCAACCTGTGGGTATCGGATCCGACCTCGGATCCGAGCCGGCATTTCAAAAGCTTAGGCTCCGAGCTCCTAGCTCCTCCCTCTACCCATAACCCCTTGCCAATCCCTGACTGACCTCAGATTGAGTTTGCCTATATAATACTGACAACAGTACCTGAACAAAGCAAAAAATACTCGCTGTATAAAGGTCAGGGGGATGGAGGGGGGGACGGTTGCATCCAAATGAAGTCACCTACTCAGATGGAACGTTATGGTGAGTACATAACTTCTAAATCTGAAGTAGGCAGACTTCATTTGTCTGCAACCTGTGGGACAGAGTCCCCAGCTACCTGAATCTTGGGCGGCCGTCATGGAAGGATGTTTCGGAGCACCGCTGAGCCAAAGGATGCTCTTCCTCTGGAAACAACATCCACCTTATAATGAGAAATAAAGGTATGAGGTGAGGCCCAAGTGGGACTTAAAGGCGGCTGACGTGGAGACTGCCCTAGTAGAATGAGCCGTAACCCTCTGAGGAGCAGGTCTACCTGAAGTGTCATAAGCCTGCAGAATACAATTAGCAATCCACCTCGATAGTGTGACTTTAGAAACTGCTTTACCCAAAGCAAATTTAGCAAAGGAGACGAACAGCTGATCTGATTGCCTGTGACCAGCTGTTCTGTGAATATAAAATCGTAATTGTCTATGAACATCCAAGGAATGCAGTTTGTATTCTCCTTTGTTTGAGTACTTGGGAAAAACACAGGTAAGTTGATTGATTGGTTGATATTAGATTCTGAAGAGACCTTTGGAAGAAAAGATGGATTGGTCCTGAGGCACACCCTATCTGGAAAGAAGGAAAGGTAAGGCGGACGCATAGAGCCTGAAGTTCAGACACCCTTCTGGCTGAGGTGATAGCTACTAAGAAGGCAGTCTTCCAGGAAAGGTACTTCAGGTCTGTAGACGCTGCAGGCTCGAAGGGAGGAGCAGTAAGAGCTTGCAAAACTAAAGATAGGTCCCAAGGTGGTACAATGTCTTTGACTGGAGGCCTCAACAAAAAAATACCTTTAAGAAAGGTTTTGCACAATTTCGCCGTCATGAGGGGAGCTGTCTCATGACCAATGTGATAATGAGAGATGGCTGCCAATTGTACCTTAATCGTGGAAGAACTTGCCCCTTGATGAAAGAGGTCTGTTAAAAAATCCAGCACTGCCGACATAGGTGCTGAAAAAGGATCCAAACTTTTCTGGACCGCCCAAATAGAGAATCTCTTCCATTTACTCCGATAAACCTGCCTAGTGGAAGGTTTATGAGCTGCCACTAGAATGGCCTTGACCGGTGACGAGATACCGGGAGTCCTAATCAAGGATGGAACTGGAGCAGCCAAGCTGTCAATTTCAGGGTGCGTAGATTGGGGACCGAAATTCCCAGAGGATGGGAGATGAGATCCGGAATTGGATCCAGAATCCAGGGTGGATTCACTTTGTGAGACCATACAAAGGGGAACCAGGGTTGACGAGGCCAGAATGGGGCAATGAGAATCATTCTGCTCCCCAAACTGTTGGCTTTCTGCAGAAGCCTCTGCATTAGAGGTAGTGGAGGGTAAGCATAAAGGAGACCGGGAGGCCAAGCATGCACCAGCGCATCTCTTGGGAATTCCCCTGGTGGGGGAAGCAGAGCGAAGAAACTGTCGCATTTGGCGTTTGAGGGAGAGGCAAAAAGATCGCAACAGGGTTGCCCCCAAACGGCAAAAATCTTCTTCACTACCTGAGGATTGAGAGACCACTCGTGAGGGGAAAGAATAGTGCGACTCAGTTTGTCCGCAAGGATGTTGGATTTTCCCGGAATGTGCGTTGCTACAAGAAAGCATTTGGTGGAAATTGCCCATTCCCAGACTCTCATGGCCTCTCGACAAAGGGGATAGGACCTGGTTCCTCCCTGTTTGTTGATGTACCAGACTACCGACATGTTGTCTGTCTGAATCGCAATAGTCCCTGAAGGAAGAACGTGGTGAAGTGCTTGCAACGCTAGGAGCACCGCCCTCATTTCCAGGACGTTTATATGCAATGAAGTCTCTGTGGAGTTCCACGTGCCTTGGACAACCTTCCCCGCAGAATGCCCCCCCCACCCGAGGCAAGAAGCGTCCGTGGTCACTGTGGCTCGGGGAAATGCTGCACAAAAAGGTCTCCCTGTCAGAGGCTCCGGAGATCGAAGCCACCAAAGAAGGGAATCCCTGCATGCTTTGCTGACCGCTATCGGAGTGTTGAGAGAGGAACAGAGAGGGGACCACTGAACTTGAAGGGTCCATTGAAGAACCCTCATGCGTAGGCGCACATGAATAAGAAGCGGGATAGCTGCTGCCATCGAACCTAGGGCCCTCAGGACCGAAGCTGCTGTCGGAAATGGTTGCAGGACCGCTGCGACATGACACTTCAGGTTGGAAATTCTGTCTGGGGTGAGGAAGGCTCGCATAGACCTGGTGTTTAGTCTTCCTCCTATGAAATCTATAACTTGAGTGGGGTGCAGTAAAGATTTCTCCCAGTTGACAGTGATGCCCAGCCTTGGGGCTAAACGAAGGAAGTAGTCCCTGGCTGAGCACAGAAGATGCCTTGATGATGCCGTTAGGAGCCAGTCGTCCAGGTACGGAAAGACCTGTAATTCCCTGGAGCCTCAGGTGGGCCGCTACAACAGCTAAAACCTTGGTGAACACCCTGGGGGCTGAGGTGAGACCAAAGGGAAGGACCCTGAACTGATAATGACTGGCTCCCAGCCAGAAGCGAAGAAACCTCCTGGACTGTCTGTCCATGCGAATGTGGTAGTACGCGTCCTTGAGGTCGATGGAGCACATCCAGTCATTCTCCCTCAAGAGGGGGAGTATAGATTGAAGGGTGACCATCCGGAACTTTTGCTTGGTTACTGACAGGTTCAGCAGGGAAAGATCTAAGATCGGTCTTAAGTCCCCCGTTTTCTTTGGCACTAAAAAGAACCTGGAGTAAAACCCTGACCCGGTTTGATCTGGGGGGACGCACTGGATAGCTCTTTTTTCTAGCAGCTGTCCGATTTCGATAGCTGCTGCCTCCCTTTGGTCGGGTGGAACATCTGGGAGGCTGCGAGATCTGGGAACTTTGTATAGGGGAATTGTATAACCTCTGGATATCACACGAAGCACCCAACGGTCTGTTGTGATGGACTCCCAAGAAGTTAGGTGCCTCGAAGCCCCGACTGCCTCCAGAGACGGACAGCCGGGCAACCCTTCAGGGCTGCTGCGTGGGTCTATCAGAGAAAGGTTCTCTGGACCCAAAGTTGCTAGGAGCCCCCCTGCCTCTAGGACGGCGACCTCCCCGTCCTCCTCTGCCACGGAAGGACTGGTTATCCGGAGCAGGTTGGGACTGCTGCGATTTCCAGAACCACATCTTCTTCTGTCCCTTTTGGTTCTTCGAAAAGGACCTCTGGGGAGCTGAGAAGCGGACTCCGACGGCAGACAGCGTCTTCCCGTCCTTCTCGCTCTGGACTAATGTTTCACGAACAGTTTTGCCAAACAAGGCAGAACCATCGAAGGGGGCATTCGCGAAGGTCGCCTTGAAGGGCTCTGCGAAATCACAGTGGCGGAGCCAGGCCTGCCGCCTCATGACTAGGCCTGCTCCGCTGGCTCTAGCGGCTCCCTCGGTAGCGTGAGAAAGCAGCCGCATAGATGTGTTAGAAACAGATCTAAGAGTGGCCATTCGAGTGGAGTATACCTGCTTATCCTCACTCGACATGGACTCTGGGGGAGATGCAGCGTATTCTTTAATCAGATCCCGCTGCATCCTGATGACATGTGCCATGTAGTTCAGCGCTCTCAAAGAGAAGGTTGCTGAACTGAAAACTCGCTTCCCAATGCGATCCATCGAGCGGGACTCCATGCCCGGAGGATGCATAGAGGGACTCTCCTGGGCCAATTCCCTCTTAGTGGCTGCAGCCATCATCATGGCATCTACTAGGGGGCCTTTGCTCCAGTGAGTGCGGTCCGGGAGGAAAGGATACGGTCAGGACGCATGGGTACAGGCTCAACGGTGTCCGGATCCTTCCACGCTCTGATGGATATAAGGTCCACCAGAGGATCGGCAGGAGGGGACACCCAAGAGGTAGATGGGCCCGCCTCGAATGCCTCCAAGAACACAGACTCGTCTGAGGAGGCCTTGGGGGCTGACCACCCCCCCCTGATCCTCAACATTTCCATAATGTCTCCAAATGAGACGTCCTCAGGGGGTGACCTTGGGGAGCCTTCCCCTTCATCCAGGTCTGTGTCTTCGGTAACGGACTCGGGGGAGTCCATGTGCCTCCTTTTGCACTTACGCTTCCGAGGTACTTCTTCGGGGGGGCTGTCCGAGGAGTACTCTTCCACAGCTGGATGTTCCAAGGGAACTACTTGGGACATCGAGGCAGGCTGTCCCTGGGACCGGCTGGTGGGGGCCTGGCCCAACTGCAAGGGAGCGCGGGATGGAGCCGTGGCAGGGACCGGGGGTCCAGTAGTCCTCAACAGTGCCCTTTCCACTACGTCGAAGGCCAAGGGGGAGCCAGCTTCTTTAAACCCCGAGAGCCGACCCCCACTCGGATCCGACGCACTGATCGGGCGGAGCGAGACCGTCGTATCCGAGAGACCGGTGTGCTCCGACCTAGATGGAGCTGAAGACACACCAGCTCCCATGGATCCGAGGCTCGGCCCTCGGCTCCGAGAGGTCGGGTCCGAAGTACCCGAAGCACTCAAGGGATGGGACGGATCCGAGGTGCGCCGACCTATCGGATCCGACCCACCCCCGGATCCAACTCTGCCCGGCGCCGACAGCTCCGAACCCATGGTGTGGGTCGGAGAAGGAGCCAAAGGGGCGAAAAAAGGGGTCGAAGCCCCTCCCGGATGGGGGGGAGCTAGGAGCACTCCCATTTGCATTTGGGCCTGGATGAATTTCCTCATCATCCGGTCCATATCTGCTTCACTCATAGAAAAGGTGGATCTAGTCGAGGCCACGGCGGATCTAGAGAGCCGCCTTGGGGACCTCGCTGAAGGGCTAGCCTCCTCCTCCTCGGGCCCAGGAGAGAACCGAGGGGAGTGGAGCCGAGGAGGAGGAAAGCTAGAAGGCACAGGAGAGGCCCGCTTAGATGGAGGAGCCGAACTAGAAGTTTCAGCTCTCCGTTTGTGGTGCCTCTCCCTGTGCCTCTCCTTCTTCTCTCGCTCCCTAGAAGACTCTCTCTCCTCCGGCATCTTAGAGGGAGGTTGAGTCCCAGCCGGTGGAGGAGAGCCCACAGCAACTGTTTGCTGTGTAGAAGGGGCAGAAGCCGAAGCGGTATCTGGAGGGAGAAGTCCCGCCAGAACCAGCTTCGACCTCCGCTCCCTCAAAGCTCGGGGGTTGAACCCTGCACAAATGGTACAACCAGAAGACAGGTGTTCAACCCCCAAGCATTTAACGCACCGAGTGTGGCCATCCGCTGGGGACAGCTTATGGCCACACTCGGTACATTTAGAGAATACTGCCTTATGGGCTTCAGACATGTTAAGCCCTAACAGGCCTAAAATACACACACACACACAAACTACGCAAAACCCGAGAAAAAATTAAAAGAATAGAGAGAGGAAAGCCTAACACAAACACCTCTAACTAATTAAATTAAAAAAGTTAAAGTTTTTCAAAATTTTCCTGTCAGAAAACTTATCTGCACTAGGAGCTCTAGGAATCCGTCGCAACTTGAAAGCGGCAAACGAAATCTGAGGTCAGTCAGGGATTGGCAAGGGGTTATGGGTAAAGGGAGGAGCTAGGAGCTCGGAGCCTAAGCTTTTGAAATGCCGGCTCGGATCCGAGGTCGGATCCGATACCCACAGGTTGCAGACAAATGAAGTCTGCCTACTTCAGATGCAATATTTTCTTTTGAAGCCCCCCAATCAGCAAATCTTTTCCATTTGATTATGTAGATCTTCTTAGAAGCTTTATAAGAAGCCAAAACTATACCTCGAACAGGTGAGGCAAGTCAGGACCTTTTTACAATTACTGGAATTGGAGAGACCATATGGTTAGGTTGAGGGTGTGGAGGTAAGGATATTGATTCTCTGATGGGAGAAAAAGGAGGTCCTGTCTCAGCTCTAGTATCCATGTAGGATATTTTAGATGAGTCTAGAGAGTGAGGGGAACCATATCTGACAAGGCCACTAGGCGGCACTGAGGCTCACTGAACTCTTCAGCCTGCTGAATTTCTGTGGAAATCTCGGGATCAAAGGAAGAGGAGGGTAAACATACATGGGACCTGGGTGGTCCAATCGTGAACCAGAGCATCCCTAGGCGACACTCCTGTAGGACAGACTGGAGTGAAATACTTGCTGCACTTGTTTAGAGGAGAAGCAAAGAGGTTGGCCCCAGTGGCTGAAAAACATTCCCCACTGACTGACTGAGGGAACACTAATGAGGCATCGGTATGGACCTTCTGAGTATGTCCACGAGAACAATGGATTTCCCCACTATGTGCATTGTAACTAGAAGTGGTCTGAAGAAATACCCCTTTGCAGACCCTCATGGCTTCTCTGCAAAGGGGTCAAGATCAGGTTCCTCGACTACAGACATGATATTTTTCTAAAAGTTAGCTGGGGCTAAGCTTAATCTCTTCTCTTTAAGTATCATTTGTTACAACATTATAATACAGTCTGACATACAGGTATATTTCCTTTTTCTGTCCAGCAGGACCCACTGTTGGCACATTTTTAACACAAGCAGCTTTACAAATATATTTTTCAACACAAGCATTTGTACAAATCAGTTTGATATACACATGACATGTAATTCTTTACAGAACTCCAGCTAGCTATGCTGGCATATGTTAGAAATCCAGTGCCCTAGCTCTCCTTGCATAGCTGGCAATACCTCACATTGTCACAGGGTCATAGGTTCATAGGTAGGTTCTAGGCTATTGGCCCTAGGGCCTATATAAGCCTAGCCAAACTGTACCCTGGCTTTTGCCACCCAAGAAAATTATTTTCCTGTGCCCCTGTCAAGCAGAGCCACAGAAGTGATCCCCGGGGGGGAATTTCCTATCTCACATCCAATCAAGATTTTTCTTGAAGAGTACTAATGAGGAGCTTTGTTTGATATAGTCAAGTAGTTTGTTCCAGAGTATGGGAAGTCTCTGAGATAGGAATTTATCCCTCCAGCATAATCTGTTTATTGTGGTGGCAAGGTTTAGGTCCCTAGAGCGTGTAGCTCGGAGGGATTGGGATTTATTTATGTGGAGCATGTCCAACAGCTCTGGGTTTGACATAGCTTTGTATGTTAGGCAGAGATCGCCTCTGAGTAGGCGATATGCGACAGAGTAAAGCTGGAGTTTTTTGAGACGGTCTGTGTAGGGCATCTGTTTGAGGCCGGTAATCCTCTTTGTGAGGTATTTCTGTGGCCTTTCCAGTTGTTGTAGATGTCTTGTGAGGTACATACCAAAAGGGGCATTGTACTCTATAATCGGTCTAATCAGTGATGAGTAGAGGGGAACAATGACCTCTTTTTTCCTGGATGAGGAACCTTTTGTGATGAGGTGTGCCACATAGAATTTCCTGACTACTGTGGCAATGTGATTATCAAAAGAGAGACTACTGTCCACCTGTGTCCCAAGGTCTCATCACTTTCGGGTCACTGACAAAACACGCCTTGAAAGGTTAAGCAAGCCACAAAACCTCATCCAGGGATGTCTTGTAACAGCAATGCTTGAGCTGGCTGCCAGTGAGGTGTCCTCTGCTGAGTGGAAGATAGCCTCATTAAAACATTAGCCATGGAAGCAAGAGTAGTCATTTGGGAAGACACCTGCGTTTTTTTTGTTAAGGTCTTTAACCAGCATGGTCGCTGCAAGACAGCTGGTAATTTCATTGACCAAATCCCTCTGCAAGTGGGTGTGATGGGCCAACTAATTTGAGGACCTCAGGCCCAAGGTAGCAGAGGAGTAGAAGCAAACCTGTCCATTGCTCAAGACTCCCTGTTCGGCATATGGGCAGAGGAGCTCTACTCTAACTCCTTTTGGAGGATGCTCCCACAATTACGGTATCAACAAGAATACCTTAGGTCCACTGTGGTGTATCCTTAGGGGGTACTTTACCCCAGGGGAAAATCTTTCAGAAATTAACCAGTCTGGAGGATGGTCATCCCAGGATTAGGCAAGTCCTCTTACCAAAGCAGAAGAGGGCGATACAGTAGGAGAAAGGAAAAAAATGTGGCCCCCGTGAGCCACAGCCTCCAGGAAGGACAGCATTGCTCAACCTCAAAAATCCAGTGACAGAAAGGTGGGTTCCATAAGGTGGACCCCATGGAATCTAGATAGATCTTGGCAGAACAGGGGTGGGCAAAGCTTGAAAAATAGGGATTTATTTTAAATGTTGCTGAAATAAGAGGAGTTATCATAGCATGCATTTCTGTAAAGAATATGAAGTCTGTAAAAAAACAAAAGTACAAAAAAAAAACAAATGTATATTATTTAGAGACTTCATCCACCAGATTATCGCAGTGGTTTGCCAGAACAAAAATCACAAGTTTTACAAGGAATGTAGCAAAAAAACTGTGAAAAAACAAACAGTTGAAAAGTATGGGGAACAGGGCTTTAAGCACCAAAAACAAATGACCCCATCGAATCTGAAGTGTGCCTATGATCCAAGGAGTACTGTAGTGAAGTAGTTCCTGATCCAAAAGTGTCAGATCCAAGAAGGGCCCAGTTCTCCTTGAACACCTGACACCTGTCAGATCTTAGTCTCAGGATCTGCAGACGAGGAATGATATAACTGATCAGATCCACGGGTGAGGGAATGTAGGAGCCGACAGTGTTTTAAGGTGTATCTGACACCAAGAGATAACTGGATCTTTGTAGCAAACAGTCAGTCGGACTACTAGAAGGGTTAGTACCTGACAAGGATAAGCCAAAAAGCGGAGAGAACATCTTGGGCATGGGCATCTTAGTGTAGTAGTTCAGTATAAGAGAAATTGCCCAGATGTCCTTGCTTTTCTTTTACCTGTCGGGTAATAGTTTTAGGATCCAAAGAGGAGGGATGAAGTAACCGATCGGATCAGATCGGTAAGAGAATGTGGGATCTGATGGAGTTTTCAGATATGTTTGACTAACAGGAGCTGCTAGATCTTAGAATCTAATAGCAAGCTCCAACAGTCAGATCTAAAGGCTTAGAGTCTGACTAGAACAAGCAGAGAAGAGAAGAAAAATTATTCTGGGTTCGAGACAGTCAGATCCGAGGAAGTATGAAAATCTGCTGGAGGCCCCTTTAGCTTTGGATCCGAGCTACTCTATGTAAAGTTTTGTTTCCCTTTTATTTATTTATTTGTTTATGGGGGCTTCAGTCCCAATAGAAAACAGTCTGAAGAAAAAATACATAATTTCACTGTCCTTCATCCTAGTGATGCGGATGCATAGCAAAGAAAGAGACATGAAGTCTGTGTACAACTGTCGACCTCTTCTCTTCCTACATACTTTTTTTTCCCCTCCAGCTCTCAAATTCCGATAAATGGACACTGCTAGAAGGAAGAAGGGTAAAAGAAAGGGAAAAAAAACAATTTCTGGGAAAGACAGAAAGCCGTAGCTTGAAAACAGCCTTACCAAACAAAATTTGAGAGAGGGGGACAGACAGACAGAGATCCTGACACCCTGTGAGAGAAAAATAGTGGATTACTGGCTCTCTCAGACACTGGCTGTCTCTGTGAACATGCAAAAAAGAAAATCAGCTAGCAAGTAGTCACTCTGCTAAATGACGGTGGTTCAGTGTGTTATATTTCTTGACAGGCTGAATTCAAAACACAAAGTTAACGAAAAAAAAGGGGAAATGTAAATCTTATTAACCCCTACATGCCCGACATAATAACAATGATATTTAGCATACATTTAAGAGGGGTTAAACAGCAGAAAAAATGAAAATCAAAATATTTTAGTCACCTGATGGAGGAAAGAAGCTTAAGAATGGAAAATTCAAGGGAAATAAGCACAAATTGCAAGACATTATTGAAAATAAAACTTATTGCTCAAGACTTTGAATCTTCCAGTCTGACCATGACAGTGGCAAACGAGATCGGAGAAAGCTAGGGATGGTATAGAGCTTTATGAATAGAGGCAGGAGCTCGAGACTAGAATCCAAGTCTGGAAAATGCGGCCAAGTTGGACCTGAGGATTGGATCCATGACCCAGTAGTGAGGAAGAATGAAAAGGATATAAGAGCTATGTGTTTACAGTATATTGTAATATGTCAATGTTCAACTGTGTATGTCTTTTCTGTTTTTTTTTTTTTTTTTTTTTTTTTTTGTGGAGCTTTTCTCCCCGGGCTGAAAATGGATAAAATTGTGGATGCTCTTAAAGTTCACTACCTAAATCTCAAAGCCCTCTGAGACACAGAAATTACAAGTATTTTCAGCAAACTTAAAAATACATTACCGGTGCAATACCCACCATGATGCATTCAGCCACATCTCAGTGTCTCGATGTCGAAGCTCATAAGGCAGGCAAGCTCACAATCCAATAGTTTTGGTCATAGGAGACACTCTGAGCAAGGACAGGGTTACGGTCAGTTGCCTATCGGGGCCAGGATCCAACAAATCATACATGCATTCAAGTCACTGAACCACAAGCACTAGTATGATTTAGTCATAGTCCATATGGGCATAAATGACCTGAGACGTACCTCTCTGAACTATATGAAGAGAAACATTATGCAGCTATCCAACTATTTGTCCCAGGCAGGTATGAGCCTAACACTGAGCAGCATTCTACCTTCTCTAAGGCTGATGCCACAAAGCAAATGGAAGATATTGCCTTTCCACTCCCTGCAAGCTCTACTCACTTGAGAATACAGATGTCTGTAGTTACTGAGACATGGTTCAAAGCCACAGAAAGCACACCAGCAGAGCAGAGATGCACTGTCTTTCACACATTTAGAACAGCTACTGCACAGAAAGGGACAAAGAGCGGAGGTGTTACTATTTACACACTTCAAGGTGGTTCAAGCAATATAACACACTTGAGCTTCTCCAAGTACAGCTCACCACAACTGGGGAACTGCATGTTCGGCAAATCCAATGTTCACTAAAACCAAGTCACGTTTTTTCTAGGTCAAACAAATGAGCAGTGGGCCAAAAGAAAGTACAGTTGTGTACACACAGCTGGCTTTAGGCACCAGTGAACCCTGCAGTCGCTGGGGGCCCCCTGTTCCTTGGGGGCCCCCAACCACTGCAAGTTATCTTATCTTGATATTTTGTAACGTCTGCCTAAACAACAAAAGCTAGTACATGAATCTTGCACATTTAATAAACCAGGTGAGTAATAACTCTGATTTATATCTCCTTTAAAATTTGAAGATATTGCTGGTTATAGTAACTGTTTTATCAAGCAACAGCTTTCACAATTCCATTAAATATTTTACCACTGACAGTGCCCTTAGCTTAGTTAAACCCTGGTGGTGGACATTCTCTCCACTAAAACTAACATATCCAGCTTTAGGTACATGCAATACCTGTGGCTGCAGGGGGCCTCCTTAATTATCCTTGATTGTGTGGGGGCCCTACAAAAGCTGTGGCTGATTTGGGGAAAATGAGGAGGAAAAAAACACATTAATTTCCTGATTAGGTTGTTTAACCTGAACAGGACTATGATATGACTCTCATAATAAAGCTGGTAATGAACATAGGCAAGATAAGCACTAGAGATATCAGCCCACTGTGACTGATCTCAATGCATACCTTAGAGTTTAAGAACAGCTGATGCTTCTGATCCTCAGGGATGGTTTTCTCATACAGGGAATTTTATAAATACTGGCAGAAGAGCAGCTACTATAACTCCCAACTTTTTTGTTCAGCGCAATACCAATAATACCAGAATAAAGGCTCAAAATCAGGAATGCTTTTAAATATTACTCTAATTCAATTAAAAAGTTAATAGAATAAACACATTTTGCATCAGCATGCATTTTTTTGCTCAATAAGTATAAAACTCTGATGTCTGAATTTATTGACTGTAGTCCTGAATGATTCACAAGCAAATCAAACTTTTTATGAAGGACAGAACAAAATTATTTGCAAAATCAGGGAAGGTCTGTGAAATCAGGGACAGTTACAGGTTTGCATTACTCCTCATTGAATTAAATAAAACTGACTTACACCTGCCACTGTTTAACTGCTAAATAACAGTCACTGATCTGGTGTGCCACTACCAGTGGTACAAAAGTAGTATTGCTATGGCTTATATGTGTGTGTGTGCGTAAAAAGCATCACTGATTTTTATCTGTGTGCACACACCCAATAATGCCAGGACACATGCATTATTCTTTTGGATATCATTGAAAAATGTAGCTAACAAGTAATTATATTTCAAAAGTGAGGCATAAAATGTCACAGAACATTTAGACACTTGATCTTCTAAGAATCTGGGTCTCTCACTCCCCAGATTACATAAATGGATACAGGGGGCTCACTTAATCACCCTTCATTTTGTGGGGGCCCCACAAAAGCTGTTGCTGGTTGGGGAAAAGTGAGAAAAAATGTATTAATTTTTTGATTATGCTCTTTAACCTGAGCAGGCTATGACAGGACCCTGTTAAGATAAAGCTAATAATAGCCTCTGCCTGCAACTGCAACCATGCAAATACCAACCCTGCTTGGATATGTGTGTACAGGAAGCTGCTGCAGGTTATGTGTGTGTGTGTGTGTGTGTGTGTGTGTGTGGGGGGGGGGTTATTATAGCAATAACCCACGCCTGGGTGCGGGTAATGCTGGATTTACCCACAGTTGGTGTGGTTTGGTCACGAAGGTGAAGCCCGAGTGACCAAACAAAGCCAACCGTGGGTAAATCCAGCATTACCCACACCCAGAAGTGGGTTATTGCTATTATACAATGACATTATTTAAGAAAAAAAATAATTACTTTTCTTAAATAATGGCATTGTATAATGCCTCCTTGCTGCCCTTCCGCAGCTGTCTGGTATTCTGGGGCAGTTCTGATGTACTGCGCATGCGTATGCCTACGCAGTACATCAGAACTGTGAGCAAAAGCAACGGAGAAAGCAAGATCTCAGTTGCTTTTTAAAAACTGTTTTCACTATGTTAAATGGGTTTAACATAGTGAGACAACTTTAAAAAAACAACGGAGAATCTCTGTTACATTTTTTAAAGCTGTCTCGCTATGTTAAACTCGTTTAACATAGCGAAACAGTGAGAAAAAAAGAGTTATAGTAATGGAAAAAGTCCGGGCGACCGGACCTTTTTCCATTACTATAACTCTGATTTACCACGTGCACGCTGACCAATCAGCGTGCACATTTTTGAATATTAATAGGGGGGAGTTGTATAATACATCTCCTCAACCCAAACTGTCAAAGGCAGCTACTTGTATGGATTTCTGAAGTATGGTCATTATTTTCTTTTACTTTTCTCATAGACCTCAGAGGTGTACAAAGAAGGTTACTATGGCTTGTGTAGGGGCAGGGTACTGTCTAGGAACAACAAAGCAGAATACATTACTGCAGTCATTATTTGTTTCACTTTCCTCACAATCACATTTCAGGAATGCACACAAGATACAAGCAGCTGCCTTTGACAGTTTGGTTTGAGGAGTGAGGAGGCATGCTATGTATATATATGTCTGCAGTGACTTGAAATACATGACTGTGGCAGTTTGAACCTCTGCTTTCATCCCAGTCTAACACCAGAGCAATGCTTAGACAGTTTTTTTTTTTGGGAGGAGGGCAGGCAGTTCCTAGATAGGACTTGTGTATCCAGACAACTAGTTTGTCAACTTACTGTTGCTATAATTTTGTCATCTTTGAACATTAAGTCTTGGGTACAACATATCTTTCTTGAAAGAAAAAAAAATAAGACTGAAATTCTTTTCTGATTCATGTTTTTTTTAAATTTTTTTTATTTAGGGCAAAACTGGATTAAACAGCTTGGAAAATGCTCTAAAATACATCCCAGAACATCTATATCCCTATGGCTTCTTGGGCCCTGGCTTATTTGAGTTATTTCCTAAATGGTTATTACTGTGCTGAGTTGGTCAGGAAAGATGTGTTGAAAGGATGCAAGGAAAACTAAAGCTGTACAGAAACACAATTTCTTTCCTCAATCATAATTTCTGTTCAAGTCATCATTGGTTGAAAAGATTGTGTAAAAAGAAAAAAAATCTTTAAAATGTACTTCAGATCATATAGGGAGTTACGGCTTCTTGAAAAAGCTGAAGAGTAAGGCAAAATGAAGAAAAAAGTAGTGTGCTTAATATGAGGTGCCCAAGATTAGGGGAAAACAGGGGAAGATTGGAGGGTATGTGTGTGTATATTGGGGGGGGGTGCAGAAACAGTAGGTCTAGGCTGCCATTTCACCTAAATCCAGACTTGTATACAAAGTTGCTGCAATGCATCATTGTTGAAACTAAATGCCAGTAACTGTGAATATCCCTTTGTGAGATGATCCAACATAGTGTGGTACACAGACCTGTTGTAATATAAGAGTATTGTAGCTACAGATCAGTCTGTATGCAATACTCCTAAAAGTTTGCAGTATGACCTAAAATATTGCTTAGGAAGGGTGGCAGTGACAAGATGATACGTAGACTTGAAGTGCCAAGGGGGCCCCCAACTTGACATCTGCTGGGGGCCCCCAAAATGCTAACACTGGCCCTGTGTGTACACTTACCATAAATGTAGATGTTCGAGTGCATTCACTGTCGTAGTCGTCACACTGGTCTTATCTGCCTACAGGTAGCACTCAGTTGGCCAGAATACCAGAGACTTAGTACTTCTGCGTCAGTTGCTGTCACTCCAGGACTGACGTCGGGTCGTCAGGGGTATATAAACAGGCAGCCGACGCCATTACATCAGTTTATCTTGCCCCAAATGTCAGGAGCCTCCCAATAGGGAGCCAAGTTGTGGTGGGGAAAACCACCACCGGTAAAAATTAAATACCAATTCCAATACCCCTGAAGGGGATGAGTAAAAGACAGAGGAGAGAGAGAGAGACAAGGGGGCAGGAGGGAGGGAAACCAGGACTGCAACAGTGAACATACTCGAACATCTACACTTATGGTAAGTGTACACAACTGTACTATGTTCTTCGTGTTTCACTGTTGCAGTCATCACACATGGGTTGATTCCCAAAGCTGAAGAAAGGGTGGAGGCAGTCAAGAAGAGTTGGGGCTGGCTAGTATGCCCTGCAGGACTATTGGTGCAAAACACACCCTGGATTTGGAAGAGATAGGGAGGTGGTAATGCTTGGTGAAGGTGTGTATAGAACTCCAGGTAGCAGCTTCCAGGATGTCCCTGGTAGGGACTCCCCTGAGGAATGCTGTAGAGGTAGAAGTTTCCCTAGTGGAATGTGGTCTGACCCCCTGAGGGGTTGGTTTCCCATGGTGCTTGTAGCAGAAATGGATGCAGTGTGCTATCCATTTGGAGATTGTTTGTTTTGAAATGGCATTGCCCTCTGCCCCTGATGCAAATCTGACTAGTAACTGGTCAGATTTCCTGAAGGGCTTAGTCCTATCAAGGTAGAATATGAGCTGTCTGTGCATGTCCAAGGAGTGCAGGATCCTTTCCCCTTTATTTTGAAAATTAGGGAAGAAGATTGGCAAATGAAAAGTTTGGTTGAGAGCCACACTGGACACCACTTTAGGCATAAAGGAAGGGTTAGTCCTGAGGGAAACCCTGTCGGCATGGAAAATAATGAAGGGTTCCACAGCCATAAGTGCTTGTAACTCAGACACTCTTTTAGCTGAAGCTGAAGTGATGGCCAGAAGCAAGGCGGTTTTCCAAGAGAGGAATTTTAACTCTGCTGATGCTGCAGGCTCAAAGGGGGGTAGCGTAAGCTTTTCCATTAAAAAGCCCCAAGCAGGGGTGGGTGCTCTCCTTGTTGGCCTTAAGTTGTTTGCCCCCTCTCAGGAACTGTTTGATAAGAGGGTGAGAGAAAAGAGGTGGCTCAGTGTTGCAATGAGACGAAGTGGCAGAGGCATGGATCTTAATGGAGGAGAAGGACAGGCCTCTGGAGTAGGTCTGCTAGGTAATCCAGGATTAGAGGTAAGGAGGGCAGTGATGCGTCCTCTCCTTTAGAATGAATCCAGGAACAATACCTTTTCCACTTATCAGCATAGGATTTCCTTGTACTGGGTCTTCTGGCTTCAAGAATGATGTCCAGTACCTGCTTGCTTAGGCTGGTCACTGGGGGAGAATTTAAGGAATAAGCCAGGCTGCAAGATTCATGGTTTGCAGTTGAGTATGCAATATCTGTCCCCCCTGCTGAGTGAGGTGGGTTGAGATCTGAGGTAAGTGCCAGGGTGTGCAGTAGGTGGTACCAGTGCTGCCGTGGCCAGTCTGGGGCAATCAGGATTGTTCTTGGTTTGTCCTGTCTGATTTTGAGTAATATTTTTGAGAGAAGAGGCAGAGGGGAGAATACATACACTGAGAGGTTTTCCCACTGGAAGGATAGGGCCACCACTTTCCAGGCCCTGCTGTGAGGTGTCCTGGAGCAGAATTTTCTGAGCTGGTGATTGCAGGGGGAGTCAAAGAGGTCCACCTTGGGGGTCCCCCATTTCTGGATTAGAATACTGAAGGTGCTGAAGTCTAATTGCCACTCATGTGGGGTCTAGGAGATTTCTGCTTAAGTCGTCTGCCAGATAGTTTTGTTTTCCTGGCAGGAATTGAGCTTGCAGATGAATCTGCATGCCAAAGGCCATGTTCCACAGGGTCATGGATAGCCTGCAGAGTGGGTAAGAGTGTGTTCCCCCCTGCTTGTTGATGTACCACATAACTGCAGTGTTGTCCATTTTTATCAGCAGGGGTCCTGGTGAGAGTAGGGACCTGAAAGCTGTCAGAGCATCGTGAACAGCTAGCATCTCTTTTTGGTTGATGTGCAAATGAGATTGACTTGGGCTCCAGTGGCCTTGAATGCACTTGTCATCCAGGTGTGCCGCTTAGGCATAGTCTGATGCATCTGTGGTTAGGGTCTGGGCAGCGAGGGGTTGAGTAAAGGGAAGACATGCTGCTGCCCACCAAAGAAACTCTGTCTTTAGACAAGGTATGACAGTTTCCATGTTTTGAGAATGTTGGCACCAAAGACTTAAGTACCACTGAAGTTTCCTCATATGCAATCTGGCATATGGAATTAGTAGGATGCAAGAGGCCATGAACCCTAGGGCCTGTAGGATTTTCCTTGTGGATAGCTGGGTTCTGGCGGCCATTTGAGTGAAGTAGGCTGTCAGGCTTGTTTTTCTGGAGTAAGGAATGCCATCTGGGATGCTGTGTCCAAGCTTGCTCCCAGGAATACAATCTTTTGACTGGGGACTAGTACTGATTTCTTTTCATTGATAGTGTACCCCAGGGAGGTTTAAAGGTTCTTTACAAATGTCAGGTGCTGCAACAGCTGTTCCTGACTGTCTGTCTGAATCAGGCAATCGTCCAAGTATGGGTAAATTTAAATTTTTCTCTGTCTGCAATAAGTAATGGCTGGAGCCAAGCATTTTGCGAATACTCTGGGAGCTGTGGATAAGCCAAAGGAAGTGCAGAGAACTGAAAATGCATAGATCCTGACCTGAAATGTAGGTATTTCCTGCATGAGTCCCTGGTAGGGATGTGCAGATAGGCTTCTTTTAGGTCTAGGGTGGCTAACCAGGCATCTTTGGACAGCATAGGAAGAAGCTGCTGAAGGGTGAGCATTCTGAATTTTGGTACCACCAGGAAGATGTTTAGAGTGGAAAGATCTAGGACTGGGCACCAAGTGCCCTCTTTTCTGAGTACCAGGAAATTCTGGACTAGAACCCTTGACCTATCTGTTCTGCCGGAATAGGTTGAATTGCCCTTATGGAGAACAGGGATAGAATTTGGCTTTGTGCCTCTGCCCACTGGTTTGGAGGAAGGTCTGGGAACCCTTTTGGGATTGGCAGTGAGTGGAAGTGAAATCTGTACCCCTGGAATACAATGTTGAGGACCCATCGGCCTTTGGTGATGGAGGTCCAGTTTTTTGCATGAAGGGCAAGTTTTCCTTCTAGGGGCACAAGCAGTTGAGCAGATGTGAAGAGAGGAGAGGAATAGAGAAGCCATTGTGAATTCTTTCCATAAGGGGGTGACGTAGCACTCCCTGTTTTTTAAGTGGAGGCACTCCATTGCTTAGATTTCTGCATACCCTGAGACTGGAGTCTGGGGGGTCTGTTTCCCCTAGGTCTAGTTTGAGATGGCCTTGAGTGCTCTGGAAAGGACCAATGTTTCGAGGGGCAATGCCTACTGAATCTAGGTGGCCGCTCTTGCAAGAAGTCTTTGACGGTCTGCTTTGATGCCAAACAGATTGCCCTTGTTCAAAGGAGCATCTAGTACTTTTGATTTGACATGGTCTGCAAGGTCTGCTCTTTAAGCTAAGCATGCTTTCTCAGTACAGAACCAGTGACTGCTGCTCTGCAAGATGCTTCTAGGGCGTCAAAACCACATTGCAAAATATGCTTGCTGACTTTGCTTTCAGAATGCATAAGCTCTTGTAATTTTATTTTATTTTTATTTATTTTATTTTATTTTACATTTGTTGACCGGGCTAGTCTGACTGGATACATGTCCATTTTCAGCAGAGGTCCGAGGAGAAAAGCTTCACTATATACTAGTAAATAATAATAACAAAAAATAGCACAATAAGATACAAATTATAAGCATGTAGAGAACTATTCCCATGCAGCATAGTAACAGTGCAAAAGCAATTTAGCAAAACTATAACATACGGGGAGGATTTCTATTTCCAAATTCTTTGCAAGAGTAGAAATAGTACAATCAAAAAAGAAAGTATTAACTCACACAAGACTGAATTCAACTATTTACAGTATTAACAATATTTGATAAACGTTTAGTGCCAGGTCACTAGTTTTAAGAAGCAGATTTGTACAGCTGGGAGCAACATGTAGATTTAGATAAAAGGTGAGATGACAGGTTGCAGTAATATGACAGTATGAATGTTGCAGTAATATGACAAGTAAAAGTAGTATCCAAGTGGATGGTGGGTGAGCTACAGAGGAGGGGTAGTAGTAGTGATAGTGACAAGTAGAAGAGTAATGGAGAGAGCTGAAAAGAGAGTTGGATGCTGAGGTCAGTCAGGATTCGAGCAAGGGCATAGCCAGTGAGATTTAAAATAGTTCCTTAGCTGTTTCTTGAAAAGTTGTGATGAGCCTAGAGTGGTCAGTTCTAAGGGAAATTTATTCCAGTATGAGCCAATGGCATTTGTAAACAAGGAGTCTCCAGCTTTGTTGTGCGTTTTGAGAGTGGCTACTAGTAGTTTGTTAGCTGAGCGAAGGGAAGTAAGATTCCTGTAAGGGACAACAAGGTTATTTAGTATGGGTGCATTAGAAGGGTAATGGAGAATGTTATAGGTGATAGCTAATTGATGTAGGAGAATAAGATTTTGAAGTTCAAGCCAGTCAAGCTTTTTGAGATTAACACAATGGTGGGTGCGAAATGGGGAACCTGTGGCAAATCTGGCAATGCTATGGTAGGCTGTGGCAAGTTTCTGAAGGTTCGATTTTGAAAGGTTTATAAAAGATGGTGAGGCATACAATAATGTAGAGATAAGATAAGTTTGGGCTAGAGACACCCTGGTAGTTGCTGTTAGAAAGGGCTTAAGTCTGTAGAGGGCACCTATCTTTTTATTAACAGCTTTGATGATTAGGTCAATGTGGTAATCAAAGTTTAGTTGATTATCTATTGTAACGCCTAGTAGTTTAGTGGAACAATCAGGTGTAATGATAGTGCCATTTTCCGACGCAATAGAAAAGGAGAGAGGGGCAGTTTTAAGGGTTGGAGAGAAAAGTAATAATTAGTTTTTTTTGGGATTAAGGAGGAGACAGATATCTTGGAACCATTTTTCTGCTGCCGTAAAGACTTTTTGGGTGGAAGAATGAAGTTCAGCTGGAGATACAGCAGAACAGATGAGAGTTGAATTGTTTGCATATTGAATACATGAGCATGTTGGGAGTGAAGTAGACAGGTTATTTATAAATATGGAGAAGAGAAGGGGTCCTAAGATGGATCCTTGAGGGACACCGATAGTGACTGGGAGCTGAGAGGATAGATGGCTGTCCCAAAGGACTGCTTGTTGTCTATCCTTCAGATAAGAGTCAAACCAGTGCAATGCAGAAGATTTAACTGAGAGAGATTTCAATGTGTCTAGCAAAAGTTGATGGTTCACCATATCAAACGCTTTAGAGAGGTCAAGAAATAAAGCAGAAGAGTATAGGTTGTTATTACGATGTTTGTTGATAGCGTCTGTAAAGGAGAGAAGAGCTGTGGAAGTGCTATGGAAAGGTCTAAAACCATGTTGGGAGTCTGAAAGTAGGCTACTATGTAAAAGGTGATGTAAAAGTTGTTGGTGTATACAACGCTCCATAATTTTATATAGTGGTGATAATAAGGTTATAGGACGGAAATTAGAAAGTTCATTATTGTTTCCTCCTTTATGCAGAGGAATGATATGGGAGACTTTCCAGAGGGAAGGGATAGTAGATTCGGTTATTGTTCTGTTAATTAAGATGGAGACTGGGTATGCTAGTTCTGCTGCTGCTAGCTGCAGATATTCAGCTGGTAGTTGGTCGGCTGAAGGAGTGCATGGTTTAAGTTTTGAGAGTAACTTGTGTATATAGGTTGTGGAGTCTGTATTAAATGTTAGAGTGGGGGTGCTATTTTGAGGAGAGTTGTTTTTGAGGGAAGTGTGTGGAGTCATGTTCTTTGCTAGAGAGGTGACTGTCTCAGAGAAAAAGTTGTTGAATGTGTTGGCTATTAAGTTGGGTGGAGTCTGTGCTAAGTTAGCTGGGGTAGGTGTTTTGGTATTCCCTGGATGGAGCAGTTTATTGATACCTGACCAGAATTTTTTGGGGTTATGATTTTGATTTTCTTGATATTGAAGGTAAAAATATTTTTTATCGAGATGGATAAGTTTTTTTGTGGTGTTTCTAATGTGTTTGAAGTTTTGATGGTCAGTTGGGTTTTTAGTAGTTCTCCATTTTGTCCATAGTTTATTCCTTAATAGCATTATTTGCTTGGTTTCCTTAGAAAGCCAAGGGGCAGCTTTGGATCCTGTTCTAATTAAGCGAGAGGGGGCATGATGCTCAAGAATTTGAAGGAATGTGTTGTTGAAATGGGCAACTGCTTCCTCAAGTGGTAGGCGTTTTAGAGCTGACCAGTTACATTGTTTGAGTTCATTGAGGAAAATAGGAAGGTTAAAGTTTTTTTTGTTACGTATAGTACGAAAGCTGGCCTGATTGAGATTGTTATTTTTTGTTTAGTGATATAGGTGAAAAGATGGTCGCTGATATTGTCAGGGAGTGTACCAGTTTTATACGAGAGGGGATTATTGTTGACCAATATCCAGTCCAAGATGGCTTGTTTATTGGTAGATTTGTGAATCCTAGTTGGGGCGTTTATGGTTTGTTGAAAGTTAAAGAGGTTGAGGTGATAGGTGGGTTTGGGGGATATGCAGGAGTTCCAATCAATATTGAAGTCTCCTAAGAGTATGGTTTCCTGAGGAAAGCTACAGGAGAGCCAGCTAAGAATGTTTTCAAGTGTACTTAAGTTGTTGCTAGGAGGGATATAGGAACCTATTATATATATGGCTTTGCTTTTATTTACTTGGAATTTGTTGCCAGGAGGGATATAGGAACCTATTATATATATATGGCTTTGCTTTTATTTACTTGGAATTTGCTGCAGAGTATTTCAGCATTGGCAGGGGAGGGAGGCAGGGAGTCAATGGAGGACACCTGTAGTTCAGATTTGTAAAGTAAAGCAACTCCACCACCCTTTTTGTTTAAACAATCCCGTCTTAAAATGCTATAGCCAGGGGGAGTAATTTCATTGTCTTTGGTGCCTGGTTTAAGCCAGGTTTCAGTAAGATAAAGAATATCAAATGAGTAGAGGTCAATTAAAGCATGGAGTTGTGTAATTTTATTGTTAATGCTACGAATATTTAGGTGTGCTATTGAAAGGGAGTTTGAAGAGAAAGGTGAACTGAAATTGTTAGTAGTTTGGTTTGAGAGGGTGTGGAGGAGGGAATTATTTGGGCCAGGGTTGGGGTGAATGACCCCGTGTAACAGTAAGAGTATTTGAGGGAGTGGAAATGTTTTTGAGTTTTTAGAGGGTATTAGGTAGAACTTTCTAGTTGTGTGATACCTGTTATGGAGTACTCTGTGATAGTGTGTGGGAAGGTAAGGGCAGGATGACAGGAGGTTAATACAGGTTTGTTCAGCTAGGGAAAGGACAGAGCTAGTGTGTTTAGCTAAGCTAGGAGATCTGCTAAGGGTGTAGTACTCATAGGAAGTAAGGGTACTTACTAAGACATAGCGAGAGACAGAGCAAGCAGAGAGCAAACTACTGGGATAAGGTGAGGTACAGGACAGTTATCCTAAGGACAAAGATGCAGAGGGTGGGTAATTTAACTACTAAAGGAGGGGGGTTAAGGCTGCTGGTTAACTTGGGAAGGAAGTCAAATAGCCTGGAGTGATGCAAGTTAAAAATACATTAGCAGGACATACTTTCAAAAGAGGACTGTTCAGGGTAGAAAGTCTTAGTGGGAAGGACAAACAAATCCTATTCAGGACTCTGTTCCTTAACTTGGATTCCACAGGGCCTCTTTAGAGTGGATGAAGGCAGGAACTCAGGTACACAGGGCTGGTGAAGTATAAGGAAAAGATAGAATACAAATAAGTAATCTCAACAGTCACAGGGTGTAGATAAGAGGCAACCAATCATAGTACCTTAGCATCCAGGTCTAAACCATGACAAATGACAGTCCTCCTAACACAGTGTAGTGCAGGCACACCAGAGAGGATTAATACATAGCAGGAGCATACAATCCAAATACAGTTATTTACAAGATGACTGATTAGGTATAATACAATTCCCTCTATGCAGCTATTTGAGTCTATAAGCCTTACGCCTTGAAGGAGAAATACCTACACTATGAAAATACAGCAATTATAACAACTAAACAATAACACCACAGGTTAGCATTTGTAACAATCAGCAGGGTTGAACTAAAGAACAATTACAAACACTATAGCCTTAATGTAGTGATGTTTAAAAAGGGGTCTGAGAATCCCAATAATGACAACAATCAAGTGCAGTGCTTTGGCTTCAGACTATATAATGCAGGACAGAATCCAACAATGGATGGTGAAGTTAACAAGCAGTAATATGGAGAATATCTATTAGTGGATACTTGTACTACTATGAAACAGAGTGAAACAATTCAGAAGGATCCTGGATTACCAGCATACGCTAATACTGTCGCATCAATTTTCAGGCCGCAAACACATATACTATAAATTAGAAACTATAGGGGTGCTTGAAGGGATTAGCGGTTAGAGCCGCATATGCACTAGTAGCAGTTAGCAGCTTTATTAATTCTTTACTTTCTGCACAGTCTGTAAAGGTAGCTAATTTTTGCTCAAGTTCGATAATATGTTGCTGGTATTTCAGCATGTGAAACTGACAATTCAATGCCATAATGGCGAGAGTTGCAGAGGTGTATACTTTTTTACCTCATCTGTCTAAAGCTCTGGAATCCCTGTCTGAAGGAGTGGGATTCTTAGCTGTAGTTGCTTTTATACCTTTTGGCCCCTGGGAAATTACCTCTGGCTCAGCAGTAGGATTTTTGAAAAGAAATTTGTGAGAGTCAGGGACTCTAGTACCCGTCTGGTTTTCTTGGAGCAGGGGGTAAAGTATCAGGAGTTGGGCTGGATTCCATAAAAACATCATCCACAACATCCAGAACTGGAGGCATTGCTAAAGGTCTATGTTGTGGCAAATCTAGAAATTCTCTGAGTCTTTTTTTGGACTGAAGATAGTCTTGGCATTCCCAGTGGAAATGATCTCTTAAAGTATGTAGGGTTTCACCAAAAGAAAAATCCTCTGGAGGGGAAGCAGAGGGAATGGATTGCTCTGCATCTGAATCCTCATAAGCAGACAAAGGCATGTCTTCATATTCAGAAACCACACAGCCGGACTCTTGGTCTGTTAAAACTGCTGGGGACATGTCTTTTTCTCTTAGCAGGAGAAGGCTGGCTTCCCCTAATCAGCATAATCAGGTCTTTTGCCATGTTGTGGCAAGGAAACAGGTGCTTGAGTTTGGGTCGTCGTTTTTTTAGGCGTAGCTCGTACTCTTGGCCTTAGAAACTGGGTAGTTTTAGACAGAACTGAAGAGGTGAAAGAAGTCGCTGGTTTGTGTCGAGAATCGGTAGTGCGAAGAACTTCTTCAGAAGCTGGTGCCTGTACAGTGGCTCCAGACTCATCCAAGGTAGAGACATCCGCAGGTTCCGTAGTTAAAGAAGAGTCAAGTGGCATACCGGACTCCAAACGGGTCTTGGTAGCGGCCTGTGAATCAATCGAAGTGGGCATCAGGGGCTGCAAAAGCGCCTCACTGAGTACTGGCGAACTGGTGACTAGCTTAACGGAAGCGTCATTGGCAGTTTTGGACCTGTGCGGTCTGTCTTTATCCTTACGTTTTTCAGATCATCAGTAGTCGGATGGCTTACTGAAGCCATTTCGGAATACGGAGATCGAGAGCAAAAGTATTTAATGACAATAAGTGCCCAATGACAAATAATTCGGACGATGAACAAAGCACAAAACTGACAGCAAGGCACATCGTGGTCAGGGCCTAAACAGGTGACGCAGTAAGAATGGAAATCTTGGTGTGATATTTGCTTTCCACAGGCAAGACAATTGTTAACTTTTTCTGACATGGGTTAGAGCAAGAAAAAAGGATCCCCATCAGAGTACTTAGATTTAGAAGACTTCAGGATGATTCAATTTGGAAATGAAAACTCAGGTAGTGGCCAACCAGCACTCGTGCAAACTGCTTCTGCTTCGGGCTCCTCAGCAAGAAAGACTGATGTAATGGTGTTGGCTGCCTGTTTATATACCCCTGATGTCAGTTCTGAAGTGACAGCAACCGATGCAGAAATACTAAGTCTGGTATTCGGGCCAACTGAGGGCTACCTGCAGGCAGATAACCCAAGTGTGATGACTGCAACAGTGAAACACGAAGAACATCTGCCTTCTCTCTCTTTATACACACACACACATATATATATATATATATATATATATATATATATATATATAGTACAGTTTTGTACCTATCATACATGTAGATGTCCGAACAGGATAGCATCTGCAGTCATAACAAATGGGTTGTCCTGTCGTCAGGCAGCCCTTCGGTCGGCCGGATTCCAAAGTCTGGGTCCGGCTGATGTCGCACTTCACCCGACGTCATCTCTGCTGGTCTTCGGGTATAAAGGCATCAGCCGACGCCATTTTCCTCAGTGTTTCTTGCCCCAGATGCCAGTTGCCCTCTTGGAAAGCTAAAGTTTTGGATAAATGCCAATGTTTCCAAAATAGAAGAAGGCAAACACAAAAAATAAGCATGTATGTACATATATACAAACAAATACACCATAAGAGACTCCCCCCCAGCTAGCTATTAGGAGGGTACATACCCTAGGAGTACCACAGAGGGGAAGGAGGGTGGGTAATCCTGACTGCAGATGCTATCCTGTTCGGACATCTACATTTATGGTAGGTACAAAACTGTACCATGTCCTTCAAGGATGCATCTGCAGTCATAACAAATGGGTAGAATACCATAGCCAAACTAGGGGCGGAGGAAGAAGAATTATGGTGTAGTTAGGATCCCTTGCAATACAGCAGTGGCAAACCCTGCTCGGGATCAAGAGTATAGAGGTAAATTGTAATGCTTGGCAAATGTATGCACGGAGGTCCAAGTAGCCGCCTCAATAATGTCCTTGGTTGCCACTCCTCGTAAGAAAGCTGTGGTAGTGGCTGTAGCCCTTGTAGAATGAGGTCTTATGTTCTGTGGAATTGGTTTTCCATGGTAGGAGTAACAGAATCTTATGCAATTTCCTATCCATTTGGAGATTGTCTGTTTGGAAATTGCTTTTCCTTCCCTTCCTGTTGCATAGGCTACTAAAAGCTGGTCAGTTTTTCTGTTACTTTTGGTTCTGTCCAGGTAGTAGCGTAACTGTCTATGTACATCCAAGGTATGCAGCAGTCTTTCCCCCCTGTTCTGTGGATTGGGAAAGAAGGTAGGTAGGTGGATCGCCTGGTTTAAAGACACTCTGGATACCACCTTAGGCATAAATGTAGGATTAGTTCTCATGGACACTCTATCTTGATGGAAGATTAGGAAGGGCTGTACTGCCATTAAGGCCTGTAGTTCCAAAACCCTCCTTGCTGAAGTAATTGCCAGTAGGAAAGCAGTTTTCCATGATAGGTGTTGAAGATCTGCTGTTGCTGCTGGTTCAAATGGAGGAAGTGTCAATTTTTCTAGCACAAAGTTCAAGTCCCATGCTGGTAATGGTGGTTTCCTAGGAGGTTCTACATTCTTGATCCCTCTGAGGAACTGCCTGAGTAGAGGATGCGAAAAGACAGGTTGATCGAGGCTGTATTCTGCGGAAATAGCTGATGCATGCATCTTGATGGAGGAATAGGACAGGCCTGTATGTAGAAGCTCTGCCAAGTACTCCAGGATGTTAGCAATATCTATGTTCGACACATCTTTTCCTCTTTCAGTACTCCAAATGACAAACCTTTTCCATTTTCCTGCATAGTTCCTTCTTGTTGAAGGTCTGCGGGCTTCAAGGATAATGTCTTTAACCCTTTGGGATAAGTCTGGGTTAGTTGCTGTTATGTGATGTTCCAGGCGGTCAGTTGCAAGGTTTTTAGGTTTGGGTGCATGATGTTGTAATTGTTCTGCGTTAACATCAAAGGCATCAGGGGTATTGACCACATTCTCCTCTGAGACATGCTCCTCAGCAATGGATACCAGTGTTGTCTTGGCCAATTCGGAGCTATCAGAATTATCCTTGGACGTTCCTCTTTGATTTTCAGTAGTACCTTGTACATCAAAGGAAGAGGTGGGAATGCATATGCTGTCAGGCCTTTCCAACTGAAGGATAGAGAGTCCACCTTCCATGCAAGTGGGTGGTATGTCCTTGTGCAGAATTTTTTGAGCTGGTGATTGAGTGGGGATGCGAATAGGTCTATTTGTGGCATTCCCCATTTCTTTGTGATGGCCTTGAAGGTGTCCGGGTGTAGCATCCATTCGTGAGCATCTGAGGTGGTTCTGCTTAACATGTCTGCTAGGGTGTTTTCTTTTCCCGGCACAAATATTGCCTGTAACTGGATGTTGTAGCTCAGAGCCATATTCCAAAGGTCCAGAGTCATTCTGCATAGGGGGTATGAATGAGTGCCTCCCTGTTTGTTGATGTACCACATGACTGTGGTGTTGTCTGTCCTTATCATTAAATGGCCTTCTTTGAGGAATGGTCTGAATTTCTGGATTGCTAGTTTTACTGCCAGCATTTCTTTTTGGTTTATGTGCAGGTGCAGCTGGTCTGGAGTCCACAATCCTTGTATGCATTTGTCCAACATGTGCGCCCCCCAGCCTAGGTCTGAGGCGTCCGTTGTGATGGTTTGGTTTGCTTGAAAGTTGTGGAAGGGCAAGCCTGGGTTTGACTGGCATGCTTGAGCCCACCATAGGAACTCTTGTTTCAGGCATGGGATTAGTGGAATTTCGGTTTCTAAGCTGTGCCTGTGTTGAGACCATAAATTCTTTAGGTACCACTGTAGCTTTCTCATATGCAGTCTGGCATGGGGGACCAGGATTATGCATGATGCCATGAAGCCCAAGGCCTGCAGTACTTTTCTTGCTGTTAGTTTGTTCTGCTTTGTTAATGCCAAGAAGTAAAGAGGGAGTTGTTCTTGTTTTTCTGCAGTTAGGAATGCCATTTGTTTTACTGTGTCCAATTCCGCACCCAAGAATGTTCTTGTCTGGGATGGTATCAGTCTTGACTTTTTTAAATTGACTGTGTATCCCAGGGCTTGTAGTAAGCAAATGACTCTTTGTAAATCTGTTGTCAGCTTGCTTTTGTTGTCCGCTTGTAACAGGCAGTCGTCCAGGTATGGATAAATTTGGATTCCTGTAGCCTGCAATGAGCGATTACTGATGCCAGGCATTTTGTGAATACTCTGGGCGCAGTAGATAAGCCAAAGGGCAATGCTGAGAATTGATAATGCTCTGATCCTGCAAGAAATCTGAGGTATCTTCTGCAATTTGGTCGTATGGGGACGTGCAGGTATGCCTCCTTGAGATCCAGAGTTACCAGCCAACACTCCTTGCCCAGCATGGGAAGAAGTTGCTGTAGGGTCAGCATTTTGAATTTTGGGACAATGATGTATGTGTTTAAGACGGACAGGTCGAGAATAGGTCTCCAACTTTTCTCTTTTCTTGGTACTAGGAAGAGTCTGGAGTAGAATCCTTTGCCCTGTTGTGTTATTGGTACTCTTTCCACAGCTCTCATCTTTGTTAATTGAGCTATCTGCTTTAGAGCTTCTGTTTTTTGATTTGGAGGTAGGTTTGGCATTCCTCTTTTTACTGGTAAGGTGTGGAAGTGGAACCTGTAGCCTTGGTCTATGGTTTGCAAAATCCACTTGTCTTTTGTGATATAGTGGCAATTTTTTGAAAATAAGGCTAACTTTCCGCCTAAAGGGGCTGCTATTTGCTCCCTGGTAGGCGGTGTCAGGGCCAAGTCACTGTGATTGTCCTGTTGCAGTGGCAGTGGTTGTGTCTGTGCCTCGCTGGTTATTGCCTTGCCGCTGGCGTCCTCTGTAGGCACCTCCTCTGGATTGATTTCTGCCCCTAGAGCGTCTATTCCTGCCTCTTTGAGATTTTGAGGAGTCTGGAAAGGACCAATTTTTGGCAGGCCAGTTCCTGCTAAACCTTGGGGGCTGAACCTGTAAGAAATCCTTAACTGTTTGTACAGATTTTGCCTTCTCTTCCATTTTTTTCATTACTTGCTGAGCAGGGGTACCAAATAGACTGGCCTTATCCATAGGAGCATCTAACAGCTTTGCTTTAACATGATCCGCAAGACCTGTTCTTTCAACCATGCATGCCTTCTTATCACTGTGCCAGTCATGGCTGATCTAAATGAAGCCTCCAGTGCATCATAGCCACATTTTAAAGAATGGTTACTAACCTGCTGAATGTTATTCACCATTTCTAAAACATATTTCTTATCTAAGGAGTCATCAGAGGACAGCTTCTTAGTTAACTGATCAAGCATAAACTCTTGGTATTGGATCATATGAAACTGACAGTTTAAAGCTCTAGCTGAGAGAGTAGCAGAGGTGTAAACTTTTTCCCCCATCTCTCTAAGGACCTGGATTCCCTTTCAGAAGGAGAGGGTTTTTGCTGAGGTCGAAGCTACTGCCTTAGGCCCCTGGGATATAGTCTCAGGATCTGCAAGTGGGGCCTTGTATAGGTGGTGATGAGTGTCTGGCACCCTGTAAAATCTATCTGGTTTGGCAGGGGCTGGAGGTAAAGTATCAGGAGCAGTGCAAACATCATTAAATGCATCATCCACAACAGGCAGAACTGGAGGTATAGCTAAGGGCCTATGTTGTGGTAAGTGCAGAAAGGTCCTAAGCCTTTTTCTTGAATCTGAGAAATCTTGTCCCTGCCATTGGAATTGTTCTCTCATGGCATGTAAGGTTTCCCCAAAGGAAAATTCCTCTGGTGGAGAGGCAGATGGAATGGATTCTTCAGCATCGGAATCTTCATAAGTAGAAAAAGGAGCCTCTGGCTGATCTGTAATGTCTGAGTCATCCGAAGAATCATCAGAGGACACTGGCTCGGGGCTCTGCTCTAGGTCTCTTTTCTGGAGGCTGAGAGGCCCTGTCTGGGTGAGATTGGGATCCCTAATTAAGGAGATTAAATCCTCTGCCAGAGTAAGCATTTGTGAACTAGAAGTGGGCCTGTGTGAGGGGGGCTTAACAGGCACTGATTTAACAGTTTTAGCTGCTTTAGCCCTGGCAAAGGCCTTTATAGACATGGCTGCAGGAGGCCTAGCAGCACCACGTGCTGGGGTAGAGACATCCAAAGGGATGGTGTCTGATAATTCACTAGGAACCACAGTAGTAGGCAAAACTTCAGAGGCCGATTCAACTAAGGTAGCAGGAGCCTCGGTAGTAGTCATGGATTCGGCTGAAGATTGACCCGTTTTCTCGGTTTCGGCCGAAACCGAGACACTCGCGGCTTGCTTAACCGTGGTTTCGGCCGAAACCGCGGACCGCGAGTGTCGGTCTTTTTCTTTGCGTTTTTTAACAATTTGGGTAGTCGGAGGATCCGACGGCATAATGTACGCAAAATCTGAGCCGAAAAACTGTTCAGCAAACTCCGACCGACGCCTAAGCGTTCGTCGGTTGAAGGAAGCACAGGCTAAACAGGCTGCTACGTCGTGGTCTGGGCCTAAACAAGGTAGGCAGTAAGAGTGGAAATCTTTATGAGGTATTTGTTTCCCACAAGTTAAACAGTTATTGACTTTTTCTGACATCGGCTGAGGCAAGAAAGAGTCCCCAACGGGTACTTAGCTTTTAGAAGTCTTCAAGTAGTATTCGGTAGTAGTAATCTCTGGATCTGACCGACCGCACTTGCGAACAGCTTCTGCTTGGCGCCACGCCGCAAGAAAGACTGAGGAAAATGGCGTCGGCTGATGCCTTTATACCCGAAGACCTGCAGAGATGACGTCGGGTGAAGTGCGACATCAGCCGAAGCCGGACCCAGACTTTGGAATCCGGCCGACCGAAGGGCTGCCTGACGACAGGACAACCCATTTGTTATGACTGCAGATGCATCCTTGAAGGACATATATATATATATATATATACACACACACACACACATATACATATAATGTATACACACACAAGTATATAAAATTTATCAAAATGCACAGCCATCTAAATACAGGCACACACGCGTTTGTTATGTAGGTGCATATGGTAAATCTGGTAAATATACACACATATATACTGTGCATTTCTGTGTATTTATATCAGCTTCTCAAAAAAATAAAATGCATGTTATTTACAGTTGTGAAAGTCATCTCTTTAAATTTTGATATATTGAGGGTGCATTCCCAATGCAACCTACACCCCATCTGGTACAGCTATCAGCATGCCTATTAACATTATGATGACATCTCAGGGGAATGTACTTTCTAGAATGCGGCAGGAGAGAATGGTTCTAAGACAAGAGTACATTTACAGAATATAAACTCAGTGAATTAACAAGTAATTAATGTTTTTTTCAGTGTCTTTTCTGTGACTTTGATTGTCTTGTAATTTCACAGGTACTGTCAGGGCATCATTGGAAATCACTATTTCCTGTAACCCTAAGCAACATAAAATGGAAACTCTGGTGCAATATAACCTAAGCATACATTATGGCACAGATGGCTCTTGCCCTCCCCTCCTCCAAAAATAAGTCATCACGGCACTGTATATACTCTCACATCAGGAAGGTTGAGAAAGGGACATGTGACAAGATAGATTCTTAAAAGTGCTATTTTTGAAACATATTACATTGATTCTTAAAAGTGCTATTTTTGAAACATATTACATTGTGCACATCAAAAAATGACTTTATATGTGGTTTCTATAGTGCGTGTATGCTATGCCCCAAAACAAGTATGCAAATCCAAAAATACCTCTCCTTACATGATAAACTGTAAGCTTCCACAGCCATCTACATGTGTGTGTGTGTGTGTGTGTGTGTGTGTGTGTGTGTGTGTGTGTGTGTGTGTGTATACATATACAGTGGATATAAAAAGTGTACACACCCCTGTTAAAATGCCATGTTTTGTGATATAAAAACTGAGACCACAATAAATCACTTCAAAATTTTTCTCACCGTTAATGTGACCTATATTAACCTGTACAATTCAATCGAAAAACAAACAAATCTGTTAGGGGAAAAAATATAAAAAATAAAAAATGTACTATATGCTGGCTGCATACGTGTGCACATCCTTAAACTTACTGTTGAAGCATCTTTTGATTTAATTAAAGCATTCAGTGTTCTTGGGTAGGAGTCTGTCAGCATGGCACATCTTGACTTGGCAATATTTGCCCACTTTTCCTTGCAAAAGTGCTCCAAATCTGTCAGATTGCAAGGGCATCTCTTGTGCATAGCCCTCTTCAGATTACTCCACAGATTTTCTATTGGATTTAGGTCTGGGCTCTGGCTGGGTCATTCCAAAACTAATTTTCTTCTGTTGAAGCCATTCTTTTGTTGATTTGGATGTATATCTGGGGTCACTGTTGTGTTGAAAAGTGAAATTCCTCTTCATGTTCAGCTTTCTAGCAGACAGCTGAAGGTTTTGGGCCAAAAGTGACTGGTATTTGGAACTATTCATAATCCCCTCCACCTTGACTAAAGCCTCAGTTCCAGCTGAAGAAAAGCAACCCCAAAGCATGATACTGCCACCACCATGGGTCACCATGGGGATGGTGTTCTTTTGGTAATGCAAAGTGTTGATTTTGCGCCAACAGCACCTTTTGGAATTATGCCAAAAGGTTCAACCTTGATCTCATTAGACCATAACACATTTTCCCACATGCTTTTTGGAGACTATGTATTGTTTTACAAACTTTAGCAGGGCCTGGATGTTTTTCTGTGTAAGAAAAGGTTTCCATCTTGCAACCCTACCCCATATGCCAGACATATGGAGAATACAGGAGATTGTTGTCACATGTAGTACACAACCAGTACTTGCCAGAAATTCCTGCAGCTCCTTCAGTGTTGCTGTAGGTCTCCTGGCAGCCTCCCTGACCAGTTTTCGTCTTGTCTTTTCATCAGTTTTGGAGGAATTCCAGTTCTCCACAATGTCACTGTTGTCCTATATTTTCTCCACTTTTTGACGACTGTCTTCACCGTGTTCCATGTTATATCCAATGCTGTGGAAATTTTTTTGTACCCTTCTCCTGACTGATACCTTTCAACAATGAGATCCATTTAATGCTTTGTAAGCTCTCTGCGAGCCATGGCTTTTGCTGTAGCAGGCAACTGAGTAAATATGCTTGCCACCTGGAGTGTGAACTTTATTTGGGGATTAATCAGAGTCTCTAATTGATGGCAGATGTGTACAAGAAGACGGAATGATGTAATTAAAGCAAAAGGTGCTTCAACAAAGTATTAGTTTAAGGGTGTGCGCACTTATCCAACCAGCTTATTGTAAGTTTTTTATTTTTTTTATATTTTTCCCCCAACATATTTGTTTTTCAATTGAATTGTACAGGTTATAGGTCACATTAAAGGTGGGAAAAGTTTTGAAATGATTTATTGTGGTCTTGTTTTTTTTATATCACAAAAACTTGTTTTTTTAACAGGGGTGTGTACACTTTCTATATCCACTGTATATCTACACACAAACACACATTTGTGTGTTTATATTAATATACACATTACCTACATGTACATAAAAATATGCTTGCCACCTGGCACTGTGAACACTAGCTCTAGATGATGGTCACTGTTGAAGTGATACCTTGACTCCATATGTAAAAAGGGGGAAAAGTGGGTTATGGATATTTGTATGCAAGACTTATTTCAAATTAGGCAAACTTTACAGAAACAAACAATACTGAGACAAATCCATCCAAATAAAACTTTCAAAAGGTTTTCTCCTTCCAACCTTACTATATGGGTCTCCTATCTTCACCAATTTCCACAACTCGTTGCAACACAAACTGTAGTCCTATTATTATAAGACTGCAAAATTCGCATAAGCCCAACCAAATCACACCCACCACTGCCAGGCCACTAGAGAAATAAATTGGCTAGAATTTGCACATTACCTACAGTACACACAACTTATCTTTGCCCATAAAGTCATTTATAAACCAGAGCGTTGCCCCTCCCTGAAAAATATCATCGAACCTTAAGTCCCATCCAAAAATCTACACTCTAACAACAAGCACCTACTTAAAGTAGCAGCAGGTAGCTGCCTCTATTCCCATCCCATAACTAAGCTGTGGAACACCCTCCCATCATCAGTTACAGAATTAGACAACATGTTTGTTTGTGTCTTTCGGCTTTTCCCGGTTAGGGGTCGCCACAGCGGAACTCCGGTCCGCTAATGATTGGTAGTTGATTTTTACTTGCCGAGTTACCAGCCCTTACGCACAACCTTCAACGAAGGTATGCCCATTCACGCATGTCTCCACGCAGAAGACGCTCTAGCTGAGAATCGAACCGGACAGTATCTCCTTTAAAAGAAAACTAAAACATCTCACTGATAACCCCAGCTGCACATGCAACACATATCCAGAGCCTCCTTAATCTAGAAAAACTGTTTCACATGGCAAATATACTTATGTATATGTCATACTGTTACACCATATGAGTTATCCCTAATCTTGAGTATCCCAGTCCACACATCTATACAACTATCTTACATTTTCTCTTCTCTGTCACTTTCTACGTTTAATACTACCATTAAATAGATGCCACCTATAATCTACATATTCCACCACCTAGCTATAAGATTCTAACTATATCTATCCTACCTTTAAGTTTAACTTTCTAATTCTACCTTCCTACTGCACTTACCTTTTCCCTTTCCCTACCCCCCAAAAAATTGAGCTGTATTGTTAAATATTTCTAACTGTATAATTTTTCTACATGTTAATGTTCCATTGTTACTGTATTGTGCCTTTTTACAACATATGTGCTGTTTAGATAGTTTTCTGTATTGTTTCACTTGCTTTATAAGTAATTGTTTCTTTACAAATTCATGTAATGTTTTTCATGTAACTTGGAGCTTTTCTCCCCGGGCCTCCACTGAAAATGAGTCTCAAGCCCAGTAAACTTTCCCGGTTAACAAATGTCAATATAAATATGCCGCCCACACATCCCACTTAAATATATTAACTCCAAGATCGCACTACAGTGGGGAAAAGGATATATTTCCTTATCCCCATTGTAATGTGCTTCGGTGACTCTGCTTTTGCGAAAGTGCACTGTTGATGTACTGCACTTTCGCTTAAGTGGATCCAATCTTCTGTTTATCGAGAAAGTGTGTTACTTGCTTATGACTTGACATAGAAGTTGGTTTCAGCACTACTATTCACAGAAAAAACACTTGGAAGAATTATTACCTCCACAAAAGTAGTATGCATCCTAAACACATCAAGAATATCATGGAGAATCAGGTCACTCTTATTTCGAGTCTGTGTACAGAATATGATTTTGATCAAGAATGTTGACATCTTTATCAGCACTTGCAAGATAGAGGTTATCATGATATAGATCTTGGGGCAAGAATGAAGACTAATAGTAAGAGGCACTAAAGGACACCCATATTTTTCCAAGCAGACATATGGTGAGGGCAATGATGCCATTAATCATGAATCGCAGCGATTAAACTGTCTTCTTACTTACAGTACTGATAACAAAGGGATTTGTAAAATAGTAGAGAGATTTTGGCCTGTTCTAACTGAGAATGATAAGATTAAGGATATAGTTGGCGAAAAGCCTAGGTTTGTGTTCAAGACCAAGAACATCAAAAGGTTAATTTGTAATAAAGATGGTCTCCCTAAGAAAAGTGTCCTAAACCAGGGCACCCACAGATGCAGAAGGTGTAAAGCTTGCCCTTTTATTGATACTAAAAAAAACCTTTATACATCCAATAACAGCAAAAGAATTTACAGTAAAAGCAGTTGCCACATGTAATACCAAACTTTTAGTTATGTACTCACCATAACTTCAGATGTTTGGGATCCATCTCGCCTACATTCTGAATGATTGGTTCGGAGCCGATCCCTCGGCTCCGACTCGGCACGCTTATGCCAAAGAGCGAAGTCTCTTATTGGCTGAGCTTACTATATCCCAGGATGCACCACTACCAGTCCCCCAGATCTAGTTTGTCCGCATACATGCACACATGCATACCCTGCTTATATAACATCGTCAGATGAAACAAGATAAAAACAGTGGAGCTCAAAACCGTTCAATCTCTTCTGATCTGCAAGGCAGGGGGAAGGAGGGCGGGTATCAGGAATGTAGGCGAGATGGATCCCAAACATCTGAAGTTATGGTGAGTACATAACTAAAAGATGTTATGTGATCCTATCTCGCCTACATTCTGAATGATGGGACAGCGTCCCTAGCACCTGAATCCTGGGTGGCTCACTGGAAAACACTCCTGAGTACCGTGGAACCAAATGAAGCTCGTCCTCTAGATGCCACATCCAATTTGTAGTGGGAAATGAAAGTGTGCGGATTGGACCAAGTAGCCGCAGCACAAATTTCCGATATAGCGAGCTTGGAATGAAAGGCTATAGAAGTAGCCATAGCTCTTGTAGAATGAGCTTTGATAGATGATGTCAGTTGTTTATTCAAGAAGAATAGGCCTGAGTTATGCAATCTCTGATCCATTTTGAGATTGTAGCTTTTGTAATGGTTTGGCCCAATTTATTATCTGAGAAGGACACAAACAACTGGTCTGACTTACGGTTGCTGAGTCCTGTCTAAATAGAAGCGTAATTGCCTGTGAACATCCAATTTATGGAGAGTATATTCTGCTTCATTAGAGAATTTTGGAAAGAAAACTGGTAGCTCTAGAGATTGTTGAAGACAGAAACTAGAACAGACTTTGGGGACAAAGGATGGATTAGGCCGAGTGATACTCTATCCTTGTGGAAAATCAAGTACGGTGGTTTAATAGACAGGGCTTGAAGCTCTGAGACTCTCCTTGCAGAGGTAATAGCCACTAAGAAGGCCGTTTTCCAAGACAGATATTTTAATTCGCATGTAGCAGCCGGTTCGAAAGGGGGAGATGTTAATGCGCGAAGCACCAAATCAAGATCCCACGGAGGTGCAGGATGAAAAATTGGTGATCTTAACAGGCCCGCACCTTTAATAAAGGTCTTGCATAATCTGCTGCTCATCAAAGGAGGATCCGTGGATTCATGGAATTTAGAGATAGCAGCTAGTTGGACTTTAATAGTTGAGACAGAAGATCCCTGATTAAACAAGGATGTTAAGAATTTTAAAACCTCTGGAACAGGAGCAGTGATAGGGTCTAAGCCCTTGAGTTGAGCCCAGATAGCAAACCTCTTCCACTTACTGAGGTACAATTTGTTAGTGGTGGGTTTGTGGGTCAAGATAAAATATGAACAACTTCCGGGTCTAGTGTGTGCCTTCTAACTAAGGTTGGAAGTGGAGGAGCCAAGCTGTCAATTTTAGAGATTGAAGGGACTGATGCCAATGTCCCGACTGATGGATTAGCAAATCCGGGATCAGGTCTAAGGTCCACGGATCGTCCACTGCATGCTTTTTCAGATAAGGAAACCATATCTGACGAGGCCAGTATGGGGCAATCAGAATCATTGAAGACCCCAGCTGAGAAGCTTTTTGAATAACTTTTGGAAGGAGTGGAATTGGAGGAAAGGCATAAAGTAGCCCTGTTGGCCAAGGTTGTGCTAGAGCATCCATGGCTGGTACTTCCTGATGTGGAATCAAGGAGAAGAACCTCTGGCACTTGGTGTTTTGTGGGGTTGCAAATAGGTCGCAGCACGGCGTCCCCCATCTCTTGAAAACCTGGGCTGCTACTGTGCGGTTTAGAGACCATTCGTGAGGAGAGAGAATTGTCCTGCTTAATTTGTCTGCCAAAACATTTGACTTTCCCGGGATGTGGGTCGCTACCAAGAAGCGGTTGGTAGCTACAGCCCATTCCCACACTCTCATGGCCTCTCTGCAAAGGGGGTACGATCTGGTCCCTCCTTGTTTGTTCAGATACCAAACCACCGACATGTTGTCTGTGTGGATGGCGATGATGCCTTGAGGAAGAAACTTGTGTAAGGCCTGTAGGGATAGAAGTACAGCCCTCATCTCCAACACGTTGATGTGGAGAAGAGCTTCGCCCGGAAGCCAGGAGCCCTGAACTAGCCTGCCCAGACAATGCCCCCCCCCACCCTATCTGGGAGGCATCTGTCGTCAGGGTAACCACTGGAGGGGGGAGAACAAAGGGTTTTCCCTGATCCAAGTTGGATGTCTGAAGCCACCAGCGAAGGTCCCTTTTGCATATGTCCGTAATCATGATGTGATGACTGAGGGGAAGATCCTGAAAGGACCATTGAGTTGACAAGAGCCACTGAAGAATCCTCATGTGTAATCTTGCTAGAGGAACTAAAAGAACCGTGGCAGACATTGAGCCTAAGACCTGTAGGACCATCCTGGCTGGGGCTTTGGATCTCGAGATCAGAGCTTGAACTTGGCCCTGTAAAATTCGGATCCTTTCGGCAGGAAGAAAGACGCGCATCAATCTTGAGTCTATCTCTGCTCCTATGAACTTTATGCTGAGAGGGCAGCAAGACAGACTTTGACCAATTGAATGTAATCCCTAGGGAAACACCCAGGGAGATGGTGGCTTTGAGGTTGTCCATTAGTAGATGCCTGGTGGTGGCAGTCAGGAGCCAGTCGTCGAGATAGGGAAACACTTGGAATCCAAGACTTCTCAGGTGAGCCGTCACTACTGCCAAACACTTGGTGAACACCCTGGGGCTGTGGTGAGACCAAAGGGCAGAGCACAAAATTGGTAATGACTGACTCCCAGGCTGAAGCGCAGATACCTTCTGGACGCCTGATGTATCGGAATGTGATAATAGGCGCCCTTGAGGTCTATGGAGCACATCCAAACATCCTTCTCCAACAACGGGAGAATGGATTGTAACGTGACCATTCGAATCTGGATTTCGTGACGGATTGGTTCAGTCTGCTGAGATCCAATATTGGTCTCAGGTCCCCTGTCTTTTGGCACTAAAAGAACCTGGAGTAATTTCCTGATCCGATCTGGTCTGTGGGGACCGGTTGGATGACTCCTTTTCTAGCAGCTTTAAAGCTTCTGCGGCTGCTATTTCCCTTTGACTGGGTGGTGGGTCCGGGATTCTCTTGGACGGAGGGGTGAGTCTTTGAATGGGATGGTGTAACCTCCGGCACGATCCGAAGCACCCATCTGTCCTGAGTGATTAACTCCCAGGCTTTTAGGTGCTTGGCAACGACACCCGACTGGCTCCGAGCAGCACAGCCGGGCAATCCCTCATGTCGTGGGAGGCTGAAGAGCCACGAAAGGACTCGCGGTCTCCAGAATTGCGGGGCCCTCTGCCGCCTCTGGGACGGCGTCTCCCTGAAAAATTTCCCGCCCTCTGCCTCTGGACGGGAATCTTCCTGCTGTTGGGAGAAAACTTGCGAGATTTTCGAACCACATTTTCCCCCTCCTTTGGCCTTGGGGTAAGGCCGAAGGGAGTGGAATAACGGGCCCCTACGGCAGATAACGTTTTCCCTCTTGCTCACAGCGGTAAGGGTGTCTTTCACCTTGGGTCCAAACAATGAGGACCCATCAAAGGGAGCGTCGAAGGAAGACTTGAAGGCCTCCGAACTGACACAAGCGGAGCCAGGCTTGTCTCCGTGAGCCACGCCTGTGCCTGCCGCTCTACCCGCCTTCGGCCGCATAGGAAATGAGCCTCATGGACGAGTTAGAAATTGACGTAAGGATAGCCAACTGAGAGCTAACGGACTGGGCTAGCTGCTCAGGTAGGTTACCCGAGAGGAATCTGACAACTCCTTGACCAGATCCCTCTGAAGCCTGGTAAAATGTGCCAAATAATTCAGAGACCTTAAGGTAAAGGCCGCTGAAGTCAGGGTGCGCTTCCCGTACCTATCCATACTCCTAGACTCCTTATTAGGAGGATGGATGGACGTTGAAGCCTCTGCCACGTCCTGTTGTGTAGCAGATGCCACCACCATGGCATCTACAGCCACGCCTTTAGTAAGGAACTCCTTCTCGGGGGGAGCAGATAAAAACTTATTTGGACGAGAAGGACTGGTTCCACGGTATCTGGATGTTCCGCCTTGACAAACTAAATCCAGAAGCTCGTCGAAGGGCGGAGACACCCAGGAGGCGGAGGGCTGAGCCCCAAAGGCCTTGAGGAGCACTGATTCGTCCGCAGAGGGGGGTTTGGATATCCAGCCGCCTCGTTGTTTGAGGATCTCTAAGATGTCTGCAAATGAGACATCATCCGAGGACGACTTCGGGGACCCTTCCGCATCATCCATATCAGTGTCCGATGTAATAGACTCGGGGGAGTCCACGTGCTTCCTCTTGCACGATCTCTTCCTTGGGGGTTCCTCTGAAGACAACTCTGAAGAACCCTCAGGAGGAGGGGAACCCCCACTGGGGGTAACCTCAGGCCTCGGGGCTCCGCTGGCTACGGACAGGGGAACTGCCAAAGACCCAGTCTCCACACCCAGGGAAGGTGCTGGTAAAACCGGAGAGATGGCCGAAGAGGACTTGGCCAAGGCACTCCTCATGGCCCTGAAAGCCGGACCCCAGAATCCTGGGAGTGTCCGGACTCGAGCCGTGATAGCCGACGGAAGTCCCGCAGCCGGGCACCGAGGGGAGGCTCGGAACCGAAAGCATAGGTCCCAAACATCACCCCGGGTCCAGCCAAGAAGTCCGCGTACTAAACTCGGACCCGAGGCCGGGTTGGAGTAAGGGTCGGAGCCGACCCTGAGATCTCCACCGGCTCCAACAGCACCTGCTCACGGAGCCAAGCGGTCGGAGGAGGAATGGCAACGGGTGGGCCAAGGTCATCGGCTCGAAACCAGCTGGGTCGGAGCGAAACAAATTTTGGAAGACTGGGGACTGGAACAGCCTTTGGAGCACCCTGTCTATATCAGAATCCGACATCCTCAAGACCGAGAGGAAACAGAACGGGTTCGAGAAGGCCTCTCCATCGGCCCCAAAGGGCTAGGGGACCGCCCGAGGCGACTCGATGAGTATCGGCGCCGAGGAATACTCACAGCAGATTCCATCGGTGCCGAGGTAGACTTCGGCGCCGAGGAGGAAGTGTCTGAGCGGGCGACCCTTGTCGGCTCCGAGAGCAGTGGAGCCGACGAAGGTGACCCGCCTCGATGCCCCAGCCATCGGCTCCGGCCAGAGGAGTCGATGCTGGTGGCATCGAGGCAGACCGTTCAACCTCGGCTCCAAGTCTTTGGAGCCGAAGGAGAGGCCTGCCTAAGTTTCTTGGCAGTCGGGTCCGACGGACTGGTCGGAACCGAAGCCCTTTTCTTTTTGGTTGGAGCAGGAGAGGATACCAAGGCTTCTTCAAAGGAGGGTTTAACTAACCCCTTTAAAATCAATTTATTTTTCCTCTCCTGGAGGACCCTTGAGGAAAAAGCGTGACATACACTGCATGACTCCTGCAAGTGCTTTGCCCGAGACAATATACACAGAGCGAATGATCGTCTGTGATAGACATTTTAAACCCACATTTCGAACATTTTTTAAAACCCGAAGGCCTAGGGGTTTGAGACATGATGATACACAAATCTAGTCACTCTGACAGGAAAGTACACTAAATTTTTACTGCTGATAAATTTAAGCTTACAGTAATAACTAATGCCAACAATTCCTGTAAAAAGAACAGGTAACTCTAACCAATTTGTATAATTACTAGAGACCCTGTAAGTATTAAGGTTAACAGTCCGGGAAGGCCCTGGATGGAGGGGGGGCCGAAAACAAACTGAACCCAATCACACACAACAATTCAAAATCCAAATCGTACACAAAGTTAGCGATAGCCGTTAAAACAGCTTTTGTGAGCAAAAACAGCAAAAAACTGACAGAAAAGTTAGTTTAATAAACTACTTAGCCCAGCCAGCTCGAGACCACGTCTTCGCAGGGAAGCGGCAAACGAGATCTGGGGGACTGGTAGTGGTGCATCCTGGGATATAGTAAGCTCAGCCAATAAGAGACTTCGCTCTTTGGCATAAGCGTGCCGAGTCGGAGCCGAGGGATCGGCTCCGAACCCATCATTCAGAATGTAGGCGAGATAGGATCACATAACATCATCTGATTTACTTAGCAACTTGTGGGAAATGCCCAGGTTTTTATATAGGCAAAACAGATCTGAAGTTTAAGGAAAGGATACTATGACATCTAAGAGACATCAGAAATAAAGACACAATGAATGCATTAGCAAACCACATTGTACATAATCCCAACCATGCATTTACATTTAAAGCTTTAGAAATTATATCAACTAATCTCAGAGGCGGAGACATACAAAACCTCACAGAAATCTGTGAAATAGGTTGGATTATGAATCTGCAAACCCACTGACCACCAGGTCTTAATATTAAGATCCCAATGAAGCCAGTTTTAAAGAATAGATGCTTAACTGTTAATTGAACTGATATCATTCTTTTACGCTAAATTGTATTAAACATGAGAACTTAGGTATGATGAGAGTTGAGGTGACTTGTGCTCCCCTCTGATTGGATATAGTTTTATATTCAGGAGGGCACAGAGATGTGAAGCAGTTTCAGCATCAATCAAATATTGACTTATATTGGTTCATTTTTATCCCCACATAGTTTTGAGATTGTATTGTTTGGGCTGTCCAAACCAGTAACTATAAATAAATATATATATATATATATATACATACATACACACACACACACACACACAATTTAGATATATAGATATAGATATATAGATCTATATATATATATATATATATATATATATATATATATATATATATATATATATATATATATATATATACATACATACACACACACACACACACAATTTAGATATATATAGATATATATATATATATATATATATATATATATATATATATAGATAGATATATAGATATAGATATGGATATATAGATTTAGATATATATAGATATATATATATATATATATAGATATATATATAGATATATATATATATATATATATATATATATATATATATATATATATAAATATATATATATATATAGATATAGCTATATATATATATATAGATATAGCTATATAGATATATATATATATATATATATATATATATATATATAGATAGATAGATATAAAATACCCCCTCCCTCCCCCTCCCTCCCCTTCTTCCTGTTCACTAAGGAATTCTACCCTCATATTCTGAGGGGTGGAACTAATTAGTAGCCTCTCAACAGGATTTATCTGGGACTTTTAGTGTCCGATGGGTTGTGTTTCTATTAGCACATCCTCCGGCTGTGACGAGAGGATGGCACTTGGTAACAATAAAAATAAATAAAAGATATAATTGCATCTTGCTAAGGCAAGATAAACTTACAATTACCATAAGGACAGTCCTTGCAATGGCAGTAACTCCTTCTTGGAGTATACGGTAAATTTGGGGGCATAACAGGAGTTATCCTAAGTGCATCCTTTTCTGCCAATATCATGAATGTTTTCTGTTGAACTAAAAATTATATGCAGAGAACCAGGATGAGAACCCTTTAGTAAGGTTTTTGTTCCTCGCATGAAGCAATGAGGAAACATTGCTTAATTTGGGCTTTTTTTCCCTCTGTTCACTAGGAAGCTTTTGCTAATAGACAGCACAGATGAACAGGAATAATAAAGATATTGAAATTAAGTTAAAAAAGTGGTAAAACCACTTCATTAGATTAACATTGTCTGCTTTTTACAGCAGGTTAGTAATGGAAAAGTTCTTGTGAACAAAGAAATAGCAGTGTTTACAAAATTGGCTGAAAGCTTGGTAAAAGCACACTAATAGGCTGCACCAGTGATTGGAAGAAAACAATATTTAAAGTATTCGATTGGTACATATAAACTACAGGGTGTTAACCTTCTCTGAGTGCAGAGATGTAAAGAACAGAGAGTGTATGTACCTGATTGAGGACACTGCAGCAGCAGCAAAAGATTTTGATTGGAAGCTAGATCTTGTGCAGAGTTTATTTATGACCAAGGACTAAGAGTTAAGAGGTGCACTGCTGATAGGTTAAAAAATACTTTTATACCACTGGATTGACTGCAACACAGTATATATGTTTTACCCAGCACTTGTTATTTATGATCTGAAGAAAGCTTAAGAAGCTGAAAGCACTTATCTCAGCTGGGAATTTTGTGTGTTTTTAAATATTTATATTGTTTTTCTTCAAATAAAGAATGTTTTTATCGCTGTCACTCAGTGCAAGCTCGTGGTGGTGTTCCTGGAGTACTTTCCTACTTTGGACAGCTTTGGGACACCTTTGGCAGTTAGGGTCAATTGATTTTGTTAAAGGGGTGGTTTGTCCTCCAACAATCCATCTCCGAAGGAACTGATATTCCTGTAGGTGTTTGGATCTGACCCATCTATCTCCTGGGTGAATCCGTGCACTGATGGGCTTATTGATTTGATCTCTAAGTGGGACTGGAAGGAACATGACTTGGTTGAACCCATCCCCATGAGACCAGATAGGATTCTGGCACCACCTGCAGGAAGAGAGTTTTGGAGTAAGGGAGTACCTGTACATGCTATGGTTGTGGTGGTGGCTACTAAGAAGGAACTTGCAGAAGAGAGTTCCACTGTCTATTCCCCTAATAGAGAGTCTAGGGCTTTGGAAAGATTCGGGAAGTGTGTCTATACTTCAGCAACGTCTGCAGTCATATTGCTGAATTACCTGGCACATTTTACAACACTCCAGAGGGACTTGATTAAGGAACTGTCAAAATTCCTTTCTAAGACCACCACTGTTGAAACTAAAGCTTTTGTGGCCTCACAGCTGGCAACCCTTCAGTCCACCTTAAATTCGTCCATGAGGCTCATCTCTCATGCAGCTAAGGGTACCTCAAGGGCAGCAGACTCAGACTCCATTAGGACACATGGCTGGATGCATTTGTGTGACTTTGTGGAGTCCTTCAAGTCCTCCTTCAATGCTCCCTTTGATGGAACCTCTTTATTTAGCACAAAAGTAAAGGACATGCTCTCCAGGTGCAAGCAGGATGGAAAGACCCTCTTTGCAGTGGGAGTACGTTTTTCAACCCTTCAAAAGGTTCTTCTTTAGGAACCAATGGGAAAGAAAATGTGGTTCAAAAAATCCCAGTCTCCTTTCCAAGATTTATGTGGAGATGGTCCCCCAGAGGTAAAGGGGGAACTCAAATGGAAGATGCCACTCTCGCAACAGAGGTGGCCTACAAAACCAAGGGTCTAGAGATTCTCTCTCTGACAGACCCTATCACTGCTCCTGAAAGGAGGCCTGATTGTCCCCCTCTGGAGGCAAACATGGGTCATTTATCTCTGCACCAGAAAGCCTGGCTAGATATCACAAAAGACTTGTGTCGAAGATTATTTTTAGAACCTATATAATTCCCTTTTGCCTTCAGCCTCCATCCTCAAGCAAATTTCCCGATGTTCCACCTAATCAGACGAAAACAGCAGCACTAGAAATACAAAAGCTGCTAGAAAAAAAGAATCATTCAAGAGGCCCCATCAGTCCAGATAGAATCCGGAACTTACTCAAGATTCTTTAGTGCCAAAGTTTCTGATGATCATGGTTCAGTCCATTTTGCCATCTTTGGGCAAGGATGACTGGATGTGCTTGACAGACCTTCAGGACACATACTATCACATAAAAATGGACAGTCCAGAAGATACTTACACTTCCAGCTGGGAACCAGTCATTATGATTTCAGAGCCCTGCCCTTTGGTCTCACCACAGCCCCCCAGGGTGTTCACCAAATACATGGCAGTAGTAGCAGCTCACTTGAGACTGCAGAGATCCCGAGTGTTTCTGTATCGAGACAACTGGATCATTACAACCCCGACCAGGCATATACTCATAAGAGCGAGAGTTCAGGTACTCCAAACTTGTTCCCTACTAGGAATTACCACAAATTACAGCAAATCTCAGTTAGAACCTTCTCTACTCCCTTGATCCCCAAATTTCTATACAAAACTGCCAGGCTGAAGAGCAGAGTCATCCTCTTTGCACCCTACTGGCCTTAACAGGTTTGGCTCCCCTTTCTTTAGCCTCATCTAGTCTACCAACCTTGGATTCTGGATCCGATTTAAGACCTCCTGTTTCACCCAATGGGAATGATTCATCTGGGTATCTCAAACCTAAAGCTCACAGTGTGGTTTCTCCAGTTCCTTTACTAGTCAGAGAACCTATGCTCTCTTCCCCTGTCCATCATATACTTTTATCTTCCCCATAAAGCTTCTACAAGGAAACTTAAGTAAATGGAAGAGGTTTGTTTTTTGGGCGCATCAGAAACATACTCACCCTTTTTTGGCCCCTGTACAAAATGTCCCTGAATTTGTGGCAACAATTTTTAATGAAGGAGTTAGCTCCTCAACCATCAGAGTTCAGATGCAGCTATTTCTAGCTTTCATATAGGATTTGAGAATTTTTCCCCGGCTTCTTCTAAAATCTGTAAGGCCTTCTTGAGGCACTCTTCTGTTGAGACCACCTTATAAAGACCCTACTCCACCATAGGACTTGAATTTAATACTGCAGGCCTTAATTAATTCCCCCTTTGAACCAGCAGCAAAATGTGATCTTAAATTTCTTACCTGGAAAACCATTTTTCTAGTGGACATTACTTCTGCAAGAAGAATTTCTGAACTTCATGCATTGCCCTGAAAACCTCCTTACTTAATTTTTCACAAGAATATAGTAACATTATGAACCAAACCTTCCTTCCTAAGGTTTGTCAGAATCCAGCATCAACCAGTCTATTAATCTGTTGGTTTTCTTTTCAAAATTTGAAAACAAAGGAGAATATATACTGCACTTGTTAAATGTTCAGACAGTTACATTTCTACTTACATAGGACTAAACAATTTAGAAAATCTGAAGGAGATCAGTTACAAAAGTAACTCTAGCAAGATGGCTTACTGGCTGTGTACCTTTTGTCTACAATAAATTGGGTATTTCATTACCAAAGCCTTTAAGAGCCCACTCGACTAGATCCATGGCAACTTCTTCAGTGTTTTTATCTAGACATTCCAGGGATGACACCTGTGCACCTGCAACTTGGCCTAAACCTCATACCTTTACTACTCATTACAAACTAGATCTGGTTTAGAGGGGAAGAGCAGCCTTTGGCTCAACCGTGCTTAGGAATCTCTTTTGTTAGAATCCACCTGGGATTTCAAGTAGCTGGGGACTCTATCCCAACTGTTGAGAAATGAATGAAAATCGACATCAGTTAAAGAAGTTATGTACTCACTATAAAGTTCCATCTTTCATTTTCATTCTTCCCCAACTCCCCTCCCACCAACTGCCAACCATTCAACAATGATTTGTGGAAGAACAAGAGTTTTTAAGGACTTCTCTGGTACTTCCATTGAGCTCCAGATAATGGCTTTCTGTAACCAGAAATTGATAGTTATATTTCTTACTTATTCTAATCTAGTAAACAAGATCTGAGGTATGTTAGGGGTTGGTGCATTATGGGTAAGGAAGAAACTCAAGAGCTTTATGGTCACCAGGAGCTATAGTAAAGGCAGAGTGGGATGCAAGGAAAGGATCCAAATTCAACTGCTGAAGAAGAATGAAAATGGACAACACAGATGGAATATTATTGTGAGTACACAACTTCTGTTTTCATCGAAATGGAGAACTGCTCCCACTTGGCCTCATATAAGCTCTCCAGGAGCTTCCAACTCATACAGGGTTGATCCAGACACCAGTGGAATTTAAAAGAAAACTTGCTTGGCAGACACCCAAAGGGAGATGACAGTCATCACGAATGAGGGCAACCTCCGTCACTATAATCAGGGAGGGTTCTTAAGCTGTCCACTGGCAACAAGGCAATAGTGAGTATGTTAACTCTATTCTAGGCTAATCAAAGAGCTAGAGGCATAACCCACAACTCTGATCATCAGAAAAAGGATGTTTTGCTAGTTGGAAAACTCAAACAAGAAAGACACAGAAAGTAGCACTTCTTTCTGATCAAGTGTGGAAGGAGCTGGAAAAAGGTTATGATCCCCCCAAATAGGTGCACAGGACAAACACTGCGGGAGCCACACTTCAAAAGGACCAATACCAAACTAACTCCAAAAGTCCAACCCTCTTCTCCAGAGACCCAAGCGTCCCCACATTCTACTGGAATGTAAATCTAGTTAGAATCTACCCAGAAGCTTTGACTTCCAGAAAAGTGTGCTCTCCTGAGTGGTGAAGCAGTAGCTGTGCTACTCCAATAAACACTTAAAACACCTACAGAATCTCAGCCAGAGAAAGTATAGAGAAAAAAAATATGTATATGCCAGCCAAGACAGGGATCCACACATCACTCCATGGGCTTCCATTCAAGCTCCACCTCCCAGCCATGGACACCATTCCTGAAAGTGTCAAATGGTAAAAAGAATGCAGACTTTTTCAACCACATAAAATACTGTGGGCACAAGAGCTATGCCTGCCATCCTGGCCAAGTAATCACTGCAAAAACCAAACACCAAAAGGGCAAAACTGAATCCGTGAAGGATGAAATGAGTCTTTCTGTAGCTATAAAAATAAACTATCTTATCATTCTTGAGAGCAGACCTGGTTGAGGACAAGGTCGGGATTTCATGCTACTTTTTCACAAGCCTTCTAATAATTTTTTATTACGAAAGAAAAATGTCAAAAACTGGCAATGTTTCTAAAAGGAATATTACTTAAATTTCTTTAGGCAATCATATAAAAATATTTAAAGCAGCATTATGTGCTACTCCTCCTTCCCCTATCAGCCTAATAAACTTATCAGAAATTACTCAATAGTTTAGCTCAGAAAAAGTACAATTTTGTAAGCAAATTCATCATAACATTAAATGTTTTGAACAGATCACTGTTGCAGGATTTTGGGTGCCTTCCTTGTGCACCATATACTCACTTAAGCACAAGAGCAAGCTGGTATAAAAAAGGATATATGGACACCAAATATTAGAGCTTTCTTGCCCTGAGAAGGAAAGCTGAAGTCAACAGCAAAGTACAGTTTTGTAACTACCATAAATGTAGATGTTCGAGTGTTCACACTGCTGCAGTCATCACACTTGGGTTATCCTGCCGTCAAGCGGTCCCGCAGTCGGCCTGAGTTCCAAAGTCTTGGTCCGGCGTCGGTTGCGGTCACTTCTTCCCTGACGTCAGTGCGACAGGGGTATAAAAGAGGCAGCCGACGCCATTTTCTTCAGTTTTTCTTGCCCCAGATGTCAGGTGCCCCCAATAGGATGGAAATACATAATCCTAAGTAAAATACATGAGTAGGAAACAATAGCTACAGCTGTTAGCAAATACACCATATAGAAATGCATCATATAAATTGTACAAAAAAGGGTATAGATAAAACCCAGGTAAGAAGAGGGGATGGTGGGAGGGTAACCTGGACTGCAGCAGTGTGAACACTCTAACATCTACATTTATGGTAGGTACAAAACTGTACTATGTTCATCGTGTTACACTGCTGCAGTCATCACACTTGGGTTGAATCCCAAAGCTAAGGCTGGGTGTTTGGTACTAAACAGGGTTTGGAGAAGCTAGTAGGCCCTGCAGAACTGCAGTGGCAAAGCCAGCTCTGGTTTTTGAGTATAGAGGTAAGTGGTAGTGCTTGGTGAAGGTGTGCACTGAACTCCAAGTTGCAGCCTCTAAAATATCCTTGGTTGGTACCCCTCTGAGGAAGGCTGCTGATGTTGCTGTAGCCCTGGTGGAATAGGGCCTAATGTTACCAGGTACAGGTTTCCCATGGTGGGTGTAGCAGAAACGGATACAATGTCCTATCCATTTTGAAATGGTCTGTTTGGAGATCGCCTTTCCTTGTGATCCTGCAGCATAGGATACAAAGAATTGGTCAGATTTTCTGAAAACCTTAGTTTTATCCAAGTAGAAATGTAATTGCCTGTGAATGTCCAAGGCGTGTAGGAGCCTTTCCCCTTTATTCTGGGGGTTTGGGTAGAAGGTGGGTAAATGAATGGTTTGGTTTAGAGCCACACTGGATACCACCTTTGGCATAAAGGAAGGGTTAGTTCGTACAGAGACTGTCTTGATGAAAAATGATGAAAGGCTCCACTGCCATTAGGGCCTGCAGCTCTAAGACTCTGCGTGCTGAAGTTATTGCTAGCAGCAGGGCAGTTTTCCAGGATAAAAATTTTAAATCAGCTGAATAAGCTGGTTCGACGGGTGGCAGTGTTAGTTTTTCCAAAACAAAATTGAGGTCCCAAGTTGGTGTTGGTGCTCTCCAGGTCGGTCTTATGTTCTTAGCCCCCCTGAGGTACTGTCTTAGTAATGGATGTGAAAATATAGGAGGATCTGTGTTGTAATGAGCTGAAATAGCTGAAGCGTGGATCTTAATAGCTGAAACAGAAAGGCCTTTGTGCAACATCTCAGTTAAATATTGCAGAATCTGAGGAATATTTGGGACTAGAGGATTCTGGCTTTTAGCCTGGTTCCAGGTGCAAAATCTTTTCCATTTGTCTGAGTAGGTTTTCCTGGTGCTGGGTCTCCTGGCTTTTATAATGGCATCCATAACAGCTTTAGAGAGAGGTGTTGACTGATTGTTTAGGTAATCTGCCATGCAGCCAGATTTAATGTCTTGAGCTGGCTGTGTAGAATCTGATTGCCAACGTCTTGAGCTGGCTGTGTAGAATCTGATTGCTTTGCTGAGTCAGCAGGTGAGGTATTTGAGGTAAAATCCATGGAGGTCCTTGAGCCATGTTCCTTAATATTGGATACCAGTGCTGGCGTGGCCAGTCTGGGGCAATGAGTATCATTTGTGGTTTATAATCTGGCTTTCAGGAGCACCTTTGTCAGAAGGGGCAGTGGCGGAAAGGCATACACTTGTCAATGTTTACCAGCTGAAAGAGGGCGTCCACTTTCCAAGCTTGTGTGTGGTATGTCCTTGTGCAATATTTTCGTAGCTGGTAGTTTTGGGGGGAGGCAAACAGATCTATGTCTGGGTTCCCCCATTTTTGAGTTATCATTGTCAATACTTGTGGATCTAGTTTCCACTCATGGGGATCCATGATATTTCTGCTTAGTTAGTCTGCCAATGTATTTTCTTTTCCTGGCAGGAATTGTGCTTGTAGTTGAACTTGGTAGGTCAATGCTGTATTCTACAAGGTCATTGCTTGTCTGCATAAGGGGTAGGAATGTGTGCCCCCTTGTTTATGTACCACATCACTGTGGTGTTGTCCGTCTTTATTAGTAGTTGTCCTGGATGTAGTAGGTCCTTGAAAGCCGTTAGGGCATTTTGTACAGCTAGCATCTCTTTTTGATTGATGTGGAAGTGCATTTGATCTGCAGACCATTTGCCCTGAATACACTGTCCTGCCATGTGTGCTCCCCAGGCGTAATCCGATGCATCTGTTGTAATCGATTGCCTGGCTGTGTGTAAGGTGAAAGACTGACCCTTGTTGAGGTGACATGCCTGAGCCCACCATAGAAATTCCTGTTGAAGGCAGGGAATGAGTGGTATTATTGCTTTCAAGCTGTGGCTGTGTTGAGTCCATACGCTTTTCAGGTACCATTGTAATTTCCTCATATGCAGTTTGGCATATGGTATTAGTAGTATGCAAGATGCCATGAATCCCAAGGCCTGCAGAATTTTTCTTACAGGGAGTTGGGTCTTTGTTGCCATAATTTTGAAGTATTGAGTCAGTTGTCCTTTCTTGTCTGGCGTGAGATAAGCCATCTGGGCATTGTATTTAAGCTGGCACCCAGGAATATTATGTCTTGTGAGGGTACTAGTTTTGACTTTTCATTTACAGTGCACCCTAGGCAACTTAGTAGGTTTTTTTACAAACGCCAGATGTTTTAAAAGAGTGTCGTTGCTTTCTGCTTGAATAAGGCAGTGGTCCAGGTAAGGATATATTTGAATTCCTCTTTGTCTGCAGTATGCAATTACTGGTGCCAGGCATTTTGTGAATACTCTGGGCGCAGTAGATAAGCCAAAGGGCAGTGCAGAGACTTGATAATGAGTTGAACCTGCTATAAATCTGAGGTATCTTCTGCAATTTAATCTCATAGGGACATGCAGGTATGCCTCCATGAGGTCCAACGTTACTAGCCAAGCCTTCTTACCCAGCATGGGAAGAAGTTGCTGCAGTGTGAGCATCTTGAATTTGGGTACTTCTAGGTATGTGTTTAGGATTGAGAGGTCCAGAATGGGTCTCCATTCTTTGTCCTTTCGGGGAACCAGAAAGAGTCGAGTAGAATCCTTGTCCTTGCTCCTGTGTAGGAACCTGTTGAATGGCTCTCATGTCTATGAGTGCTGTTATTTGTCTTTGAGCCTCTGCCCATTGATTTGGTGGCAGGTTTGGCATTCCTTTTATCCTTGGTAAGGTGCGGACGTGGAATCTGTATCCTTGAGATACAATATTTAGGACCCATTTGTCTTTTGTGATGATGTGCCAATTGTCTGCAAAAAGTGCAAGTTTTCCTCCCAAGGGAGCTGCCAAGAGGGATTTGTTTGGCAGTCTGAGGGGGAAGTCATTGTGATGGTCTTCTGAAGGTTTGAGACCTGTCTTCTCCTCCTTTCTGTGCTGTGGCCCCCATTGTTGAGGCTTGTAAGAGCCTTGTGGCTGACCTCTGCCCCTAGGGCATCTGTATTTACCCCTCTGTGGTCTGTCCGAAGCTGGAAAGGACCAGTTTTTTGTTGGACAATTCCTGCTGAAATGAGGGGGTTGAACCTGTAAAAAAATCCTTGACCGTTTGCATAGATTTTGCTTTATCCTCCATTTTCTTTAAAACCTGTTCTGCTTTCACACCAAATAAAACATCCTGCTGTAAAGGTGCATCCAATAATTTTGCTTCAACATGATCAGGTAAAGATTGCTGTTTTAACCAAGCATGCCTACGAATGACAGACCCTGTTACTGCTGCTCTACAAGAAGCTTCCAATGAATCAAAACCACATTGCAAAGTATGTTTTCCCACTTGTTCTGCTGCATGCAACAAATCTTGCATTTCCTTGTAATCAGGCTGCTCTGTATGTGTGATCATTTTTTGTTTTAATTGAGACATCAAATATTGTTGATATTTCAGCATGTGAAACTGGCAATTTAAGGTCCTCATAGCTAGAGTAGCTGAGGTATATACTTTCTTTCCCCATCTGTCTAGTGCTCTAGAATCCCTTTCAGAGGGCACAGGATTTTTAGCAATAGAGGCCTTCACCCCCTTGGGACCCTGGGAAATGGTTTCTGGGTCAGCAACAGGGCTTTTATATAGGAATTTGTGGGAGTCAGGGACTCTGTAGTATCTGTCTGGTTTGACTGGTGCAGGAGGTAAAGAATCTGGGTTAAGGCTAGATTCTGAGTAAACATCACCCACAATGTCTAAAACAGGTGGAATAGCAAGGGGTCTGTGCTGGGGTAGCAAAAGGAACTCTCGGAGCCTTTTCTTGGAATCAGAGAAATCCTGGCCTTCCCAGTGGAAGTGTTCCCTCATAGTATGTAAAGTTTCCCCAAAGGATAAATCTTCAGGGGGAGATGCTGAAGGAATAGACTCCTCAGCATCAGAGTCTTCATAAGGGGGAAAGGAGTATTCCTGTTCCTCAGAAGAATCTGAGGAAATAGAAACCTGGTCAGGGGATGCGTAGTCCTCCTGTCTAAGCCTTTTGTCAGGAGGGGGATGGGAACCCCTGATTAGGGTAATTAAGTCTTCAGCCATCTTAAGCATCTGTTTCTTAGACATGTGGCCTTGTACTGGCGACTGCTGTACAGGCTTCCTTACTTTTAAAGGAGTTTTCAGATTAGCATAGGATTTTATAGTAAGTGTAGTCGGTCTGAAGACACCTTCAGCAGCTGAAGGCCTTTCTACTACACCAGAATCACCCTCAGCCATGGATTCAGAAGGGCCTAAGAATAAAGGCTCTGGAGGCCCAGTAATCTCCGCTTGGGACTCGGATGCAGCCTGGGGTTCTAAATCAGCGGTCGTCAGGGGCTGCGTTGGCGCTTCACTGAAAACCGGGGAACCGGCGACTGGCCTAGCAGAGGCCTCAATGTCTGGTTTGGGTCTCGGCTGCCTGTCCTTATCTTTGTGTTTTTTATGCATCCCGGTCGTCGGTTGTTCCGACGGCATGGTATAGTTAAATTTTCTACCAAAATAATGTTGGGCGAAATCAAACAGACGTTTAATAGTCCGTTTGTTAAACATAGCACAAAACCAACAACCAGTGACGTCGTGGTCTGGGCCTAGGCAAGGAATACAATATGAATGAAAATCCTTATGAGGTATTTGCTTCCCACAAGAAATGCAATTATTCACTTTTACTGACATTGGTCCGAGGCAAGAAAAGGTTCCCCAATGGGGTACTTAGCTTTATTGAAGACTTCGGTCTGAAGTTCGATGTGAAATCTCAGGAGTCGGCCGACCGGCACTTGCGAACTGCTTCTGCTTCGGGCACCGCGCGGCAGGAAAGACTGAAGAAAATGGCATCCGCTGTCTCTTTTATACCCCTGTCGCACTGACGTCAGGGAAGAAGCGACCGCAACCGACGCCGGACCAAGACTTTGGAACTCAGGCCAACTGTGGGACCACCTGATGGCAGGATAACCCAAGTGTGATGACTGCAGCTGTGTAACATGATGAACATCTGAAAAGCACACCAAGCAGCTAAAACATGTCATGTCAGGAAAATGGAACAAAAGTGAGAGGGAATCCACCTTGATCAAGTTTATATAGAAAAAACAAAAACGGGGGATGGAGGGAAGGCATTAATACTGCAACTGTGATCTATTTGAACATCTGCTATTATAACAAGTTTATTTACACTGCTATATGTTAGTTCACCCGTTAGATCACTGTTGCAGTACCATAAAGCTATATGGGACAAATGCAAACATTCAGAAAATAAGGGTGGAGGAAACAAGACCAGAAGAAACAAGACCAGAGTCCAGAAGACCCTGGAGAACAGACTTGCCAAATCTTGTTCTAGCTCTAGAAAAAGTCAGTTTGTAGTGCTTATTGAAACCTTTCCAAAGAATCCCAGAAGTAAGAACAGTGAAGTAAGCCTTAACATTTTGATGGTGGGCTTTTTCCAGGATGAAATGAATAGCCAGAGAACCAACTGGAAGTTGTTTGGAAACTGGACGTCTTTTTTTTGCCATCAAATTAAATAAAGAGTTGGGTCTGATGCTGAAATCTTTCATCCTGTCCAGGTAGTACCAGAGTTGTCTGTGGGCATCCAATGTTTGCAGAATTATCTCCCCTCTGTTCTTAGGCTTAGGGAACAACACAGGGATGTGAACACAATAATTCAAGGGAAACTCAGACACACCTTTGGTAATGAAGGTTGGGTTTATCTCAAGAGTCATCCAGTCTTTATGAAAATCAAAAATGGTTGAGAAGACATAAGGTCTTGCAATTCAAGACACTTGTCTAGCCAAAGTTAGAGCAATAAGTAAAGCAGTCTTCCAAATAGCAAGCTTAAGGAAAGAGTTATCTTCAGATTAAGCAGGAGAAAGGAGTCAGCTTTTCTAATACAGACTTAAGATCCATGGTTGGAGAAGTAACCTGTTTCCTATGAGGTTTAACATGTAAAGCCTCTTTCAAGAACTGTGACTTGCAAAAAGGAGGAAATGGGGTGGATCTAATGGAGACAAGCAGAAATGGCTGAAAATGCACTTTGATAGAAGTGTAGGACAGGCCTGATTTGTGGAATTCACACAGGTACTGGTGAACCACTCAATCCCTCATTTGGGTTGAATTCTGGTCTCTTATGGCACCAACCAGAAATTCTTCCATTTTGCTAAATACATTTTCTTAGTAGCAGGTTTTCTACCCTCCTTTAATACCTATTGCACATTCTCTGTAACACTGGCGAAAAAGGATTTTAGAATGATCATTCAGCAGAGTATCAGGGATAAAGGAACAGGGGGGGTAATACTGATTGCAAAATGGGCTCCAATGGTGATACAGGAGGAGAAGAAACACAATAAGGGCATGTTTGAGGTAAAAAAGGGTTATTGGCAAGGAAGGAGAATTACAAAGGCATGCATTTATACTCCATTTAAAACTACTATTAAGGAATGTAAGAGAACTATGGGAGAGGTAATTAGATTCCAACAGGGAATATTATTCATGGGTGGGGACTGGAAACTGATATGCAATACAGAAGATGCATCAGGTGATCTAGAAGGGAAAATGCAACAGAAGACAGATTTCTAAACAAAATGTATGAGAATATTTGGAATGGAAGATGAGAAACTGTTAGCAGGAAACCATACAGGAATGGAATTATTCTCCAAAGGCACAATAACTGGGCTAGGGTGGACAGAAACTATATTTTACATGAGCATGGGTATTTAATTAGTTCTAAACACATCCAATAACCACTTCAGACCATGTGCCAATAAAGACCAAAATAAAGATCCAGGGTAATCAAGTAAAAATGAGACACTGTCGCTATCTTTCTTGCATATTAAAGAGGATTTTAAGGAATAGGTAGTGAATATGATTTAAGAGTTGTTAGGGAACATCCAAATTTCTCCAGAAAGGATAGCAAAGGAATGGGATAAAATGATAATAAAATTTAAAAATACTGTAGAAATGAAAAAGAAAGTGACATGGGAAAGATGACATAGGAATTACTTAGAGAGATTATAAAAGGTTAAAGTCCAGCAGATGAGGGGAAATCTTATGGAGCAAGAAGAGGACCATTTGATGAGTGCTAAAAGAAAATTAAGGGAGAACTTCGACAATATGCCTGATTTTAGAAAGGCCGTTTTAAGTAAGTACTTATTAAAAACAATCCAAGAGCATAAAAACTATTACAATATTGACATAGGCAACAGAAAATAGAAAAAGGAGCTCTCAAACTAAAGGAGTCTCTTACTAGAAAAATAATCAGAGACCCTATAGAGGTTATTAAAGATATTTCAGAAATTCTTTGAAAATATGTATGGAGAAGAGGAATGGGGAAGCAAGGAAAAAGGCAAACTGAAACATTTATGGAAGATTTAAATATGCCAAGGTTAGAGGAAGATGAGGCTCAAGAATTAATAGCCAAGATGGGAGAGAAGATGAGAATAAATGGTAATGTGTAATCAGTCAATAGGGAAGTCTCCAGGAACGAATGTTATTCCTGTGGAAAATTAGAAGTCAGCAGGGAAAACTTTGATAAAGAACTAGAAGGTTTTGTTAAACAATACTTAAAAAGCAGGGACAGTACTATTATCTTGGAAGAAAGTTGTGGTGGCTGTACTACATAAAGAGGGCAAACCCCCTTTAATTCCATTCCGACTTCATATAGACCAGTTCAAATCTTGAGACATGACTACAAAGTATCTGTGTCTATACTAGCTGAGAGAATGGCTAAAGCGTTGCCAAAAATGATAGATATGGATCAATGTGGTAAACATTTGACAACATTAACAGAATGATGATCCAAAGGAAAGGAGGGTGCAAGAAGACCATTATTATTGGCGAGTCTTGATGCAAATAAGGCATCTGATAAACTCAGCTGGGATTTTGTTAGTAGGGCAATGGCAGCGTTTGCATTTTGTGATATAATAGGGTTAATTAGGAAGATATATGAAGGGTCAGAGACAAGACTAAAGGTGAGAGGGCTTTTCGGTGACAATCTAGGTGTGACTAGAGGAAGCAAGCAGGGGTGTCTTCTTTCTCCTTTGTGGTTTACCTAACAGCACTGGAAAAGAAAATATGGAACTTACAAATTCAAAGGTATTACTAGTATGAAACTCTATTAGTGAGGGGATATAGCTCAGTGGTAGAGTCGATGCTCTGCATGTATGTGGTCTGCATTCCATAGCAATTTAGTTCTGGCAGTTGGCTGATAGGGTTAAAGCTGTGGGCTTGTAGTTCCTGTAGTACAAGGCTTAATTTCCCCAGCTCTCACTTGCCAACTGTGTGACCTTGAGCAAGTCACTTAACCAGACAGTGCTTGGGGGGGGGGGGGTGCAACTGGGAAGTTGGGCTAGGCTCCTCAATATTTCTCTGGACTGCAAGCTTAGTAACTACCTATGCACCTAAAATTTGCACATGATATTTTGCATCTGATATATTCAGAAAAGGATGGTGTCACAAATTTTAAGACAGTTTCGAGTTTTTTCAGGACATAAAATAAATGAGAATAAAATAAAAAAAGTTACAATAAACTATGTTCCCAAACATGAATTGGTACGGCAATATCCATATTTATGGGGATATAATAAGATAAACTACTTGGGTATTTGGACTAAAAATTATTTTATTACAAAGCTAAGGGGAAGAGACTAAACACAAGATAATAAAAAAAAAAAAAATTGAAGTTGGAAGCTCTCGCAGATGGTTATGGACAGTAAGTTACAAGTAGTGAATATGTTTTTAGTCACTTAAATGTTGGACACAGTCCAGGCATATTTTTATCAGCAATAAGAGAAGCTGTGGACCATAATTAAAGAAATGAAGGAATTTATTTGGGAGAGAAAGAGGACAAAAGTTAAGTGGAATAAGTTGTTTCTCTCCCCAGAACAATATGGTTTAGGATCACCAGACTTGAAAGAACATTTTAGAGCTAAACAATTAAGCCTCATATACATAGCACAAGCAGAAGACTACAAATCAAAATTAAAAGAAATTATGTTAAAATGGGTGTGGGAGTAAAACATGGAAAGAGTAGGATTTGGGATGCAGGCACTTGGGAACTGTAACAACCACACAGTGTTATATGTACAAAGTAGAACAAAATATTTCAAGAACTAAGCTAACATGGGAATGGAAAAAATAAGACTCTCAATAAGTATGACTGTAAGTATGGGCATAGAAAATAAGCAAGAGGGAACTGGAATTTATTGGTGAAAACTATCAATGGAACCAATGTATTTATAGCAAATAACTAGGGAGAGAAAAGTCAGAGGGTGGGATGAGGCCAAGCAGAAGGTCAGACTGCAGGTTGGAGACCGTCTCCCCTATCAGGGTTTGATAACAGAGTATAGGCACAGAGAAATGGATAGGGGAGTGTTAAAGGCACAGAGAAATGGATAGGGGAGTGTTAAAGGCACACAGAAATGGATAGGAGTGTTAAAATAAAACTCATCTCTGTTTCAGTTGATAGAGTCTGGAATAGAAGATGTAGCAAAAAAGTACAGTTCTTTAAAATCTTACCATAACAGTAGATGTCCTTCTCTTCACTGTTGCAGTATTCTTAACTTTAAGGATCTCTCACCCAGGGCAGCCCGACGTTCGGCCAATATACCAAAGGCTAATGATCTTGTACTTGCTGTAAGCCACATGTGCTCCCCACACAGAACATAGGACATAAAAGTGATGTATGGTTGCAGTTTGCAGTTACCTAGAACTGAATTGCCCCAAACGAGTACAATCTCCATAGGACAGAGGAGTCCATAAACATCCAGATGGGAAAAAATGCAGAAGAAAAAGGGGAAACAAAAACAAAAAACAGAACAAACAAGAGGGTTTGGAGGAGGGAGCGAATACTGCAACAGTGAAGAGAAGGACATCTGCTGTTATAATAAGATTTTACACAATTGAACTATGCCATTTTATAACAGTGTTGCAGTACTCAATTTTAGGGAGAGTAAAAAAGCTCAAGAAACAAAGTGGGAGGTGGAAGACTGAAAGCAGCCCTAAACAAACGCATATAAATCAGTTCTAGCAAAACCTGGTGTGTCCCTGGAAACCATATCCAATTTATAGTGCTTAGTAAAGGTCCACAATGAGGACCAAGAAGCAGTTTCAAGGATGTAACTGGTGTCTGACCCCTTGAAGGAAGTACCAGAAGAAGCAACAGCCCTAGTGGAATGAGCGCTAACAGAAGTAGACAGACTTGCCATGAAAAATATAAGAAAAAGAAATGGCATTAAATATCCAGGAGGAGATGGTTTGCTTAGAAACAGACAAATCCAATTTCCTGGAATGAAAGGAAACAAAAAGTGTATCAGACTTACTAATGGCTTTAGTTTTATCCAACTTGTACCTGAGCTGTCTGTACAAATCCAAGGTATGCAAGACCCTCCCAATAGCAGACTGAGGAGAAAGGAAAAGGGAAGGGAGTCATACCAACTCATTCAAGGACAATTCATTTATTACCCGGGGCATAAAAGAAGGATTAGTACAAAGGGACACACTGTCCATGTGAAAAACCAAAAGGAGGAATAGCCATAAGGGCCTGGAGCTCAGAAACCCTCCGAGCAGCAGTAAGAGCCAGCAACAAAACAGTCTTCTAGGTACAATGTTGCAAAGAAGCAGAATCTGTAGGCTCAAAAGGAGCCTAAGTCAATTTTTTCAAAACAAAATTAATATCCCAAGGAGGAGGAATAGGTTTCCTTGGACACCTAATATGCAGGACACTTAAGAAATTGTTTGAGCTCAAAACAAGAAGCCAAAAGAGGATTCAAGAGCAGCAAAGCAAAAATGGCTGACAAATAGGCCAAGCTAGACTGAAGCAACTCACACAAATGAGAGGGTCCTGGTTACAAGCATGGCACCAGACAGAAAATCGCCTTCATCTGAACATATATGATTTTCCGATTGAGGGTTTCCCTGGCTCCTGTAAGACTTTGAACACGTCCTCAGAAACCAAGTGCCTAAAAGGGATCAAAACCCTATCACCCACAGTGTCAGCTGATGACTGGACAAATGAGGATGGATGAAAAAAACCCTTGTCATGTGTGAGGAGGTCCAACTGATGAGGTAACTTGTGCTGATTGCCCCTAGTCAGATGCATTAAGAGGGGGAACCCAGTGCTGTCTTGGCCAAAAGGGAGTCACCAACAAGATTTTTGGGGAGTCCAGCTGAATCTTCTGCATGACTCTTGGAAGTAGGGAAACAGGAGGGAAAGCATAAAGAAACACCCTCTTCCAAGGAAAGAAAGGGCATCCACCTTCCACGCTAGAAGGCATGGCACTAACAGAACAGAGGGAGCTGCCTGTTCAGAGGGGAGGCAAAAAGATCTACCTAAGGAATACCACATGAATGGACAATGCCCAGAAAGGAGTCTCTGTGAAGCATCCATTCAAAAGCTGGTGTTTTTAACTTGCTCAGAGAGTATGACATTAGATTCTGCTCTGAAGGAATGTACACTGCCTGAAGAGTTAACTGATAACTGACAGCCACCTCTCAAGCCTGAAGAGCCATCCTGCAGAGGAAGTACGCTTTTGTGCCTTCCTGCTTGTTGAAATACCAAGTCACTGTAGTGTTGTATGTGTACACCTTCAAGAACCCTGGAAAGAATATTAGGTGAAAAGCTTGAAGGGCCAGAATCAGAGCTCTCAACTCTTTGATGTTGATATGGTCTGACATCTGATGGGGGGCAGAGACCCTGAACTTTCAGGTGACCAAATGAAGCCTCCCACCCCATGTCTGACGCATCAGTGAACAGTTGATGAGAAAGGACTGGATGGTGAAAGGACAGGCCTGTGTTGAAAGCAAACTGTTGAATCCACCACTCAAATTTTTTCCTTAGACAAGGAAGGGCAGGTACTTAAAAAACTAGAGGGTGGCAATGCTGCAGTGAAACTGACTTGAGGTACCAATGAAGCTTCCTAATACGCAGCCTGGCAAGAAGCACTGGAAAAGAAGAGGCCATAAATCCCAGGGTCTGAAGAAACTTTCTGGCTGGTATGAGAGTCAGAAGAAAAAGAGACTGAAAGAAGGCTGTCAAGGACAAAACTTTTGGAGGTAGAAAAGAGGCCAAGATAGGCACTGTCTGAAACCTGCATCCCATATACACATGATCCTGAGAGGGAGTCAGGACAGACTTCTGGAAGCTGATAGTGAACCCCAGACTTTGAAGAAGAGAGCTGCTAAACTCCAGATCCTGCAACAGGCAATTTGGAGAAGGTCTAGATAAAGAAAAATCTGAATGCCTTGGAGCCTGCAGAAAGCAATCACAGGAGCTAGGCATTTTGTGAATACCCTTAGGGCAGTACAGAGGCCAAATGGCAAATCAGAGAACTAAAAATGAAAGGGAGAAACATAAAAACTTCCTGTAAAGAGGGTGAATAGGGATATGATAAGCATCCTTCAGATCCAAAGACAACAGAACAGTCTGTGGTAGTAAAAGAGAAAACAGGTTTTGAAGATAAAGCATCCAGAAAAAAAGGGACCTTGAGAAAGGTGCTGAGCAGGGAGAGATCCAGAATAGGTCTCCAAATGCTCTCCTTTTGTGGAACCAGGAGCATCCTGGAATAAAAGCCCTTTCCCACTTGGGAAAGGTGGGCAGGTTGAATGGTTCCTTGGTTCACCAGGGACCCAAAAACCTCTGAAATGGAGTTGCTCTAGAGGAGGTTGAGGAATCCCTGAAAAAGAAGGGCCAGACTTCCATACCATGAAGTAACCCTGATGAATAATCAAAAGAACCCAAAAGTCTGAAGTGATGAAGTGATGAGATGCCAATTTGGAAGACAAACGAACCTGGTCTAAGAGAAGGGGGGCAAACTGCCTAAGAGAAACAGGCTTTTCAGATAAAGGAGGCTTCTGGCCCACAGAAATATGAGAAGCCTTAGCAGAGGGAGGCCCACCTACCACCCTTCCTGCCCTTGGAGGCCTGAGGGGGGCTGCCTGTGAACAAAGGCAGATCTAGAAGGATAATTCCTCTTTACCTTAGGAGTAGGAGACACAAAAAATATGTTTAAGGTCCAGCAAGGCTTTGCCTTTCTTTTGAAGAGACAAACAGGTCAGCAGTAGCAGTCCCAAAAAACTGTTTATTATCCAGGAGCATCCAACAACCTGGCCTTAATGTCCTCAGGCAAAGAATGGAGACTAAGCTAAGTATAGTGCTTCATGACAGACCCAAAAGCCTCTGGTAGAGGCATCAGCAGCATCATAGCTACGAGTGGCAAGCCACTTGAGAAGCAGAACCTAAAATAGATAAAGCAGAGGATTTGCCTTCAGAATCAAGGAGGTCAGATAAACCTGAGAAATCAAGGTCAGAGCATACCTGGTCATGTAGGTCTGGTAATTAACAGCCCTAAAGGCCAAAGTAGAAACAATGTAAGCTTTCTTACCAATCCTCTCCATTGCCCTACTATCCTTATCAGAAGGCAAAGGTTTGGAGGAGGGCAAGAGCTTAGAAGGTTTTTCAGAAGAGAATGACAGCACAACAAGATCAGCAGAAGAACATTTAAATAAAAACAGACATTCCTCAGAAACCTTATAGAACCTATCAGGCTTCTCAGGAGAAGGAATCTAAGAGTCTAAGAATCAGGAGACCTGGAAGCACCAATGAAAGTGTCTAACATTTCAGCCAACAGAGGAGGAACTGCAGATGGTTTAGGAGTATCCAACTGAAGCAACTCCTATCTTTTCTGATTATAAGACACTTGAGAAGAATCCCACTTGAAGTATTCCATCATCCTAGCAATGGTGTCCCCAAAGGACAATTCCTCAAAAGGAAACTCAGACTCCTCCTTTTCAGAATCATATGCCAAAGATTATGGCATCTGTGAAGAACAGGACGAAGACCACTCATCAGACACTGAATCCTCATCTGAGGAATCTGGTTCAATAAGCTGTTTAGATGGAGTAGAGGTCCAAGAAGGAGCAGGCATAAAAACCCCTTGAGGAGACTTCAGGGCGATCAAGACAGAAAACAAGCCCTGAGTAAACTCTTGCCGTTCCCTTTCAGGATTCTTAGGATAGACAGAAACATGCTTCATTTTTTTTCTTTTTCTTCGAAGGGACATCCGCCCCCAAAAATACAGGAGATTCTGACCCTTGGCAAGATTTGCTAAGAGAACCTGGGACCTCCTCTCTGACCAATATCTGCGGAATCCCTCTAGGACCTTCCAAGATAATCAACCTCAGTTCTACCCTATGTCTGGAGCAGATGCCTGCAAAGCCTCAGAGGACGTGCGAAAAGACATATCCATGCTGGCTTCCAATGAGGTTGTGGCAGAGGAATGCCTACAGAGCTATTATCTGCTTTTAGAGGGACATCTGATGGAGGCTGAATAGCTAAAGAATCTGGTTGAGACTTCTTGGCCTTCTTACCTAGTGGGAGTATCTTGGGGTTAAAGGATTCTGCCATGTTACCCCAGCTAACTGTTTAAGCCATTGGTTTTCATGAATGCCTTACAGATACTACAAGAGATATGGTCATGGGAAGCAACGAAAGAGACACTGTTCATGGCGATCCTCCTTATAAGGAATCTTTTCCTTCCTGGATGACATGAATTCTAGGTAAGCAAAATAAAATATAAAACCAAAGAAAATTAACCAAAAAAAAAAAAAAACAACCCCAGTGGGGCACTTATCTGATGGCTACATATTCAGCAGAGCAACAAGACATTCAGACCAACTGGTGGCAAAGTAGTTTTGGGTAACTGCATCTGTACATCACTTTTATGCCCTATGTTCCGTGCAGGGAGCATGTGTGACGTACAGCACATACAAGATTAGGCTTTGGTATACTGGCCGAACATTGGGCTGCTCTCAGCGAGAGATATCCAACGTTAAGACTAGAGATACCCAACGTTAAGACTAATGCAACAGTGACACAGGAGGACATCAAAAGAGCTAATTAGTAGGGTATATAAAATAATCCATGATAGCTACAATGATCAATCAGGAGAGGTTAGGCGAGACTGGGAAATAAGAAGGGAAAGGCAATATACAAAGAAACAATTAGAGGTTATTTGTTTCGCTCCCCAGTATGCAACAAAATCTAGAAGGCCAACAGAATTTATTGTCATTTAGATGTAAACTCAAACATGGCAATAGAACAAAACGGTAATAAAAGAAAGTCATATGGAACAAAGGATCATTTGTTATTAAAGTCATAATGGAGAAAGCACAGTTGTGTACAATTACCATAAATGTAGATGTTAGAGTGTATTCACTGTTGCAGTCATCACACTTGGGTTATCTACCTGCAGGTAGCCCTCAGTAGCCTGACTATCAGAGTCTTGGGATTTCTGCGTCAGATGTTGTCGCCTCTTCCATGATGTCAGGTCATCAGGGGTATAAAACACGCAGCCGACGCCATTACATCAGTTATTCTTGCCCCAGATGACAGAAGCCCCCAAAATAGGAAGCAATTACATGGTGTGCAACACCTTCAGTAAAAAGTAAATACCATTGCCATAAGATATGACCAAAAAAGAAGACAGGTAAAAAGTATAAAAAAGTCAGGGGGGCTGGAGGGAGGGTAACCAGGACTGCAACAGTGAATACACTTGAAAATCTACATTTATGGTAAGTGTACACAACTGTACTATGTTCTTCGTGTTTCACTGTTGCAGTCATCACACTTGGGTTGATTCCCAAAGCTGAGGAAGGGTGGAGGCAGTCAAGTATTAGGGCTGGCTAGCAGGCCTTGTAAGACTGCTGTAACAAATCCAGCTCTGGATTTAAAAAATATAGGCAAGTGGTAATGCTTGGTGAAGGTGTGTACTGAACTCCAGGTTGCAGTTTCCAGGATGTCCCTGGTAGGGACTCCCCTGAGAAATGCTGTAGAGGTTGAGGTAGCCCTAGTGGAATGGGTTCTGATCCCCTGTGGGGTAGGTTTTCCATGGTGCTTGTAGCAGAACTGGATGCAGTGTACTATCCATTTGGAGATGGTTTGTTTTGAAATGGCCTTGCCCTCTGCCCCTGTAGCAAAGCTGACTAGCAGCTGGTCAGATTTTCTGAACGGTTTAGTCCGGTCAAGGTAGAACCTAAGCTGTCTGTGCACGTCCAAGGAGTGCAGGATCCTTTCCCCTTTATTCAGAGGATTAGGAAAAAAGGTTGGTAAATGGATGGATTGGTTTAAAGCCACACTGCATACCACCTTGGGCATAAATGATGGGTTAGTCCTGAGGGAAACCCTGTCCGCATGGAAGATAATGAAGGGTTCCACAGCCATAATGGTCTGCAATTCAGACAGTCTTCTTGCTGAAGTGATGGCTAGAAGTAAGGCTGTTTTCCAAGAGAGGAATTTTAACTCTGCTGTAGCACCAGGCTCAGAAGGGGGAAGCGTGAGCTTCGCTAGTACAAAGTTAAGGTCCCAGGCAGGAGTGGGAGCTCTCCTCGGGGGTCTTAAATTGTTAGCTCCTCTCAGGAACTGTTTGACCAGAGGGTGAGAGAAGAGGGGTGGCTCAGTATTGTAATGAGCTGCATCTGTTTTTATGTAGGTATGACGAACCATACTCTGAGAATGTGTTAGGGAACATCTCTTAGCAATGAATAAGCGAGATATAAATATAAGTGCTTTAGCTAAACATTTAGTATCTCTTGATCAGTCCCATACCTTTAGCTTTAAAGTGATAGAGTGTGTAGATTAAGACCTAGGTTAGGTGATATAAGAAATATTACTGAGCTAAGGGAGCTTAAATGGATTATTGAATTCCAAGCGAATCAGTTCCCTGGCTTAAATGATACATCATCAATAAAAACCTTACCTTAAAAAATAGAAGTTATGTTCTTACCATAACGTTCCATGTTAGTTGTCTTCTTCTCGCCTTCTTCTTGCTGGATGGGTTCGGAGCCGACCTCGGCTCTGACTCGGCCACTCTAAAAGCTCGAGAGTTGGTTCCACCGGCTCGAGGCTCCCCTTATATCCCACAATGCTAGGCGAGAGTTACCTCAGATCTCGTTTGTAAGCTAACCCAGCTTATATCAATAACAGTATAACTGTAAATAGAATCCACCTCTAACAGCAGGAAGAAAAGGGGTGACCTACATCCTGAAACAAGAAATATGCATAATAGCATATGACTAAGAAAGAGGTGGTAGAAAGAGAGGTCACGATCACAACTCCTCTAGGTCTGTCCAGGCCAGGGGAAGGAGGGTGGGAAGAAGAAGGCGAGAAGAAGACAACTAACATGGAACGTTATGGTAAGAACATAACTTCTATATGTTAAGTTGTCTATCTCGCCTTCATTCTTGCTGGATGGGACCGCGTCCCTAGCACCTTGTCCCGGGTGGCCTAACGGAACAGACTCCTGAGAACAGTGGAACCAAAATTAGCTCTATGCCTAGAAGCTAAATCCAACTTATAATGGGAAATAAAAGTGTGAGGAGTAGCCTAAGTAGCCGCTGCACAAATGGTGTCAATAGGCAGTCTGTCTTGGAAGGCTAAAGAAGTAGCCAAAGCTCTGGTGGAATGGGCTTTAGGTTTATTAGGCAGTTTTGGTGTCTAATCTCATAAACAAGGGTAATCAGAGATGTTAGCCATCTGGATAATGATACCTTTGAAACTGGAAGTCCCTTTCTGCTTTCCGCATAGGAGACAAACAGCTGATCAGATTTTCTGAATTGTTTCGTCCTGTCCAAGTAGTACCTTAATTGACGATGAACATCCAGGCAGTGTAATTTTTGTTCAGACCTATTTGAATACTCTGGGAAAAAGACAGGGAGGTCAATGCATTGGTTTAGATTTGATGTTGAAACCACCTTAGGCAAAAAGGACGGGTTAGTTCGTAAGGAAACTCTGTCCTTATGGAACAAGAGATAAGGAGAACGACAACTGAGTGCTTGAAGTTCTGAAATTCTTCTAGCTGATGTGATAGCCACCAGAAAAAGAGTTTTCCATGATAATAATTTCAAGGAACATGAAGCTGCAGGTTCGAAAGGGGAAAGCAGGAAATGCATACAGAAGTCCCCGGGGCCAAACTTGGACTAGAGCGTCCCTGCTGGGTTGGCCTGGTAAAGGGAATAGAGTGAAGTATTCTCTGCACTTGCTGTTTTGGGGAGTAGCAAAAAGATCGCAGCAAGGCTGACCCCACTTGAGAAATATCTCTCTCACTACAGAGTCTTTCAGAGACCACTCGTGAGGCATGAGTATAGCTCTGCTCAACTTGTCCGCAATGTGATTGGACTTCCCGGGGATGTGCGTTGCTATCAGAAAACGCTGAGAAGAAATCGCCCATTGCCACAGTCTGAGTGCTTCTCGACACAGGGGTATGACCTGGTTCCGCCTTGTTTGTTGATGTACCACACTACAGACATATTGTCTGTCTGGATTGCAATCGTTCCCAAGGGAAGAGAGTCTTGAAGGGCTTGCAACGCTAAAAGCACTGCTCTCATCTCCAGAACATTTATGTGCAAGTGGCATTCGTTTGGTTGCCATGTGCCCTGGACTGTCCTGCCCTGATAATGCCCCCACCCGATCAGGGAGGCATCCGTTGTCAGAGTAGCAACCGGAGGAGGTGGAACAAATGGTCTTCCGACAGGAGCTGGGGAAGACATCCACCACATGAGATGCTTTTGCACGCTTGCGTGATCATAATGGTGTGAGACATTGGAAGTTCCTGGTATGACCATTGAGAAAAAGCATCCACTGAAGGATCCGCATGTGGTATCTGGCCAATGGGAGGAGAGGTATGGCCACTGCCATGATTCCCAACACCTTTAGAACTAACCTGGCTTTGGCTCTGTTGTTGTTGAGAAGAAGTGACACCAATTTGTGAATGTCTGATATCCTTTGGTTCGTTAGCGTTGCAGACATGTTTATAGTATCTAAATTTGCGCCTATGTAGGTAATAGTACGACAAGGCGACAAAACAGACTTTTCGCAATTTATTGAAATACCCAGTTTTTGACAAACGCGAAAAGTATAATCTCTGGCCATCAAAAGGAGATGCTTGGTGGGAGCTGTGAGAAGCCAGTCGTCCAAATATGGAAACACCTGGAATCCTTGTCGTCTCAGGTGAGAAGCTACCACTGCCATGCATTTGGTAAACACCCGGGGGGCAGTGGTGAGACCAAAGGGCAGGGCCCTGAACTGAAAATGACTGGTTCCCAGCCTGAAGCGGAGGAATCTTCTGGAGCGTCTGTTCATTTTTATGTGATAGTACGCATCCCGAAGGTCTATAGAGCACATCCAGTTTCCTTTGCCCAAAAGGGGAAGAATGGATTGCAGTGTGACCATCCAAATCTTGTTTTCTTGACTGATTTGTTCAAGACACTGAGATCCAAAATCGGTCTCCAGTCCCCTGTTTTCTTTGGAACTAAAAAGAACCTTGAGTAGATTCCGGATCCTTGTTGGTCTGCTGGCACTAACTGAATTGCTCTTTTGTAAGCAGTTTTGAAATTTCCAAAGCTGCTATATCCCTTTGAGCGGTGGAACATCTGGAAGGGATTTTTTGACTGATTTGGAAAACGAAGAAAGGGGATAGAATAGCCTTCGAAATGATGGACTGTACCCATTTGTCTTGAGTCAGGGTTAGCCAGGCTTCTGGGTACAGTGACAATCTTCCGCCGGCTGCCTCCGAAGATGGGCAGTCGGGCAACACCTCAGGGATGCTGAAAGGGCTTGTCAGGAAAAGCTTCCCGATTGCCCTGGTTCTGCGGACCCCCCCTGCCCCTAGGGCTACGTCTACCATTGTTATTCCCACCTCTGCCTTTGGTAGGAAAACGACTCTGTGCGTCAGGCGAAGTCCCTTGAGATTGTTTACGGAACCACATCTTCCCACCCTTCTGGCCTTTGGGGTAAGGCCTAGAAGGAGTAGAAAACGGACTCCGACGGCAGAAAGGGTCTTGCCATCAGTCTCGCACCTAGTCAGGGTTTCTTTCACTTGAGGACCAAAGAGAGATGATCCATCAAAAGGGGAGTTCGTGAAAGACGACTTGAAAGGTTCCGCAAAGTTGCATAGCCGCATCCAGGCGTGCCTACGTAAGGCTACCCCTGTCCCTGCGGCTCTGCTCGCTCCATCGGCCGCATAAGAGAGGAGGCGCATGGAGGAGTTGGATATGGAATTAAGGGTAGCCAGCTGCGTGTTCATTTTCTCTTGGAAACCCACAGCTGTAGGGTCCTTTAACATTTCACTCGCCTTGATCAAGTCCCTTTGAAGACGAGTGAAATGGCACAGGTAATTCAGCTTAACGCATGGTAAATGTCGCTGAGGAGAACATCCGCTTCCGTACCTATCCATGGACCTAGATTCCTTGTTAGGTGGATGGACAGGCACTGAAGGATCAGCCAGTTCCTTCTTTGTGGCGGCAGCTACCACCATAGCATCCACAGAAACTCCTTTTGATAAAAATTGCTTGTCTGATGGAGCTGTGATGAATTTGGAGGGTCTCCTGGGAGTGGGGTCCACTGAATCAGGAGCCGCCCATGCCTTCTTAGCAACCACCTGCATGAGGCGGTCGAAGGGGGACACCCAGGAGGTGGAAGGACGAGAGCCAAACGCCTCAAGATACACAGATTCGTCCTCCGAAGGGTTGAGGGCTGGCCAATTTCCCCTCTGTTTCAGGATCTCCAGAATGTCTGCAAATGAGACATCTTCAGAAGGGGAACGGGGGGAACCCTCAGAATCATCCAGATCTGTGTCCGACGTGATAGACTCAGGTGAGTCAATGTGCTTCCTCTTGCACTTCCTCTTCCGAGGAGGCTCTTCTGACAAATCAGGAGAGGCCTCGGAAGAGGATGAAATCCCCAAAGGGGCTCCTGAGGAGCTGGCTCTCTGCGGTCCGGGATGAGGGAGTGAGTCGACTTACCCTGAGGCAGCATAGAAGGAGGGGCTGACGGAGCCGACTGTGGAGTAGAGCCAGGCTCTAACACACTCCGCATGACCTCGAATGAACCCCTGTCAGGCAGAGCCAGAGGTCCCCGCTCCGAGGAGCTAAGGAGCCCCCTCGGGACCGACAGTGATGGCTCCGAGGTCGATGTCGGAGCCGAACTCACCAGCCGAAGCACCGAGAGGGAGAGGGGGTCGGACAAGGGTCCGATGCCACTCACCCCTCAGAGCCGACGAGGGAGGTCCGGCGCCGAGATTCCTCCAAGGAAGAAAACGGAGCCGACGACGGGCCGAAGACAATTGTCTCGGCCCGGTGACCACAGTCTCGGTTCCGACACGACCCGGCTCCGAACTCAAGAGAGTCAAGGAGGAAAGAGTTGATGGACGGGGCAGGCACCGACTGATGAGTCGGGCTCTGAAGCATCTGGGCTAGTGCCTCGGACTTAAGTAGTCGACTCACCACCCTCTGAAGGTCATGATCGGAAAGCCTCGATGACCTAGAGGAATGAGACCTTTGGCTCCGTTCAGACAGCAGGGGAGATCCTGGAGCCGAATGAACGGAGCCAAGAGAAGGTGACCTAGACCTCTTTCTGGTTGTCGGCTCCGAAGATCTTGTCGGAGCCGACACGGTACCTCGATAACCTCGGCTCCGCCGGAGCCGAGGAAGCCACAGAAACTGTGGACTGAGTCTTATCGGCTCCAGCCGGAGCCGATAAAGGCAAAGGTTGAACAACCTGAGGTCTCGGCTCAGAAGCCGGAGCCGAAGACCTCGATGCCTTAGAGGGCTTCCCTGTTGAAACTGACAGGGAATCCTCTGGCTTCAACAAGCCTCTCAGAATCAACTTGTTTTTCTCTCCTGCAGGACCCTGGGGCTGAAGCCATGGCACACAGCACAGGAGTCTCGCAGGTGCAAAGGCCCCAGACAATAGACACAAGAAGTGTGAGCGCCTGTCAGAGACATTTTCTGACAGCACGCATCACACTTCTTGAATCCAGAGACCTTTGCTTCTTTGACATTTCCTAACTGACAGGTGTACACTAACACACCCCAAAACAAACAGTTATACCCTGTCAGTAAAAATTAGTAATACTAAAAACAATAACAATTTTAGTAAAAAAACTAATAATTAAGTACAAAAATTAAAGTAAACTACACAAACACTCCCTAGGGAAGGGAAGGCCAAAGGCCCAAGGGAAGAACCAACGGTTCTTTTAGTAAGAAAAACGGGAAAAATTTAGGGTCGGGGATAAGGATCTATGTTCTACACTAATTTAGGAAGAATTAAAGTTAAAAGGGGAAAAAAAGAGTAACTTTTTGAAGAAAAAGCTAACACTCACCAGGAACCGGTAGAAGCAACCAACCTCGAAGCTGTAGCGGCAAACGAGATCTGGGGTAACTCTCGCCTAGCATTGTGGGATATAAGGGGAGCCTCGAGCCGGTGGAACCAACTCTCGAGCTTTTAGAGTGGCCGAGTCGGAGCCGAGGTCGGCTCCGAACCCATCCAGCAAGAATGAAGGCGAGATAGACAACTTAACATCAGAAGTTTGAAATAGGAATGTATTTATGTATGCTTTTAATGTTTTTTATGATAATTATTTTTCTAATTTGGATTTGACTGAATGATTAATTGTGTTTTAACTATATAAGCTGAGCTGTGAAGAGTTTCTTTTGGTCTGAAGAAGCATATCAGATGTGAAAGCGCTTACCTCTATTAAATTTTGTGTGTTTTATACTTCGGCTGTATTTCTTCACTACAAATCTATTTTAGCAATGAGCTGAGATGGCAGAGGCATGAGTCTTAATGGATGAGAAGGATAGGCCTTTGTGGAGCAGCTCTGTTAGATAATCTAGGATTTGAGGTAAGGTGGGCACGGCTGTATCCTTTCCCTGAGACTGGCTCCAAGAACAGCATCTTTTCGACTTTTCTGAATAAGATTTCCTAGTAGTAGGCCTCCTGGCCTCAAGGATTACATCCAGCATCTGTTTGCTGAGGGTTGCTGGTGATGTATTCAGCGAATAAGCCAGGCTGCTAGGTTCAGGGTTTGCAGCTGAGGATGCAAAATCTGGCCCTCCTGCTGGGACAGTAGAGAGGGGGTCTGATGCAGGTGCCAGGGTGGCACTGTTGTCAGACTGCGTAAAAGTGGGAACCAGTGCTGGCGTGGCCAGTCTGATGCAATAAGGATTGTCCTTGGCCTGTCCTGTTTGATCTTCAGTAGTACTTTCAAGAGGAGGGGCAGAGGGGGAAAGGCATAGATTGAGAGGTTTTCCCATGTAAAGGATAGGACATCCACTTTTCATGCTTTGCTGTGGGGAGTTCTGATGCAAAATCTGCTCCAGTTTCCACTCATGCAGGTCCATTAAGTTTCTGCTTAAGTCGTCTGACAGTGAATTTTGTTTGCCTGGCAGGAATTGAGCTTGCAGGTGCACTTGGTTGCTCAAGGCTGTGTTCCACAGAGCCATGGCTAAGCTGCAGAGTGGGTAGGAATGAGTTCTCCCCTGCTTCTTTATGTACCACATGATTGTGGTGTTGTCTGTCTTTATCAAGAGTTGTCCTGGAAGGATAAGGTATTTGAAGGCTGTCAATGCATTCTGTACAGCTAACATTTCTTTTTGATTGATATGCAGGTGCATTTGTCCTGGGCTCCATTTGCCTTGAATGCATTTGCCTGCCATGTGAGCCCCCCCCCCCCCCCCCCATGTATAGTCTGATGCATCCATTGTCAGGGTTTGGGCGGCGGGGGTTTTTTGAAACTCGAAAAATGAAAATGTCAGGTAGCGGCCAACCGGCACTTGTGAACTGCTTCTGGCTCCCGCGCAGTAAGAAAAGCTGATGTAATGGCGTCGGCTGTGTGTTTTACACCCCTGATGACCTGACGTCATGGAAGAGGTGACAGCATCCAACGCAGAAATTCCAAGACTCTGGTATTCGGGCCGACTGGGGGCTACCTGCAGGCAGATAACCCAAGTGTGATGACTGCAACAGTGAAACACGAAGAACATCTGTAAAAAGGGGAAGAATCTAAGAATGGAATGGATAGACTACTAAAAAGCATAAGACAGTTTTCCACATTCATGGATAAAAAAAGAGTGCTTAAAAATGTATAAGATATACCCTACACTGATCAAAGACATTACAGTGACCATGCAGTGGCAAACCACTTTGCAGTTAAGCCATGATGGACAAATTATTACTCCAGGGATAACATTTCAAAGGGAGATATTCCAGGGTGACTGTCACTGCTGCTCTTTTGTCTTGCCCTTAACCCACTAAGCTGTCTACTTAGATTAGGTCATGGCTACAATTTGTCTCCCACATTATAACATTTAGGTCATAGTTATAATATGGCTACTAGAAAATAAAGTGTAAAGACTTATCTTTTTGCAGACGATTTAAAATTGTACAGTTCATCAGATGAAGAACTCAAAGCACAACTGCAAGTTGTCAAAACATTTTCAGATGATGCAAGAATGTCATTTGGTCTTAATAAATGTGCAAAAGCAACTTTTAAAGCAGGAAAGCTGCAGCACCAAGAAAACATCAGTTTGAGACAGGAATGTGATATAAAAGAATTTGAGCAAGAGGAAGTGTATAAATATTTGAGAATTGATGAAGGATCAATAATAAAACATGAACAAATGCAAATAAAACTTAGTAAGGAATATTTTGGAAGACAAATTACTGAAAACAGCATTGACCTCTATGAACAAAGTCCAGTCTATAAACCAATTTGCTCTTCTTGTCTTAGCTTATAGTTTTGGAGTGACTAACTGGCCGCAAAAGGTGTTGGATAGGTTGGACAGGAAAACAAGATGGATGCTTCATGCTCATCAAATGATTTATAAAAATCAGTGCACACCAAGACTATTCTTACCAGCTCTGAGGTATGGGCCTCCTCGAAACTGACTACATGTATAGATCTGCAATTATAGGACTGCATACATATCTGCTGATCTCACAAGACCCAAACATGTATCGTCATCCCCTTTGGGAAAAAACTGGTTCCCATGAACTACCACATTGATGGTAGTCCACTGAATACAGAAGGCGTCATAAAAGATCTGGAAACAGGTTGACAGCAACCTCCCTTTTGACCACCACATTGCCACTGTGGTCAGAAAGTCCTTCTATGTGGCATATCTCATTACTAAGGGTTTTGCATCTAGGAAGAAAGAGGTCATTGTCTCCCTCTACTCTTTCCTCATTAGACCAATCATCGAGTACAATGCACCATTTGGTATGTACCTTACTAGACACCTACAACAACTGGAGAGGCCACAAAAGTACCTCACAAAGTGGATCCTAGGCCTTAAACACTTGTCCTATATGGACAGACTCAAAAAACTCCAACTATTCTCTGTCTCATATCGCCTACTTGGAGGCGATCTCTGCTTGACTTACAAAGCCATGTCTGACCCCGCTCTGTTAGAAATGCTGCATCTAAAGAAATCCCAATCCCTCAGCACTACACTTTCCAGAGACCTCAACCTCATTACCACAAACAGAACAAGCTGGAGGGACAGGTTCATAACCCAGAGACTGCCCATGCTATGGAATAGACTTCCCATACATGACAAGCGGAGCGCCTCACTGGCCCTCTTCAAGAGAAATCCTGATGAGTGGATGGGAAGTAGAAAATTCACCCAGGGGATCATTCCAGTGGCTTTACTTGACAGAGGCACTGGGAACTAAGGTCGGGTGGCATGATGACAGGGTAATCCTATGGACTAGGCTTGTAAAGGCTCCAGGGCCATTAGCCTAGTACACACTTATGAACATAGTGAAAGTTTCGAAACATGAGGAGAATAAGTCTAAGATGACTTCCCTGCTTAGTTTAGCAGAAGCATATCAGCATCAAGAGGGAATAGAAATTGAGAGGTAGATAAAAATCAAGCAGCAAATGAATGTGCCAAAAAAAAAAACAAAAGAAAGACTATAAGGTGAAGGATCAGATGAGAAGGCAAGAAATGTGGAAAATGCATAAATGTAGTTGAAAGTACAGAAAACTCTTGGAAGAACCTCATGTTGAACAGGCTCAAACACAGGAATGGTTAATGAGAGGTGAATTTAAACCAAAAGATGAAGTTAATATTGGCGGCCCAAAATAGTGTACTACGTACACATTGGTTTACAAAGTCCACTGAACATGTGGGAGAAACAGATAAATGTTGGTTTTGTAAAACAGAATTGGAAACAGTCATATATCTTGTTGCCAGTTGTGATATACTAATTTCAGAAGGACTATATACTGAAAGGCATAATAATGTGGCAAAACTGTTGCATTGGGGATTGTGCAAACATTATAATACTGAAGTAGCTGAAAAACACTGGAAACATGAGCCACAGAGCATTACAGATAATTATGAAGTTTACATCACCTAGGATCACCCATTAAGAACAGTTCAAAAAAAGATGCAAGAAAAAAATAAGTTATGTACTCACCATAACATTCCATCTGTGTTGTCCATTTTCATTCGTCCTCAACCTGTGGGTTCAGTTCCGATCCTTGGAACTGACTTGGCTGCTTCAGTAGCTTGTGGGCACCAAAAACTCTAGAGCTCATCCCTTACCACAATGCACCCATCCTAAATACCTCAGATCAAGTTTGCTGATAGAAAAGATAAATACTTTCATGGAGACTATATCTGGAACTGTAAATGTATACCAAAAAAAGGAGGTAAAATTTTAGGGTTCCTATTACATGAACGAACTTTTCAAAGTTCGAATGTCATATGGTCGACAACATATGATCGAACTTTGAAAAGTTCGAAGGTTAAATGTAACGGCACCGTACGGTGCAGAATGGGACAATTTCCCTTTTCTACACTGAAGTGCAATCTCGGAGTTGGTATATTTAAGTAAGATGGTGTGGGGGGTGCAGGGGGGCTTGTCCCCTGCTCGGAGCATTAAGGTAAGTTTTATTTTTTTTTTATGTTTTATTATTTATTAGAAGCTTCAAACTTCGATCATAGGTTGTCGAATATATGGGGTTCAAAGTTTTGAAACTTCGAATATATAATATAGACCCATATTTTGTTTATCATCCACTCTTCCAAAGTCACGGGCAGGGGGTTGGAGGGTGGGGAGATGAGGAAGAATGAAAATGGACAACACAAATGGAATATTATGGAGTACATAACTTCTTTATCGGATGTCAATTTTCATTCTATCCTCAAGCCGTGGGACAGATTCCCCAGCTACTTTATACCCTGGGTGGACTTAAGAAAGGATGTTCCTGAGCACCACTAAGCCGAATGATGTTCTATCCCTGCAGACCAGATCCAATTTGTAATGAGTAATAAAGGTATGGGGAGTAGCCCAAGTTGCTGCTGCACAAATGTCATCCATGGAAGCTGTAGACTGAAAGAGATGATGTGGCTACAGCCCTGGTTGAATGAGCTCATAAGGGTTTTGATAAGGAAACACCCAATTTGGTATAAATGAATGAGATACAATTTGTGACCCATTTGGTTAAAGTTACTTTGGTAACAGGCTTTCCCACTAGTATGCAAGAAGGAGACAAATAACTGGTCTTACTCCCTGAAATCTTTTGTTCTATGAAGATAGAATCGTAATTGTCTATGAACATCCAAGTAAATGTAAAAAGAAGTTATGTACTTACCATAACACTGCATGTGTGCTATCCACTTTCATTCTTCCTCGACTGGTGGATTTGGATCTGAGCCCTTGGATTCCACTCAGCCGTTGTAAAAGCTTGTGGCAAGCTTGAACTCTCAAGCTTCTCCCTTACCCAGAATGTACCACCCCCCATTACCTCAGATCTTGTTTGCAGATTACAGCAAAAGACTAAACACTTTAGTCATACAGAAAACCTTTCAAGCAGAAATATAGCAGATGGGAGAAGCACAAAGCTATATATGGCCAAGACTGGCTCTATCCACTTGCTCTTCAGATAACACTGGTTGGAGGTTGGTGGGTGGGGAGTTGAGGAAGAATGAAAATGGACAACATAGATGGAACATTATAAGCACACAACTTCTTTATTTGATGTCAATTTTCATTCTGTCCTCAAATGACGGAACAGAGTCCCCAGCTACTATAATCCCAGGGTGGAGGTTGGTGGGTGGGGAGTTGAGGAAGAATGAAAATGGACAACATAGATGGAACATTATAAGCACATAACTTCTTTATTTGATGTCAATTTTCATTCTGTCCTCAAATGACGGAACAGAGTCCCCAGCTACTATAATCCCAGGGTGGCCTCAAGGAAGGATATTCCTAAGTACCATTGAGCCAAATGATGCCCTACTTCTAGAAACTAAGTCCACCTTGAGAGAGCAGTGATGACCTGCTCCCTAGAGATAAGGGGAGGGTGGCAGGTGTTGGGGATATCCTGATTTACTGATAGGGGGACAGAGGGGTGAAGTTTTCAATTACCTCGTCTGCCAGCAGGTTGGCTATATCTACAGTATTTGTGTATGTGGTGTCCTTGACTACCAGTTCTGAGCAGATCTGGGTGCTTCCTTTGAGACTGCAGACATATGTGAAGAAGCCCTTATGATTGTCTTAAGTAAATGTGGCCAGTTTGGACTCTAAGTTTGTTTTGGAGGATTTCACTAGTGCTCTTATTTGCTTGTTCAGACTAAGGAGAGTTTATTTCCAATTAGGCACCTGCTGCTTCTTCCTAGACAGTATTTTTTTCCTTTTATTATACAGTTTATTTATTGCAGATGTCCACCAGAGAGGTTTACTCTTTCTTGAGGAGGATTTTGTCCTGTTGGGTATTCCTGATTCCATGCAGCTATATAAATATCTGTGTAGTACTTTGGTGTAGGTTTAGACATATGTGCCAGTTCCTATGTGTGTGTGTGTGTGGGGGGGGGGGACTGTGAAGCTGTTTATACCTTCCCTCAGGAGGCTGTAATCCGCTTTGGAGAAGTTTTTTGTTTGACCCTAGCTTGGGGAGGGGGTCAGGGGAAGATGGTGATTTCAAAAGTGACCATTTTGTTGTTGGATCTTACCAGGGAGGATGACACTGTAGGGATGCTGCAGTGGTTACTCCTGTTGGTTAATACCAAGTCCAAGATATTTTCACCTCTTGTGGGGGTGTCAACCAGCTGGTCCAAGGCATTTGCCTTGACGAAATTAAGGAATCTCTGGGCATTTGTTTTTTGGCATGAGTAGTTCTTCCAATCTATGGTTGGATAGTTAAAGTCGCCCAGCATCAGGGTAAAGGGTTGAATCTTGATAGATTCGAAGAGGCCCAGATAGGTGGAGTAGGCATCTTGAGTCAAAGATGGGGGCCTGTAGCTAGCTATGATTTGAATAGGGATCTTGTCAATGGTTAACTGCACCTGGAGTGTCTCCTGTGCATCATATTGTTTGACCAGCTTGGAGGTGTTTATGTCTTTTATATATATACATATATATATTACTGCGGTGGTGGTGCTGCGGTAGCATAGTCACCTCACAGTAAGACGTCCTGTTCGATTCTCAGCTAAAGCATCTTGTGTGGAGACATGTGTGAATGGCGTACCTTCGTTGAAGGTTGTGCGTCAGGGCTGGCAACTCGGTATGTAAAAATCTACTGCCAATCATTAGCAGACCGGAGTTCCGCTGTGGCGACCCCCAACCAGGAAAAGCTGAAAGATACAACAACAAATATATATATATATATATATATATATATATATATATATATATTTTGCAACTCCACCTTCTTTTGCTTTGCTGCCCACGGTTCGGGGTCTGAATGTATGATAGGATGAGTAACCTGGTATGGCTGGGGTGCTCTCCACAGCTTTGAACCAGGTATCTGTGACTGCACAAATGTCAGCATCTTCCAATGTTAAGAATTCTTACAATGAGTGCAGCTTCATGTTTAGACTCCTAGTGTTTGGCAGCACTACATTTAATTTGCATTTTGATGAAATTTTCATGTTAGTAGTTTTAACCTCATGGCATTGTCTAAAAAAGGCACTATGGGCAAGGCAAGAGCCTTTGTCAGGAGGCTGAAGCCTAAGGAAGACAGATGCAGGCCATCTCTGGCAAAGCATCGTGGTTTGTCAATCATGTCTTCCCAGGCTGTCGGGTACTGGATCCCCTTGGAATCGCACCAGAAACTAAGCCAATTGTTAAAGTCAATCATTTGGTATAATTTGGCAAGAAAACTGGTAGATTGCTAGATTGGTTAATGTTGGATTCTGATTCAACTTTGGCCAAAAAGGATGCATTATAGTTCATACTGTAACTCTATCTTTATGAAAAAATTACGTATGGAGGTTTCATCAAGAAAGGCTGAATTTCTGAAATTTCATTTGGCAGAAGTAGTGGCCAACAAAAACAAGGTCTTCCAAGAGAGAAATTTTAGATTGCAAGTATTTGCATGTTTAAAGGGCAGAATATCCAAAGCTTGCAGTACCAGTGTTAAGTCTCATGGTGAAGTAGGATCCTTTAACTGGGGATTACAACAGAAGTGTTCCTTGTAAAAAAGTCATACAGAGTTTATGCAAAGCAAGGGAAGAGCCATCAAGATCAACATGGAAATTGGAAAATGCTGCTAACTGAACCTCTACTGTGGAAGAACTGTCCCCTTGATCAAAAAACAATGACAAAAATTCCAGAATAGTTTGAATCGGTGCAGAAAAGGAATGGACATCATTTTGAAGTGCCCTGTGCACAAATCTCTTCCATTTGCTAGCACAGGTTTTCCTTGTAGATGGTTTGAGGGAAGATAATAGAATTCAGTGAACATGGGAAGAAAGCATATGTCTGGCTATTACTAGAAATAGAGAAATAAAGCTCTCATCTTGAGCTTTGGAAGATCCGGAAGAATCATTTCTGTCGGGTGAGACTGCAAGTCTGGAACTGGATCTAGAATCCAAGGTTGATGGATCAAATAAGGCCACAGGAAGGAGAACCAAATTTGTTGAGATCAAAAGGGGACAATGAGAATGACCTTGTTCTTCAACCTAGCAGCTCTCTGAAGGAATTCTGATATTAGGGGAATCTGTGGATAAACATACAGTAATCTGGGAGGTCAGTCATGGAGAACAGCATCCCTCGGTGACTCCCCCTGTGGGGGGATAAATGCAAAGTAGCTGCTGCACTTGTTGCTTAGGGGGGATGCAAACAGATTGCAGCAAGGCTGGCCCCACCTGTGGAAAATCATGTCCGCTATTTTCTAGTTGAGGGACCATTCATGAGCTAACAGAACTCACCTGCTCAGTTTGTTTGCTAGCACGTTGGTCTTCCTTGGAATGTGCGTCGATAAGAGAAAGCGGTTGGAAGAGATTGCCCATTGCCATACCTTTAGTGTTTCTCGACACAGAGGTATGAGTTGGTTCCTCCTTGTTTGCTGATGTACCAAACCACTGACATATTGTCTGTCTGTATCGCAACAGTTCCCAATGGAAGAGCATCCTGGAAGGCTTACAACACTAGAAGCACTGCTCTCTACTCCAAAAAGTTGATATGCAAATTGTTTTTTATAGGGGACCACTTACCTTGGACCGTCTTTCCCAGGTAATGTCCCCCCCAACCCTAGCTGAGAAACATCTGTGATCACTATGGCCTTAGGCTGAGACCGGACAAATAAATGGCCCTGTAGGAGTTGTTCCGACTTGGTTCACTACATCAGATCTTTTTTGCACAAACTGATTCATATTAGAAGGGAAAGAGGAAGCTGAAGTTTTGACTACTGAGATGCCAACATTAACTGAAGAATCCTCATGTGCAATCTGACCAGCGGAACAAGGGGCATCATTGCTGTCATCGATCCTAGTGCTTGCAGGACTAACTGAGTGGGGACTGTGGTACTGCAAAGTATCTTTTTGACTTGTGATTTTAAAGTTTGAACTCCGGAAACAGGATGAGAGGCCTTTGCTGATCATGTCTAGTAGCGCGTCAATGAACTCTAAAGTTCGAGATGGTTGAAGATGCGATTGTTTTGAAATTTATTGTTATTTTTAACTACACACAAATCTGGATTACTTTTTCTCTTGCTGTGATGAGTTGATGCCCGGTCAGGGCGGAGATGAGGCAATCGTCTAAGTAAGGAAACACTCTGAATATGTTCAGTCTCAAATGAGCTGCTACAACTGCCATACATTTGGTGAACACCCCGGGGACTGTGGTGAGACCAAAGGGCAGTGCCCTGAACTGGTAATGACTGGCTCCTAGCTGGAAATATAGGAATTTCCTGGACTGTCTGTTCATTTTTATATAATAGTACGCATCCTGGAGATCTACTGGGCACATCCAGCCATCCTTCTCCAGAAATGGAAGAACAGCATGAACTGTGACCATCTGGAACTTTACCTTCCAAACAAAGTTGTTCAGACTGCTGAGATCCAGAATTGGTCTCCAGTCCTGTTTTCGTTGGCACTAAAAAGAATCTTGAGTAAGTTCTGGATCCGTTCTGGTCTAGAGGGACCTCTCGGATGACTTCCTTGCTTAGCAGCTTTTGTATCTGAATGGCTGCTTGATCCCTCTTAGTGGGTGGAACATTGGGGATTTTCCTGGAATCTGGAGGAAGAAGGGAAAATGGGATTGTAGTGTATATCCTCTGGACATGATCCTTTGCACTCAAGTATCTTCTGTTATTTCTAGCCAGGCTCTCCAGTGCAGGAACAAATGCTACCCCTGACTGCCTCCAGAGGGGGACAATTGGGCCTCTGTTTAGGAGTGCTGGAAGGGTTTGTCAAAGAAAAGTTCTCTGGACCCCTGATGTTGTGGACCTTCTCTGCTGCAAGGGCAGCATCTACCGTTTGAACTTCCCCCTCTGCCTCTGGGGGATAACCCTTCTACATGTGTCCTGGAAAGATCCTTGTGATTTCTTGAACCACATCTTTCCATTACCTCAATGATTCCTTAAAAAGGATCTTTGGGGAGTGGAAAAACATACGTCCACAGCAGAAAAGGTCTTCCAATCCTTCTCACACCTGGATAAAGCATCTTTTATCTTAGGGCCAAAAAGAGAGGTACTGTCAAAGGGAGCATTGACGAATGCAGACTTAAAAGGCTCCGCAAATCACACAAATGCATCCAGGCGTGTCTCCTAACAGTTATACCTGAACCCACTACCCTTGAGGTTCCTTCTGCCACATTAGAAATTAGCCTTGCAGGCAAGTTGGAAATCGATTGTAGGGTCGCCAGCTGAGAATTGATGGAATCTTTCACCTCTTCAGACAGGGTTCCTGTGAGAGTTCCTGAAAATTCATTAATCAGATCCCTCTGAAGTCCAGTAAAATGGGTCAAATAGTTCAGAGGCCTTAAGGCAAAGGTTGCTGAAGCACACATACGCTTCCTACATCTGTCTATCGCCTGTGACTCCTTGTCAGGGGGATGGACAGAGGTACTTTCGTCAGCAAGTTCCTTTCTAGTGGCCACCACCACAACCATGGCATCAACAGCAAGACCTTTTGACCAAACCCGTTTAGACTGGGGGGGGGTCATAATCTTATTTGGCTTCCTGGGAATGGGCTCAATGGTGTCAGGTTCCTCCCATGCTCGCTGTGAGTCCAACTCCAGGAAGTCATCCGCAGGTAGGACCACCCAGGTAGCACATGGGCCAGTACCAAAAGCCTCCAGTAGCACAGATTTCTTCAACAAGGGTTGCTGGACTTCCTGCCACCTCTCTGTTTCAGGATATTAAGGATGTCTTCCAAATGAGACCTCTTCAGGAGATGACCATGAGGACCCTTTGCCCTCATCAAAATCTGTGTCCTCAGTGATTGATTCAGGGGAATCGATTTGCTTCCTCTTACATGTCCTCTTCTTAGGGACCTCCATGGTAGGTTACTCCAGCTAGGTATCAGAAGAGGAGGGGATACCCTGTTGGGAAGCCTGGGGTTTTGGTATCGGCTGTCCCTGTAAAGAGGACAGCTGAGACTCAAGGCATAGAGGTGGAACAGAAGTAGACATAGGATCCAAAGGGGGAACCATCACCTGTGTCTGAGGTGTATACACAGCTCTCTCCGAAACCCTGAGGACAGACCATCCTGGAAAGGGATAAGGACACGGATCCGAGAGGCCAAGCCTCTGATCCTAGTCCCACCCTGCTCTGAGGACAGCTGCACGGAGGTGGAAGTCGGATCCAAGCTGACCACCACTGAGGCTCAGAGATGTCTCCAAAACCTTTGGAGTCAACTGCAGCACCTCAGACCCACTGGAAGAGAATCGATCTGCAAGGTCTCCGGACCCAACTGAACCAAAGAGCTCAGAGCAAGTCTCAGATCTGGGGATACCAAAATCCTCTGATTCAAAGAAGCCATCAGATCCAAGGACTTGTATTTGGACTTACACGAATCTTAAGAAAGGGCTGGATCCCATAATTTTTGCTTCTTTTTCATATGATCCAAAGGAACCATAGAATCTGAAAAGTTCTTTTTGCTGACTTTTCCAAGGACCTGGAGGATGCAGAAGAGGTGCTCCGAGAAATAAGACCTGCCTTTTTAGGTTTTTCTTTGGAGGGTCCAGCTATAGCTTTGTCAAAGGAAGAAGGCAAAAGTCCCCTAAGAATAAGTATATTCCTCTGATCTACCAATGCCCTAGGGTTAAAAGCATGGCAGATCATGCAGTTCTCCTGGAGGTGGAGAGGTTCTAAGGAAAAAACACACAAAGATCTAACCGCAATTTCCACATTTTTTGAACCCATCTGGGCTCATCATCTTGTCAGCCATCAACAAAAATGAAAGGCCAAGCACAACCACAAACAATGACAACAGTAAAAACAGAATTAAACTTTCAATTGAGAGAGTTTTTTTTTTTTAAGCAGAAAGAACGTACCAACAATGGTACTGAACACTACTATACAACGTAGAATTACAGTTATGTACACTTACCATAAATGTAGATGTTCAAGTGTATTCACTGTTGCAGTCGTCACACTTGGGTTATCTGCCTGCATGTAGCCCTCAGTCGGCCCGAATACCAGAGACTTAGTATTTCTGCATCAGTTGCTGTCGCTTCAGGACTGACATCAGGTCATCAAGGGTATAAAAACAGGCAGCAGATGCCATTAAATCAGTTTTTCTTGCCCCAAATGTCAGGAGCCCCCAAAAAGGGAGCCAAGTTATGGTGGAAAAAAACACCACCAGTAAAAAGTAAATACCAATCGTCCTGTAAGGGGTGAGTAAGAAAAATAGAGAAGGGGGGAGAGAGAGAGAGAGAGAGAAGGGGGCTGGAGGGTGGGAAATAACATCTACATTTATGGTAAGTGTACACAACTGTACTATGTTCTTAGTGTCTCACTGTTGCAGTCATCACACTTGGGTTGATTCCCAAAGCTGAAGAATGGGTGGAGGCAGTCAAGAAGAGTTGGGGCTGGCTAGTATGTCCTGCACGACTACTGTTGCAAAACCTGCCCTGGATTTGGAAAAAATAGGCAGGTGGTAATGCTTGGTGAAGGTCTGAACAGAACTCCAAGCAGCAGCTTCAGAATGTCCCTGGTAGGGACTCCCCTGAGGAATGCTGTAGAGGTTGAAGTTGCCCTAGTGGAATGTGTTCTGACCCCCTGAGGGGGTGGTTTCCCATAGTGTTTGTAATAGAAATGGATACAGTGTGCTATCCATTTGGAGATGGTTTGCTTTGATATGGCCTTGCCCTCTGCCCCTGGTGCAAAGCTGACTAGTAACTGGTCAGATTTCCTGAAGGGCTTAGTCCTATCAAGGTAGAACCTGAGCTATCTGTGCACGTCCATAGAGTGCAGAATCCTTTCCCTCTTGTTTTGAGGATTACGATAAAGGGTGGGCAAATGGATAGATTGGTTGAGAGCCACATTGGACACCACTTTAGGCATAAAAAGTAGGGTTAGTCCTGAGGGAGACCCTGTCAGAATGAAAAATAATGAAGGGTTCCACAGCCATAAGTGCTTGTAGCTCAGACACTCTTTTGGCTGAAGTAATGGCCAGAAGCAAGGCTCTTTTCCAAGAGGGGAATTTTAACTCTGCTGATGCTGCAGGCTCAAAGTGGGGTAGGGTGAGCTGTTCCAGCACAAAATTAAGGTCCCAAGCAGGGGTGGGGTCTCTTTTTGGTGGCCTTAAGTTGTTAGCCCCTCTCAGGAACTGTTTCATGAGAGGGTGGGAGAAGACAGCTGGCTCAGTGCTGTAATGAGCAGAGATGGCAGAGGCATGGATCTTAATGGAAGAGAAGGATAGGCCTCTGTGGAGTAGGTCTGAGAGGTAAGGAGGGCTGTGCTGTGTCCGCTCCTTTAGAGTGAATCCAGGAACAATACATTTTCCACTTAGCATAGGATTTCCTTGTACTGGGTCTTCTGGCTTCACGAATGACGTCCAGCACCTGCTTGCTTAGGCTGGCCACTGAAGGAGAATTCAAGGAATAAACCAGGCTGCAAGGTTCAGGGTTTGCAATTGCAGATGCAGGATCTGTCCCTCCTGCTGAGTGAGGAGGGTTGGGATCTGGGGTAGGTGCCAGGGTGGCACTGGTGACGGACTGTGCAGTAGTAGGTACCAGTGTTGGTGTGGCCAGTCTGGGGCAATCAGGATTGCTCTTGGTCTTTCCCATCTTATCTTGACTAGTACTCTTGTAAGAAGAGGCAGAGGGGGAAATGCAGAGATTGAGAGGTTTACCCACTGGAAGGATAGGGTGTCCACTTTCTAGACTTTGCTGTGAAGGTACCCTGGTGCAGAATTTGCTGAGCTGGTGATTGTAGGGTGAGGCAAATAGGTCCACCATCGGAGTACCCCATTTCTGGGTTAGAAGGCTGAAGGTGTTAAGGTCTAATTGCCACTCGTGTGGGTCTAGATTTCTGCTCAAGTTGTCTGCCAGAGAGTTTTGTTTGCCTGGCAGGAATTGAGCTTGCAGGTGAATATGCATAGCCAAGGCTGTGTTCCACAGGGTCATGGCTAGCCTGCAGAGTGGGTAAGAGTGGGTTCCCCCCTGCTTGTTGATGTACCACATCACTGTGGTGTTGTTGGTTTTTATTAGAAGTTGCCCTGGTAAGAGTAGGGATCTGAAGGTTGTCAGAGCGTGCTAAACAGCTAGCATCTCTTTCTGGATGATGTGCAGATAAATTTGATTTGGGCTCCAGTGGCCCTGACTGCATCTGCCGTCCAGATGTGCCCCCCCCCAGGCATAGTCTGATATGTCTGTGGTTAGGGTCTGGGTGGCGTGGGGTTGTGTAAAAGGAAGTCCCTTGTTGTGGTTGCACGCTGCTGTCCACCAAAAAAACACTGTCCTGAGACAAGGTATGATAGGTATGATAGTTTCCAGGTCCTGAGAATGTTGGCACCAAAGACTTTGTACCACTGAAGTTTCCTCATATGCAGTCTGGCATATGGAATTAGCAGAATGCAGGAGGCCAAGAACCCTAGAGCCTGCAGGATTTTCCTTGCAGATAGCTGGGTTCTGGTTTCTGGTGGCCATTTGAGCGAAGTAGCCGGGCAGATAGGCCTGTTTTTCTGGCGTAAGGAATGCCATCTGGGATATTGTGTCCAAGCTTGTTCCCAGGAATACAATATTTTGAGTGGGGACTAGTTTTGATTTCTTTTCGTTGATAGTGTACCCCGGGGAGGTTAGAAGGTCCTTTACAAATATCAGGTGCTGCAGCAGCTTTTCCTGACTGTCTGCCTGAATCAGGCAGTTGTCCAAGTAAGGGTATATTTGAATCTCTCTCTGTCTGCAATAGGCAATGGCTGGAGCCAGGCATTTTGTGAAGACTCTGGGAGCAGTGGATAAACCAAAGGGAAGTGCAGAGAACTGATAATGCATAGATCCTGCTCTGAAACTTAGATATTTCCTGCATGAGTCCCTGGTAGGGATGTGCAGATAGGCTTCCTTTAGGTCGAGGGTGGCTAACCAGGCATCTTTGGACAGCATAGGTAGAAGCTGCTGTAGGGTGAGCATTTTGAATTTTGGTACCACCAGGAAGTTATTTAGAATATATAGATCTAAGATTGGGCTCCAGGTGCCCACTTTTCTGGGTACCAGGAAAAGTCTGGAATAAAAACCTTGGCCTATCTGTTCTGCAGGAACAGGCTGAATTGCCCTTTTAGAGAGAGCAGGGACTGAACTTGGTTTTGTGCTTCTGCCCACTGGTTTGGAGGAAGGTCTGGGAACCCTATTGGGGTTGGCAGCATGTGGAAATAAAATTTGTACCCATGGGATACTATGTTGAGGACACCGATCGTTTGTAATGGAGGTCCAGTTTTTTGCATGGTGGGCAAGTTTTCCTCCCAGGGGCATGAGCAATTGGGCAGAGGTGAGGGGTGACTTAGCACTCCCTGCTTTAGAAGTGGAGGTACTCCATTGCTTAGATCGCTGCATACCCTGAAACTATAGTCTGGGGGGGTCTGTTTCCCCTGGGTCTAGTTTGAGATGGCTTTGAGGGGGCTGGAAAGGACCAATGTTTCGAGGGGCAATGCCTACTGAATCTAGACTTAGCCTTTTCTTCCATCTTTTTTAAAACCTCTTCTGCTTTGGTGCCAAACAGACAGATCTTGTTCAAAGGAGTGTTGAGTAATTTTTATTTGACATGGTCTGGCAAGGTCTGCTCCTTAAGCCAAGCATGCCTTCTGAGTACAGAACCTGTGACTGCTGCCCTGCAAGATGCTTCTAGGGCATCAAACCCACAATGCACGGTATGCTTGCTGACTTGGCTTGCAGAATGCATAAGCTCCTGTAATTCTTTATTTTCTGCACATTCAGGAAGGGTACATAATTTTTGCTTAAGAAGTTCCATAGTATGTTGCTGGTATTTCAGCATGTGGAACTGGCAATTCAATGCTACAATGGCGAGGGTTGCAGAGATGTATACTTTTTTACCCCATCTGTCTAATGCTCAGGAATCCCTGTCTGAAGGGGTGGGATTCTTAGCTGTAGTTGCTTTTATTCCTTTAGGCCCTTGGGAGAGGACCTCTGGGTCAGCAGTAGGATTTTTGAAAAGAAATTTGTGAGAGTCAGGGACTCTATAGTATAGTACCTGTCTGGTTTCCTTGGAGCAGGGGGTAAAGTATCAGGATTTAGACTGGATTCCATAAAATCATCCACAACATCCAGAACAGGAGGGATAGCTAAGGGTCTGTGCTGTGGTAAATCTAAAAACTCAGAGTCTCTTTTTGGACTGGGGATAATCCTGGCATTCCCGGTGGAAATGCTCTCTCAAAGTGTGCAGAGTTTCACCACAAGAAAAATCCTCTGGAGGGGAAGCGGAAGGAATGGATTCCTCTGCATCTGAATCCACATAGGCAGATAAAGGCATGTCTTCATATTCAGAAACCTTAGAGTCGGACTCTTGGTCAGTTAAAGCTGCTGAGGACAGGTCTCTTTCTCTTAGCAGGGGAAGGCTGGCTTCCCCTAATGAGCATGATCAGGTCTTCTGCCATTTTAAGCATTTGAGATTGTGGCAAGGAAGCAGGTGCTCGAGTCGGAGTCATCAGTATTTTAGGCGTAGCTTGTACTCTTGGCCTTAGAAACACTGTAGTTTTAAAAAGAACTGAAGAGGGGAAAGTTGTTGGTTTGTGTTGAATATCGGTAATGTGAAGAACTTCCTCAGAAGCTGGTGCCTGCAGAGCGGCTCCGGACCCATCCAAGGTAGAGACATCTGCAGGTTCCGTAGTCAAAGAAGAATCTTGTAGCATACTGGACTCCAAACGTGTCCCGATAGCGGCCTGCAAATCCATCAAAGCGGGTATCAGGAGCTGCGAAAGCACCTCACTGAGTACCGGCGAACTGGCGACTAGCTTAACGAAATAGTCATCGGCAGTTTTGGACCTGTGCAATCTGTCTCTGTCTTTATCCTTACGTTTTTTTCAGATGATCATTAGATGGATGGCTTACCGAAGCCATTTCGGAATACGGAGATTGAGAATGAAAGTATTTAGATACAAAAAGGGCCTGATGACAGATAGTTCGGGGGTTGAATAAAGCACAAAACTGACAGCGAGGTACATCGTGGTCTGGGTCTAAACAGGTGATGCAGCAAGAATGGAAATCTCGGTGTGGTATTTGCTTTCCACAGGCGAGACAATTGTTAACTTTTTCTGACATCTGTTATAGCAAGAAAAAAAGGATCCCCAACGAGGTACTTAGCTTTAGAAGAAGACTTCAGGATGATTCAATTCGGAAATGAAAACTCAGGTAGTGGCCGACCGGGACTCGTGCGAACTGCTTCGGGCTCCTCGGCAAGAAAAACTGATATGGCATCGGCTGCTTGTTTTTATACCCCCGATGACCTGACGTCAGTCCTGAAGCAACAGCAACCGATGCAGAAATACTAAGTCTCTGGTATTCAGGCCGACTGAGGGCTACTTGCAGGCAGATAAACAAAGTATGATGACTGCAACAGTGAAACACAAAGAACATGGAAGGGTTACTAACGATAGTAACCAGAGATACTGCGAACGGTAAATAAGACAAAGAACAGAGATTTGCTGGAAGAGTAAGGGAGAAAAACTAACCAATAAACAAAAAACCTTTGCTAAAGTAGGTTATAAGTAAGACAAAAAACTGAGTTTTTAAAAGCTACTTATCGCCCAAGCTCGAGAAACAACAGACAGTGTCTTTTTACTGGAAGCGGCAAATGAGATCTGAGGTAATGGGGTGGTGTATTCTGGGTAAGTGAGAAGCTCAAGAGTTTAAGTTTACCATGAGCTTTTACAACGGCCAAGTCCAAACTCATTAGTTGAGGACAGAATGACAACTGACAACATCAGATGTAATACTGACCTTTGTTAGAGAAGTTGGGGAAGAATACTGGCAGGTTAATACATTGGTTGATATTGGTCTCTGAAACCTCCTCAGGTAGGAAGGAGGGGTTGGTCCTGAGCAATACTCTAACTTAGTGAAAAAATAAGATATGGAGGTTTAGAAGACAAAGCTTGAATCTCTGAAATTATTCTTGCAGAAGTTACTGCCAAGAAAACTGTTTCCAAGTCAGGAACTTAATATCACACTTATTTGCAGGTTCAAAGGGAGATTGAGTGATTGCTTGCAACATCAAATTCAGGTCCCAAGGAGGAGTAGTATCTTTGTAAGGAGGCTTTAAAAGAAGAGTGCCCCTCTAAAAAGCTTTATGAAGCTTGTGAGAAGCAACTGAAAAACCTTGAAAGCCAATGTGAAAATTGCATATACCTGCTAACTGTACTCTGATTGTTGAAGCCAAAGCTCCTTCATTGAAAAGCGCAGCTAAAAGGAGACTATCATGAACATGAGCCGAAAAAGGTTCAATGTCATTCTGGAGTGCCCAATATGCAAATCTCAATGTCATTCTGGAGTGCCCAATATGCAAATCTCTTCCATTTACTAGAATAAAACTTCTGCATTGAAAGCTAATGAAAAGATAGAAATGTGTGCCAGACAGAGGAAGAGAGCATAGATTGTCTGGCTACTAATGGAACTGGAGAAGCCAAGATGTCAGCTTGAGATATGGAATGTCTGGATGAGTCGTGCATGTTGGGTGAGTCAGGTGATCTGGCATTGGATTCAGAATCCAAGGCTGTCAAATCAGATGAGGCCAAAGGAAAGTGACCCAAATCTGTTGAGGCCAATAAGGTACAATGAGGATAACTCTGCTCTTCAACTTGCTTCCTTTCTGTAGGAATTTGGGAATTAATGGAATTGGTGGAAAAGCATACAGGAGACTGGCGGGGCCAATTGTGAAGAAGAGCATCCCTCAGTAACACCCCTTCTGGGGGGATCAGGGCAAAGAAGTTGCTGAACTTGTTCTTTAAGGGAGAGGCAAACAGATCGAGGCATTTCTGAACCTATCTTCAAAGTATCCCTTCCCAAACTTTCTGATTCAGGAACCATTTGTGAGGTAAATGTATGTATCTGCTCAATTTGTCTGCTATCTCACTGGACTTACCCGGAATGTGTGTTGCTATAAGAAAATGGTTGGATGAGATTGCCCACTACCACATTCTGACAGCTTCTTGACATGACGGTTGTATGATCTGGTTGCTTCTTGTTTGTTGATGTCCGTTTGAAATGCGATTATCCCTGATGTGCAAGCATCTTGGAAGGCCTGCAATGCTAAAAACACTGTTCCCATCTCTAGGACATTGATGTGCAAATTGGCCTCTATTTGGGACCAAGTGCCTTTAACTGTCCTCCCCAGACAATGCTCTCCCCACCCTAGCTGGGAAGTGTCTGTGTTCACTGTGACCTTGGGCTGTGGGGGAATGAAAGGACAACCTTGCAGAATTTGATCTGACTGAATCCACCATTTAAGATCCCTTTTGCAGATACTGGTGAGTATAAGCTGTGTTGACACTGGCTGATAAAGAATGGACCATTGAGTTGCAAGCAGCCATTGTAAAATTCTCATGTGAAAGCTGGACAAGAGGACAAGTATTATTGATGCTGCCATGGACCCCAGAGCCTGAAGAACTAATCTTGCTGGGACTTAGTTGCAGTTTATTACTTTCTTGACTTGAAAACAGACTGTCTGTCTTTGTTGGGGGAAGGAAGGCAATTGCGGTCTTTGTGTTTAAGAAAGCCGCTATGAAATCCAGTGTTTGCGTTGGTTCTACATGAGATTTATTGTAATTTATGGTAATGCCCAGGAAAGAGCATGTTTGGAGCACTTTTTCTCTTGCCTCTAGCAGCTGATGCGTGGTTGTGGTGGTGATGAGCCAGTCATCCAAATATGGAAACACCTGGTATCCTTGTAGTCTCAAGTGAGCTACTACTACTCCATGCACTTGATGAGCACCCTGGGGGCTGTGGTGAGGCCAAAGGGCAGTACTCTGAATTGCTAGTGACAGGCTCCTAGCCAGAAGCACAAGAACCTTCAGGATCATTTATGCATCTTTATGTGGTAGTATGCATCCTGAAGGTGTATCAAGAACATGCAGTCATTCTGTTCCAAAAAGGAAGAATGGACTGAACCGTGACTATCTGGAATTTGGTTTGCCAAACAGATATGTTTAATTTGCTGAGATCCAGAATTGGTCTCCAGTCCCTTGTCTTTTTTGGCACTAAAAAGAACCTTGAGTAAATCCCGGATTCTTCCTGGTCTGGTGGGACCTCTTGGCTGACTATTTTTTCTTGCTTTTGAATTTGTATTGCTGCTTGTTTCCTTTGACTGGGTGGAACATCTGGGAATTTTTGTAAGTGGATGGAGGACAGAAAATTGTATAATATAACCTCTAGATAGAATCCTCTGCACCCATGTATCAGACGTTATTTGAAGCCAGGCTCTCTAACACAGAGGCCAGCGACTCCCAACTGTCTCCAGAGGAGGAGAATAGGGCCTCGTTTCAGGAGTGCTGAAAGGGTTTACCAAAGAAGGAATCGCTGTACCCTTGGTTTGGCGGGACCCCTCTGCCACAAGGGTGGCATCTCCCATTAGAGTGCCCCGTCTCTGCTCCTGGGGAATCACCACCACCAAGTGTGTCCTGAGAAGACCCTTGGGATTTCCTGAACTACATTTCTCCACCTCTGAGTTAATTCTTTGAAAAGGATCTTTGTGGAGTGGAAAAATGTACGCCCACAGCAGAAAGTTTTCCCATCTTTCTCACACCTGGTCAAGGTGTCTAACTTTGGGGCCAAACAGTGACTTGCTGTCAAAAACAGCATTAATGAACAAAAACTTAAAGTGCTCCGAAAAATGACACAAGCACATCCAAGTGTGTCTCCTTATGGCAACACCTGAACCCGCAGCTCTGGTCATTCCTTTGGCTACATGCAAAATGAGCTTCATGCAAGAATTAGAAATTGAATTTAGGGTGGCCAACTGAGAGGTAACCAACTCCCAACCCTCTTCAGAAATGGCTCCTGAGAGAGCATCTGAAAGTTCTTTAATCAAATCCTTCTGATGTCTGGTGAAGTGTTCCAAGTAGTTCAAGGACCATAATGCAAAGGTTGTTGACTATAAACTTGACTCCCAAATCTATCCATCATTCAAGACTCCTTGCTGGGAGGAGCGGTAGAGGAAACTTTACTCCGGTAGTTCCTTTTTTGTGGTTGGCACCATGACTATGGCATCCAAAAGCAAAACTTTTATACAGAATGTCTTATCCTCGGGGGCAGTGATAATTCTGTCAGGTCTCCAGGGGATTGGCTCAAAAGAATCAGGGGCCTTCCATGCGCACTGAGCGATCAACTCAATGAATTCATTGATGGGCGGAGTGACCCAGGAAGTAGAAGGGCAGGTACCAAAGGCCTGCAGGTACATGATTTCCTCAGATGAAGGATTGGTGCACTTGCAAACACCACTCTGCTTAAGGATTTGGAGGATGTCTCCAAATGAGACAACATCAGGAGGTGACCGTAGGGATCCTTCACCCTCATCGAAATCAGTGCCTTCTGTGATAGATTCTGAGTCTAAGTGTTTCCTCTTGCATTTCTTCCTAGGAATCTCCTCAGTGGGGTGTTCTGGGGAGGTATCAGAAGAAGAGGGGGAACCCTGCTGGGAAACCTGAGGCTTTGGTACTCGCTGTCCTGGTGGAGGCAAAGGTTGAGGTTCTGAATGAAAGTGTGATAGAGTTGGCTGTTCCGAGAGGGAAGTGAATGACCTAGTGACTGAAGCAAAACTAAACAACCAGACCAGCACAGTTGGAGAAAAAGAAAGACTTTTTAATAAAGTCAAAACACAGCCCACATATCGGTTTCGGCCCTAAGCCTTTATCAATGTACATACACAGAATGTGAAAAATGACCCTTTTACAGGGTAATATTCAAACCTAACCAATGACCATAGACTTCTTCTTCTTCTTTCGGCTTTTTCCCGGTTAGGGGTCGCCACAGCGGATCACCTTGTCCGCACATTGAATGGCAGTGGAGTTTTACGGTGTCGAGTTGCCAGCCCGGCGCCCAACCTTCCACAGAAGGCACACTCACACGCACACCTAGGGCCAATTTAGAGTGTCCAATCCACCTGCAGCATGTCTTTGGGATGTGGGAGGAAACCGGAGCACCCGGAGGAAACCCACGCGACCACAGGGAGGACATGCAGACTCCGCACAGAAGGCACCCCAGCCAAGGATCGAACCGGAGAACCTCTTGCTGTGAGGTGGCAATGCTAACCACTGCACCACCATGGCCGCCCTAACCAATGACCATAGACTAATTACAAAAATTATTTTAAGTCAGGTGAAAACAAACCCCCTAGTCTTACAATCCATGCTTTTTCTTATGACTCAAATCAATCCAAGGATGCCTACGATTTTTGGGATCCCAAAGATCAACAAGGACACCCCCCCCCCCTTAAGACCAATTGTTGATGCAAAGGCATCGAAGACATTAACAATAGCTAAATTTTTGGATTATCATCTAAAAAAATGTTTGAATAAATGTTCCCATATTATTACAGACTCATGGGTCTGTCTTAGAAAAATTAAGCAGGATTTGTATAGTGAAGATAGTATATGGGTAACAATCGACGTGAAGGATTTGTTTAATGTTGTTCCACATTCAGAAGGTGTGGAATTATTTTATGACTTTTTATGTAAGAGTACCCAATATTCACATGACCGAATACTCTCATTTAGGACCTTAATGGAGTTGGTGCTAGAAAATAATTTTATCCTGTTTGAAGGCCAACTTTTCAGACAAACCTCTGGAGTTGCCATGGGGGCAGTTTGTGCCCCCATGGTTAGTAATGTAGTGCTTACACAATGGGAGGTTACAAAGGTTTTTGTTACAGAACAATATAAGCTATGTCAATTTTATGGCAGATACCTAGATGACATCCTCATTTTGTGGGGAGGGGATCAAGATCAGCTACAAGAATTTTTTAATTATTTGAATACCAGCACTAGTTTCTTACAATTTACTATGGAAACCAGTAGTAAGTACATCAACTATTTGGATATTTGGATTGATAAAAATAGGCAGATGAAGAAATTCAAGTCAACTATCTACAGAAAACCCACTTACTCGAACACATTACTACACTTTGAAAGCTGTCACCCCATACACCAGAAAAAGTCACTTAAGGGACAGGGGGTCAGACTAGCCAGGATGATAAGTGAGATTGATATGTTTTACCATGAAAGAGATGTGTTAAGTAATATGCTGAGTAAAAAAGGGTATCCACATGAATTTTTAGATCCAATATTAAGAGAAGTCACTCAGAAAAGGGAAATAGGACATTTTTATCCACTATTGGGTTTAGGTGTGGGCATGGACCCACAATCTGAACCAGAAAATGTTAATTTTAATAGAAGTAGCACCTCTAGGGACAACCATTGTTCTTTTGGGAGAGCACTGATTTTGACTTATACTCCCCCAGTTTTTGGAGTTTCGAGACATATTGTATAAAAATTGTTTTTTACTGAAAAATGACAAAAGTGGTGAGTAAAATAGGAGGAAAAACCCAAAGTAGTATATAAAAAAAGTATTAGTATAAAAAATATGTTAGAAAGTAAAAAGAGTGAAACAAGTATGCAACAGGGAGGATATACTATGAAATGTGGCCATTGCTCTCAATGTAGGTTTATACTAGGAGATAATGTTGAAATACCTTCCTATAGGGTAGTGCGATCTTGGCACAAGAGCAATCGTGGTACCAAAAATGTGGTCTATTTAGCTCTGTGCCAGGTTTGTGAAAGATATTATGTGGGGAAAACTAAAAATGCTTTTAGGACACGCATCTACCAGCATATTTATGATATAGGGAGAGGTAATAATAAAAATGCATAGCAAAACACCTTATTCAGTTTCCTGAACATAATTTTAAATTTCATGTATTAGAACATGTAGCTTTGGATGAGAGAGGGGGACCCAGTGACATCTTTTTAGAGTATAAAGAATTGCTGTGGCAATTGAGGGTCAATGCGGTGAATCCCCCTGGTTTAAATGAAGTTATATCATTAGTTAGTTATTTAAGACTCAAATCTGAGTTTTATTTTTAATTTTAAGCCATATATTTTAGGGTTATCAAATTACTGTTTTATTATATATTCCGGATATAATAGATGTGTTTTTATATGTATTATAATAGAAGCATAGGATGTTGTGTTATATGATATATTGTATTATATGTATATTTTTGTTATGAGTGTTGGCACTTTAAAAATTAATTGTAATTTAATTAATCAATTATGGTTAGGTTGGGGTTATATTCGTTTGTTTCTCTTACTGTATTTTATTCTGAAGAAGTCATAGTTCACAACTGACGAAAGCACTAATAAATCTTTTGTTTCCAGCTCGTGGTGGTCCCGTGCCTTTGTGACTTTTGGTTCTTGGAGTTTAGCAGTACCTGTTCAACCTTCTATAAAGGGCAAACTTCCAGACCTATTGATAAAGGCTTAGGGCTTTTTTAATAAAGTATTTTTCTCCAACTGTGCTGGTCTGGTTGTTTGGTTTTGCTGTTTGGACCTTTGCACTGGCCGTCCGCGCAGAGTCTTCGGTGTCTGCTAGTAACTGAAGCAGACATAGCTCTCTGCATATCCTCGAAAGAAGATCCACCCAGAGAAGGAAAGGACCCTGGATCAGAGAGGCGGACCTTGGAGCAGTGGCTCTTCACCCATAGGATCCCTCTTGAGGCAGAAGACAGAGCAGAGATAATCCATGCTAGAGCTCGAGGTGCAGAGATGACTCTGAAAAAAATAGCAGTCAACTTCAGCCTCTCAGAACCAACAAGGATAGATATGGCTCTGAGAGGTCTCTGGTTCCAACTGAACCAAAGAACTCAGAGCAACAGACAGATCTGGAGGTGAGGGTGTCTTTGGATCTGACTTAGATAGTACTGGCCAGCATGGAACCATAGACTCTGAAGCTTACGGCAAAGCCAGAAGAGGTATTAAAGGAGGAGTTGTTGACGAAAAGTCCCTGACCCGTGGGGGTAGAAACTGAGGTAGTCCCTCTCAGACCTTGTGGCCAGATAATTTTCCTCATCAATCTCTCCACAGTGTCTTCAGTAAGACTTCTGGAAGAATGACTGTTCAAGGCAGATGGAGATCTGAGTCCTTCCAAAAAGGGAGAAAGAAGTCTGTCTGGGAAAGGGTCGATTATAGCTGAACAGCGAGTCCTAGGTATAAAAATTGTAGTTGACAATGAATCTGTGACTTGAAATATTGGATCTGAAGAACTCTGCACAAAAACATGCCATTTTGCTTGCTGGGTCAGAACCAAAGATACGGTCAGATACGATGACTGAGTGGAAGTACTCTTTGGTCCAGACAATCCAGTCGGAGCTGAAGGCTTGGATAATTTAGATGTCGGATCCAAAGGAGAGGACAGAACCTGATACTCTTGCTTTCTTTGAATTTGGAACCGTTGGAGGAGTCGGAGTTGAAGAACTTCTCTTTTTAGCCTTCTCAGAGATCTTTGAGGAGGAAGAAGAGGCGGGACTAGATACATCAGATTTTACCTTTTGTCTATCTTTAGATAAGGAAGTTCCAGATATGGCCTCCCTGAAACAGGAGGAAAGAAGTCCCTTCAGAATCAATTTATTCTCTCTCTCTCAATGAGAGCATGGTGACTGAAGTGGCAAATAGAGCAGTCCTCCTGAAGACAGAGGGAACCGAAACAATATACACATAGAGAATGTGAGTCAGAGTAGGGAATTTTGTGACCACATTTCACAGAACCGGGCCTTTTTCTTTATCTGACATTAAAGCAACTACACACATGACATGCGCTCTTGAGAAGGTTCAAGTAAAAAAGGTTAACAGTAAAACAGTAGAACTTTTTTTATGAAGGGGAATATCAACTATGATATTTAATGGCTACACAAAGTGTAGAGGAAATGGAAAGAGAAAAGATATCAATGATATCCAAGAACTACACTAAAGTGTACAAGATAGAAAGGTTAAGAAAAAGGAGGATACTAACAATAGTATCAAAGAGTACAAACGTATGAAAGGGTAGGGAGTTTTAAATAAAGAAGGGAGAATTTAAGACTTACAACAGAAGAAAAACACTAATCTGGCTCGAGAGGAATGGCACCACGTCTAACTTGCAAAGCAGCAAACGAGATCTGAGGTAATTAGGATGGGTGCATTGCGGGTAAGGGATGAGCTTGAGAATTTTTGGTCCCCACGAGCTGCTGTAGCAGCCGCGTTGGTTCTGAGGATCGGAACTGAACCTACAGAAAAGACAAAAGTAGCATTGACCACTGAAACTGCTACACCCAGTGACTATATAGTGTCTTATGTACAGAGAGACAAAGTCATAAAATAACAGGATCTGTAGGCAGAAATGAGGGCAATGTGGAGAAAGGATACCCAGACAGTTCCATCAGTAGAAGGAGCAATAGGTCTTACAAAAATTCATTTATAGTCGTACTTAGATGCGTTACCGATACGTGTAACTCTTTATGAACTGAAGGAGGAGTCATTACTGGATACACTGTGGGTGCTGCAAAGAGCATTTCTGGCTAACATCAAACACTGAAACAATACTAATGTCATGAACTTTAATCATACTTTGATTTAGGAATGGGGTTCATTCCTGTCATGGTATTAGAAGCCCAAAAGACCTGGAGAAATTAAAAAAATAAGGTATATAAAATAATGCATGATAACTATAATAATCAATCAGGAGAGGTTAAGAAAGACTGGAAAATGAGAGAGGGAAAGGCAATATATAAAGAAACAATTAGAGGTTATTTGTTTGACTTCCTAGTATGCAACAAAATCTAGAAGGTTTAGGGGCTGTGTGTGGAAGTGCTTGCATATGTGTTTTTAAACTTCACATAGATTTCAGAGAAGTTTCCACAGGTAGGCAGCAATTGCTGGAAGTGTGACATGTCTGTCAAGACTGCAACTGTCCCAAGAGGGAGAGAGTCTTGGAATGCCTACAACGCCCAAAGCACTGCTCTCATCTCCAGAACACTGATATCCAAGTTGGCCTTTTCGCGGGGACTAAGTGCCTTGGACTGTTTTCCCCAGGAAATGCCCGCCCACCCCCACCAATTCTGGGAAGCGTTTGTGGTTACTAAGGCCTTGAGCTGAGGGAGGATGAAAGTATGACCTTGTAACAGCTATTGTGACTGCATCCACTAGGAAAGGTATCGTTTGCATACCTGGGTTATTCTCATCTTTGCTGACATGGGTTGAGAAAGCACTGACCATTGTGTTGTTAGCCTGCACTGTAGAATTATCATGTGGAATCTTGCTAAAGGGACTAAAATTATTGCTGCTGACACTGAAGCCAGGGCTTGCAGAATCAATCAGGCTGAAATTCTGGTACTGCAAATTATTTTCCTGATCTACACCCTTATTGTTTGCACTCTTGATAGTGGAAGTGAAGCTACCATAGATACTGTGTTGAACACTGCTCTTATGAACTCTAATGATGGGTTGGTTGTAAATGGGAAAATAAAGTAAAAACAACCGGTAAACAGTTAATTCAGTGAACTCCAATAAACTAATGGCTCAACAGAAAAATCACTGGAAACAAGACAGGCTCGAGAGCTCCTCAATGTTTAATAAAGCTTTAACTGGTGAAAGGTGTTATCAGGCAATATAAAAACCGGTAAAATCCATTAATATTTAAATTAAACATAACTATTCATGTGATACATCAATTAGTCAAACTTGTTTATGTAGTTCTCTTAAAAGAGGTTTTAAAGATAAGAGCCATTCAAACCTGAAGGAATATGTGCCTTCAGGCGAAGTATCCAGTAATATTCATCCATCTCAGTACAGTGTACAATATTCCCACCCCATAATGAATCATGAATAACATTTACTATTAAAAACACCTCTACAAATGTAACTGTTTCCATAATCTGGTCTGGCATATTCAACATAGCAACTCTCAGCATCTGATTTCTAACATCATTACAAGTAAATTGTAGATGCATATGGCAACTGTGCAAGTATGCATTTCATTGGTTTCTTATATACTGTAGCATAGTCTCTAAAACACCAGCGTCATTCTTAAAAATCATGATATCTGCAAAAATCTGTTATTTAAAGAACTATTTTTAAACTTTAAAAAAGTTACCATATTTGAAAGATACTCATAAATCATATTAAATGTGTCAACAGCTCCATACCATATGAAAAAAGGTCATCTACAAAATGCCAATAAAAGCAAACATTATTCACAAAACAATTTTTGGATGACAAAACATTCATGTTCCCATATATACATTACAATGTTGGCACAGGTATTGGTGACGGGTACACCAATCGCCACACCACGTACTTATTGAAATAATTGCTCTTGGAACAAAAAAAAAAAAACTTGTTTGATAAAACAAGCATTAGTAAGTCACAGAAGGTATATTAATACCGGACACAAACTTCATTGGGTATTACTGTAAATAAAGACTCAATGTCTAGGGTGATAAAGAGACAGATACATCATTAGTCTGTGACCATTCCTGCAGTTGGTGCAAAAGTAACTGGTATTCTTAACAATGGTTCCTGTTTGACCAAAATCTATCTTCAATTGCGTTTCGAGAAACTTGGATATAAATTCAGTCACCCCAGCCTCTTGCTGAGACTATAGGCCTCAGTGGTGGAGCAGACATCAATTTATGCAGTTCAGGTATACCATAAATGAAAGGTGTTTTAGGAGACTCAATATATATAAATAATCAAATATTTATATTAATTCACATTTTAGTCTGCAATACTTGATTTTAAAACACAAGTTACTAATATTACACTCACGTATAGTGGTCTTATAGTCATTATTAGTTAGTAATAATTCCACTGCATTCAAATAAAAAAGCAGCAACTAGCACGACTAACTATACCTCCACCTTTGTCAGCATTTTTATAGTAATATTCGGATTATCTGTCAAAGATCTAATTGCTAAATGCTCCTCAGTAGTAAGGTTATACAATTTACTGACATTTTGTTTCCTGTATAAATCATATATTTCATGCTCAACAGCCTGCCCAAAAACCTGTATAACAGCATTGTTGTACAGAACAGGCAAACTAGCATGCTTCAATGTATTTTTATATGGAACTATTGTTTGTCCCAAACAAAGCTTTCAAATTTAAATTTCTAATGAAATATTTAAACTCAGACAAGGTCTTTGAAATGTCAGAGATACATGCAGGTATAAAAGTTAGATGTTAGAAGTTTACCCCAAACCGATAATTCATCAGCAGTTAAAGTATATGAAGAAAGATTAAATACCAGTTAATTAAAGGAGAATCGTACCCACAGACAAAAAACATGTTTATTTCATGATGGTTTGGCGTTTCCTACATTTTAACGCCACTCTGGGACTATTTACTGGTTTTTAAATATTTTTATACGTAATTTCTGAGTCTGACCACATGGGGTCTGGCATCCTGAAGTAATTCTTATTGTTTAGTCTGCCTCTAGGTATCCCAAAATGCAGTGCTCGTCTGTAAAAAGTTACATGACGCATTTGTCTTTCTTCCTAAAGCTCTTGTCACCACATTGATTTTACATGCATTCACTGCCGTCTTTCAGTCAGTTAGTTTTAAGTAACATTTCATGCCATTAAATGACTACTTAAAACACAAAAAGTTTAAATACCACAGAACAGGCTTTCAAAGTGCTTTTTACTGATGCTTCTTTTTAGAATAGCTAAACTGCATTTTTTGTGAAGCCTGAATTGTACTACTTTGGCTCATCTTCAATCCCCTTCACACCTAACTTCCCCAGTTGTCAAAGTCCTAAGGGTAATCTGAGCTATCACCTCAGAGCAGGAGACTTGACTCATGTACTGTTTCCTTGTTCTAGCCTTTAAGTTCTATATGGGTAGGGGAAGGACCAGGGAGCTGTGACATCACAGCATGGGCTGGTTTTTAGGACAGTCATGGTGACGTCAGTTTGGGAGGCAACTGGCCAGAAAACTACCTGCATTCAGTGGCCTTGATGACATCAATGAATTGGAGACTGCAGCAAAGGCGGGATAAAAGATTTTTGAAAGTGAAACCACCACAGTACAGTAAGGTACTGTTCTAGTGGAGAGAAGCAGTCAATTATATTTTAAATGCTGTGTTGTCTATTCATAGCAGGGGTAATAAATAGGGAGAAAAAGGACATAATAGAATCCCATTGTTGTCCTTCAAATCTTGGTTTGACTGCGAGTTACAGGACAGCATTGGGTCTTCCTCTTGTTGATTGTGAAATAGGATCTATCTGTGCGGGTGGGGCTGCAACACTGGTAGAGGTTGTTTGAGTGCCTGTCATCTACATATGGAAAGACCCAGAATCCTTGCTGTCTCAAGTGAGCTGCTACCACTGCCATGTACTTGGTGGACACTCAGGGGGATATGGTGAGGCCAAAGGGTAGTACTCTGAACCAACAGTGAGCCGGAGGTGTAAGTACCTTCTGGATCATCTGTTCATCTTTATATGATAGTAAACATCCTGAAGATCTATCGAGCACATCCAGTCATCCTTGCCCAAAAAGGGCACAACTGACTGAACTGTGACCATCTGGAATTTGTGTCGAACTGACTTGTTCACTACATTGAGATCCAAAACTGGTCTCCAGTGCACTGTCTTCTTTGGTACTAAAAAGAATCTTGAGTAAGTCCCGGATTTTATTTGGTCTGGTGGGACCTCTTGGATGCCTTTTTTTGCAGCTTTTCTATTTTTAGTACTGCTGCTTTCTTCTGATTGGGTGGAACATCAGGAAATGTTCTAGACAATGGAGGAGGTAGGGAAAAGGGAATTATATAACCTCTGGAAATAATTCTCTGCACCCAAATGTCTTTTGTTATATATAACCAAGCTCTCAGGTGGAGAGATAAGCAACTCCTGACTGCCTCCAGAGGTAGGCAATCAGGCCTCCATTCAGGAGCGCTGAAAGTGTCTTGTCAGAAAAGGAATCTCTAGACCCCTGGTTCTGCAGGCCTCCTCTGCCACGGCGATGTCATCTTCCATCATCACTCTCCTCTCTGCCTCTCTCCTCCATGTATGTCCTAGAAAGTACCCTGATATTTTCTGAATCTCATTTTTGATCTCCCAGTTGATTCCTGGAAAAGTTCCTTTGAGTGGACGAAAAATAAACGCCCATGGCAGATAAGGTCTTTTTGTCTTTCTCACACCTGGGCAGTGTGTCCTTTATTATGGGGCCAAACAAAATAGTGATGTCAAAGGGAGTATTGACAAACAGTGACTTGAAGGGCTCCGCAAAATCACAGGTGCATCCAGGCATGCTTCCTGATGGAAATACCTGAACCCACAGCCCTTGAGGTGCCTTCTGCAGTGTGCAAGATAAGCCTAGACGAATCAGATAACATCTTGTAGGGTAGTCAACTGAGAGAGTACTGAAGACTGAGCCTCAACAATTTCAGTTCCAGAAAAAGACTGATAGCTCTTTAATCAAATCTCTTTGAAGCCTCGTAAAATGTGCCAACTAGTTCAGCAATCTGAGTGCAAAAGTCACTGAAGCATAAACACGCTTCCCAAATCTGTATTACCCTAGAGTCTCTACCTGTAACCCCTTTACCCCAAAATTCCCTGCCTACTGGTGGAGCCAAAATCCAATCTAGTCTCTTGGGACTGACTCAATCGTATCAGGTTCCTTCCACTTCCACCTAGAAATCAAATCAATTAGCTAATTGGCAGGTGGAGTAACCCAGGAGGTAGGCATGCTAGTCCCAAAGGCTTCCAAAAATACTGACTTCTCCTAAGGGTCTTCGGAAGACCATCCACCCTTCTGCTTAAGGATCTCAAGGATGTTTCCAAATAAGACATCAGGTTGTGATTCTGGGGAACTCTCTCCTTCACTCATTGACTGACTCAAGGACAGTCTAAGTGCCTCCTTTTGCACTTTCTCTTCGTAGGGACTTCCTCGGTGGGGTGGTCCGCTGAACTATCAGAAGAGATTAAAATACTATGCTGGGTAGTCTGGAAGCTTTGAGCTGGCTGTCCCTGTAGGGCAGAATGTTAAGGATCACATTGCAAAGTCATCTGAGAAGTAAAGGGTGGATCCTATGGGGAAAGACCCATCTGGCCTGCTGGAGCAGAGAACACTCTCTTCACAACCTCAAAGGCAGATCATGCTGGGAATAAGGAAGACAATTTAGCAGAGAAAGTGAGTTTCTGGCTTGTCACCTCCCTCCGCCCCTAGAACAGTCCACCCAAGGTGGAAGTCGGAGCCGAATGGTTCAGTGCTAAAGCTCCGGAAGGAAAAGATGGCTCTGAAAACCTTGGAGTAGATTCCATCCTACTGGATCCAACAGGGATGCTTTGGCTTCGGGAGTCATCCGACTCTGAGGATATTGTACCCAGTGCACTCACAGCAGTATTCGGATGCGAAGACGGTTCTCTCGTTGAATCCCAACCAGACGTACCTGTAATGCTCGGATCTGAGGACTCTAAAACCACTGGTTGGATTAGAGAAGGAGCTGTAATGGGTAGAGTAAAAGACTGGACTTTCTGACCCAAAAGGGTACAAGCCATGAGAACTCCTCTCTGAATTTATTCCGTGAAGAATTTTCTCATCATCCTCTCCACATCTGCTTCCGTGAGAATCCTGGAGGGACAAAAAGATACTAGGGGATGGTGATTTGGAGCACCTCTCTAAAGAGGTGGATGGCACTCTGGATGGGAATGGATCCAGATTGGAAAGTAAGTTGTCCTTGGCAAACATTTCAGATCCTAGGGTTTATAATACGAAACAGACTTAATCAGATCTGATGAGGGTTGGACCATAAGCAATTTTTAATCCAGTTTCTCTAAGTCTTCTTCCTATGCACTGATGAGGAAGAGGCTGGAAACTCAGAAGACTTAGACCTCTTGGTATGGTCTCTAGATTTGTGTCTGAGGGACTGAACCCAAGTAATGGCTTCAAAAAATGAAGATGGCAGCAAGCCTTTTTAAAATCAACTTATTCTTTCTGTCCGCTAGTGCTCGGGGGCTGAACCCATGACAGAATCTGCAGTCCTGTTGTAAATGCTCTGGACACAAAGATTGTAGGCATTGGAATAAGGCAATTTGTGCCCACACTTGTCACATTTTTTTTAATTCTGTTGGACTTTTTTCAGACATTTTAAACAAAAAATAATCATAACGAGAATAGAGCTAAACTAAACTTTTTTTTTTTAACCAGAAAGAAGATGACATGTAAAATACCAGTAATGATATTAAAGAACTACAATAATCTTGTAGAGACAAAATATCAACTATGGTAATTAAAGAGTACACTAAGTGGCAACAGTGTGAATGGAAGAAAAGCTACGTCTACCAACGATGGTAAGAAAGTTTACACTCAAGTGTAAGGAAAGGACAGTACACATAATTTAAAATTAAAAATTAAAGAAATAGTGGTATATAAGGAATTTTTAGAAAGAAAATATCAAAAAAGGTCATATCTCTCACTGTAAACTTGAGCTGAAGGTGACCATGTCTAGATGCTAAAGCGGCAAACAAGATCTGAGAGATGTTGAGCTGGTGCATTATGGGTAGAGAAGGAACTCAAGAGTTTGCTGGAGCTCACGAGCTAGTATAACAGCCAAGCTGGATCAGAGGATTGAATCTGAAACAATTAGTTGAGGAAAGGATGAAAACTGACACCATCAGATCAAGTTGTTACCAAAGACAGAAATGGAGATTCAGACCTTCTGGAAGGATAGAGGAACTGCCAGGGTGGGGCCAGGGTCCCTCGTATAGTCTTTCTGATTTATTGACTGTCCTTTGCACTGGGAGATTCCTGCTTTCTTTTTAGAAACAAAGTACCATTGCTTTTTAAATGTCTGCTTTTTAGCACTCTGCTGAGTGTTTATTTTTTGCCAAAGTCAGATAAGGGAGCACAGAATCCCTTGAAAAACTTGAAGGGCTGAAAATCTGACAGATTCCACAGTTATAAACACATTTTAAACAATAAGTAGTGACTTGAGAAATAAAAGAAACTAAATTACACAATGCAGATTTTTTTCCCATGACAAGAGGAAACTGGTGGCAAAACATTACTCATCTTTTCTTAATCAAGAACACATGAGCCTGACAGTTTAAAATTCTAAAAATCTAAGTTGCAGAAGCATACAATTTTCCCCAAAGGTATCAAAACATTTCCTATCCTTATCAAGAGAGGGAATTAAAATGTTTACAGCAGCTAGATTTACTAAAGCTATAGCGGCTGTGTCAGGTTTGAGATCAGTGTATAAAACCTTGAAAAACTATGGGACTTTATATGATCTGTGTTTTTTTAGGAGCAGTAGGCTGGCTATCAGGAAAACTGCTGTCTGTAACAAACATTCTCCACGGCTGAAAGAACTGGAGGGACAGCAAAACATTCTGGAAATTCCAGCTGTAACAAAGATTTTTTAGGGACTGACGGACCTCAGCACTGCCCCATTGAAAACACTGACTCATCCTGGAAATAGTCTGAGAAAGAACCCCTCACAGGAAGAAATTTGATAACACACAAACTCTCCTCAGAATATGAATCAGAAACCCAAGGAGAAAAAATGTGCATGTCCCTTCACAATCCCCTACATATTCCATTTATTGAACATCTTCAGGGAAAGAAAAATCACTTTCTTTTATCAGAAACTGCCTTACAAGAAGGATCAGGAGCCTGCACAAGACCCTGAGCCAAGCCCAATAAATTATTCCTGTGTAGAGTGACCCAGGAAAAGATTTAGTTTTCTCTCTCTTTTTTGACAGGAATATGTATAAAAATAAACCCAGTATTGACAGCAACGACTTCCTCAGAAATAGGCACAACATTCTAGCTAAGCAGGGGCACATTCCCAGCCCCTTCTCCCTTCCCTGACAAGAGTGGCTCTCCCTTTCTCCTTGAGAGAACCTCAATAGCTGAGAGGACATGGCTAATCCCCAGTCCATGATGGATGTACAGACTACACAAGAAGGGTCCAAAGAACAAGATGAGTGGCCTGAGGATCCAGTTATGGCCTGAACAGAGTCACTCACCTGTGACTTGAGGCAAATTACCAGCTTGCTGTGGTGGGAAAGGCTCTTAAAAATGTTATGTATTCACCACAACATTACATCTGTGTTGTCCATTTTCATTCTTACTCAACTGATGGGTCCCAGATCCAACTCACTTCTGACACGGCCACGTCTTCCAGATTATCAGATCCAACTCTCAAGCTCCTCCCTTTACCATAATGCCTTGCCAACCTAACATACCTCAGATCAAGTTTGCTGACCTTAGTATACAATGAATAATAACACTTTAAAATAATTATAAAAGGTATAGATTAAAGTAAAAGAAATGAGCCTTAAAGAATCACAGTTCCCAAAGTATTATCCTTTAGGTCTCTATAGCAGTAAAGAGAAGGGGGTTAGGAGGGTGGGAAGTTGAGAAACAATGAAAATGGACAACACAGATGTAACTTTATGGTGAGTACATAACTTATCTGATGTTGTCATTTTCATTCATTCCTCGACTGATAGGACAAAGTCCTCAGCTAACTGAATCTTTGGTGGTCCTCATGGAAGGATATCTCGGAGTACAGCAGAGCCAAAAGCAGCGCTTTTCCTAGAAACCAAATCCAATCTGTAATGAGCAATAAAGGTATGAGCACTGGACCAAGTGGCAGCCACACAAATGTCATCTATGGAAGTCCTTGACCAAAATGCTTAGGATACAGCCATAGACCTTGTGGAATGAGCTCTAGGGGGCTTAGGCGAGGACAGCCCTCTTACTACAGACAAAAGATACGACATCAATTAACCATTAGGCTAGAGTGACTTTGGAAACTGGCATGCCCAACCTATTAGGTGAGAAGGATACAAACAACTGGTTAGTCTTATGGAGATCTTTGGCCCGATGGAGATAAAAAGTACAGTTGTGTACACTTACCATAAATGTAGATGTCAGAGTGTATTCACTGTTGCAGTCATTACATTTGGGGTAATCTGCTGGCAGGTTGCCCTGAGTCAGCCTGATTAACAAAGTCTTGGGTCCTGCGTCGATTGCTGTCCCTTCTTCCATGACGTCAGGTCGTCAGGGGTATAAATCATGCAGCAGATGCCAGCCATTACATCAGTTTTTCTTGCCCCAGATGTCAGGTGCCCCCCCCCAAATGGGGAGCAAAATATATAAGTAATTACAAATACAAAAATATATACCTCCAAACAAAAACAAATACACCAAAAAGGCTTTTAAGCATAGAAGAAAGTAGAGGTATAATACGTGAAAAACAGGTGGCTGGAGGGAGGGTAACCAGGACTGCAACAGTGAATACACTCGAACATCTACATTTATGGTAAATGTACACAACTGTACTATGTTCTTCCTGTTTCACTGTTGCAGCCATTACATTTGGGTAGATTCCCAAAGCTATGGTTGGGAGGATGGATTTATACAGCATTAGGACCAGCTATAAGGCCCTGCAAAACAGCAGTGGCAAATCCAGCTCTGGATTTAGAGAAAATTGGTAAGTGATAATGCTTGGTGAAAGCATGAACTGAACTCCAGGTAGCAGCTTCTAGAATATCCCTGGTAGGAACACCTCTGAGAAAGGCTGTAGAAGTTGATGCAGCCCTGGTGGAATGAGATCTGATCCCCTGGGGGATAGGTTTTCCATGGTGCTTATAGCAGAAATGAATACAATGGCTTATCCATTTAGAAATGGTTTGTTTTGAAATAGCCTTCCCCTCTGCCCCTGCAGCAAATGCTACCAGCAGTTGTTCAGATTTTCTTCGAGATTTAGTCCTGTCCAAGTAGAATCTAAGTTGTCTGTGTAAATCCAATGAATGCAGAATCTGTTCCCCCTTGTTCTGTGGATTGGGAAAGAAAGTTGGCAAATGAATGGACTGATTAAGAGCCACACTGGATACCACCTTGGGCATGAAGGATGGATTGGTCCTGAGTGACACCCTGTCCGCATGAAAGATGGTGAAAGGCTCCACTGCCATAAGGGCCTGTAATTCAGATATCCTTCTAGCTGAAGTGATTGCTAAAAGGAAGGCTGTTTTCCAGGAAATAAATTTTAAGTCTGCAGTAGCAGCTGGCTCGAAAGGAGGTAAAGTGAGTTTCTCCAATACAAAGTTAAGGTCCCAGGCAGGGGTTGGAGCTCTCCTGGGTGGTCTCAAGTTTTTGGCCCCTCTGAGATACTGCTTTAGCAGAGGATGAGAGAAGAGGGGTGGTTCTGTGTTGTAATGAGCTGAAATGGCTGAGGCATGGATTTTTATGGAGGAAAAAGACAGGCCCTTGTGAAGCATCTAAGTTAAGTATTGCAAAATCTGAGGTAAATTGGACGCTGCTGTGCTCATCCCTTGAGATGATTCCAGGCACAGAATCTTTTCTATTTGTCAGCATAAGATTTTCTAGTACTAGGTCTTCTCGCCTCCAAAATTACATCCATCACAGGTTTGCTGAGGGATGCTAAGGGGGAATTTAAATGATTAGCCAAGCTGCAAGATTAAACGTTTGGAGCTGAGGGTGCAAAATTTGGTTCTCCTGCTGAGACAGTAAGGAAGAAGGTGTCTGAGGCAGGTGCCATGGAGAAATTTGACACACTGCGCAGGAGTGGGTACCAGTGTTAGCGGGGCAGTCTGGAGCAATCAAAATCATTTTTGGTTTGTCCTGTTTGACTTTTAGTAGAACTTTGGAAAGCAGAGGCAGAGGGGGAGATGCATAGACTGATAGGTTTTTCCAGCTGAAGGACACAGCATCCACTTTCCAGGATTTTTTGTGAGGAGTTCTTGTGCAAAATTTGTCCAACTGATAGTTCTGGAGTGAGGCAAAAAGATCTATGTCTGGGCTCCCCCATTGCGTGTCAACATGTTGAAAATCCGTGGTTCCAGTTTCCATTCGTGTGGGTCCATGAGATTTCTGCTTAGTTCGTCTGCCAGAATATTTAACTTTCCTGGCAGGAATTGAACTTGTAGTTGTACTTGGTAGCTCAAGGCCGTGTTCCACAATGCCATGGCTAGTCTGCAGAGGGGGGAGGAATGTGTACCCCCCTGCTTGTTTATGTACCACATTACCGTGATGTTGTCCGTCTTTACCATTAGTTGTGCTGGATGAAGGCAGTCCTTGAAGGCTGTCAGTGCATTCTGTACAGCTAGCATTTCTTTTTGATTGATATGAAGGTGCATCTGATTTGGGCTCCATTTGCCCTGAATGCACTTCCCTGGTAGATGAATCCCCCATGCATAGTCTGATGCATCTGTAGTTAGGGTTTGGGCGGCAGGGGGTGGTGTGAATGGCAGTCCCTTGTTTTGGTGGCAGGCCTCTGCCCACCATAGGAACTCTAGGTGCAGGCAAGGTATGATAGGAATCATTGTTTCCAGGCTGTGACAATGTTGACTCCATAAACTTTTTAAGTATCACTGAAGTTTCCTCATATGCAGTCTTGCATATGGAATTAGAAGAATGCAGGAGGCCATGTACCCCAAGGCTTGCAGTATTTGTCTTGCAGATAAGCAGGGTTTTTGTGGCCACCTTTTTGAAGTAAGTCACCAAATGAATTTGCTTTTCTGGCATAAGGAAAGCCATCTGGGCAGTTGTATTCAAGCTTGCACCCAGGAATATAATTTTTTGAGAGGGTACCAGTTGTGATTTATTTTCGTTTATGGTGTACCCTAGACAAGTTAGAACCCTTTTTACAAATGCCAGCTGTTTTAGAAGAATGGCCTGGTTTTCTGCCTGAATTAGACAATTGTCCAGGTATGGATATATTTAAATATTTCTTTGCTTGCAAAATACAGTTACTGGAGCCAGGCACTTTGTGAATACCCTGGGCGCAGTAGACAAGCCAAAGGGCAGTGCAGAGAACTGATAATGCAAGTAGCCTGCTTTGAAGCGTAGGCATCTTCTGCAAGATTCCCTGATTGGGATATGCAGGTAAACCTCTTAAATCTGGAGTTGCCAACCAGGCATCCTTGCCTAGCATAGGAAGTAACTGGTGAAGAGTCAGCATCTTGAATTTTGGAATGTCCAGAAAGGTGTTTAGAGTAGACAGGTCCAGAATTGGACGTCATGATGTGTCTTTTCTGGGTACCAGGAAAAGTCTGGAATAGAAACCTTGCCCCTTTTCCTCTTTTGGTACTAGCTGAATAGCCCCCATGTTTAGGAGGGAAAGTACTTGTTTCTGATCCTCTACCCACTGATTTGGGGGTAGGTCTGGCCACCCATTTGGAGATGGCAATGTGTGGAAATGAAATCTGTATCCCTGGGACACTATACTTAAAACCCATTTGTCCTGGGTTGTAAGTTGCCAGTTTTTTGCATGAAGAGCCAGTTTTCCCCCCAAAGGGGCGGCTGAGAGGTAAGTTCTTGGTAACTTTAAAGGAAAGTCATTGAGACTGTTTACCATAGTGTGGTGTCTTGTTATTTCCAGATTTGGAAGTGGAAGCACCCCATTGCTTAGTTCTGAAAAGTCCCTTGGGACTGAAATCTGGTGCTTTTGGAGTGTCTGGGTTTGGCTTGAGTGGCTCTGGAAGAACCAGTTCTTAGTAGGCCAGTGCCTACTAAATCTTGGAGGTTGTATTTGTAAGAAATCTTTCACAGTTTGCATAGATTTAGCTTTATCTTCCATCTTTTTTAGAACTTCTTCAGCCTTATTGCCAAACAGACAGTCCTGCTGCAAAGGAGCATCCAACAGTTTTGCTTTAACATGATCAGGCAGAGATTGCTCCTTAAGCCAAGCATGCCTTCTAAGCACAGACCCAGTAACAGCAGCCCTGCAAGAGGCTTCTAAAGAGTCAAAACCACATTGCAAAGTATGTTTTCCAACTTGTTCAGCTGAATGCAATAAATCCTGTAAATCCTTACTTTCCACACAGTCAGAAATCATCATTTTCTGTTTAAGCAGTCCCATGACATGCTGTTGATATTTTAGCAAATGGAATTGACAGTTTAAAGCCCTGATTGCCAAGGTTGCAGAAGTATAAACCTTTTTACCCCATCTATGCAGCGCCCTGGAGACTATCAGAAGGGGTAGGATTTTTAGCAGTAGAAGCCTTAATGCCCTTGGACCCCTGAGAAATGGTTTCAGGGTCTGTAACAGGATTTTTGAAAAGTAATTTGTGGGACTCAGGAACCCTGTAGTATCTGTCTGGTTTACTAGGGGCCGGAGGCAGGGAATCAGGGGCCATACTGGATTCCGAACACACATCATCAACAAGGTCTAGTACAGGAGGTATAGCCAAAGGCCTATGCTGAGGAAGAAGGAAATCCCTCAGACGCTTTTTGGATTCAGAAAAATCCTGACTTTCCCAGTGGAAATGCTCCCTCAAGGTATGTAAAGTTTCCCCAAAAGAAAAATCCTCAGGGGGAGAAGCAGAGGGAATGGAATCCTCTGCATCAAAGTCCTCATAAGTAGGAATGGACAAATCCAGGTCATTAGAAGAGTCAGAAGAAACAGAGTCCTGTTCAGAAGATTCATAGTCAAGTTCAGCCCTAGGCCTCTTAGAAGGGGGGGGTTGACTAACCCTGATTAGAGTAATTAAATCTTCAGCCATTTTGATCATCTGTTTTTTAGGCATAGGGGCCTGAACATGTGGCCTGGGTGTCGTTTTTTTAGACATAGATCGAGATTTAGGCCTTAATATAGAAGGTGGAGTCGGTTTAATATGCAAGTCTGTAAGCCTAAATACACCCTCAGAAGCCGGTGCCTGCACAGCGGCTCTGGACCCATCCAAGGTAGAGACAGCCACGGGTTCCATAACTGAAGCATCTCACGGCATACCGGACTCTGAATGGGTCACAGTAGAGGTCTGTGAATCAGAAATAGCGGGCATCAGGGGCTGCGAAAGTGCTTTAGTACTGGCGACTGGCTTAGGAGAAGTGTTGTCGGCAGTTTTGGACCTCAACGGCCTGTCTGTCTTTTTCTTTGCGTTTTTTCAGTATTCCGGTAGTCAGATGGCTAACCAATGTCATTTCTGGATAATTAAACAGAGAACTGAAATATTTAGAAGCAAAAATGTACCAACGATGGAGAGTGCGCCGATTAAATAAAGCACAAAACCAACAGCAAGGTATGTCGTGGTCAGGGCCTAGGCAATGAATACAGTACAAATGAAAATCCTTATGAGGTATTTGCTTCCCACAAGTAATACAATTATTAACTTTTACTGACATTGGAAAGGAGCAAGAAAAAGTTTCCCCAACGGGGTACTTAGCTTTTAGTTGAAGACTTCGGTTCTGAAACTCAAAAACTAAAATTTCAGGAGTCGGCCGACTGGCACTTGCGAACTGCTTCTGCTTCAGGCACCGTGCAGCAAGAAAGACTCATGTAATGGCGTCGGCTGCATGTTTTACACCCCTGATGACCTGACGTCATGAAGAAGGGACAGCAACTGACACAGGACCCAAGACTTTGTTAATCAGGCCGACTGAGGGCCAGCAGATTATCCCAAATATAATGACTGCAACAGTGAAACACGAACATCTGAAGATGTTTACACACATCCAAAAGTTGAAGCATGTACTCTCCCTTACTTGAGAAATTTGGAAATAAAACTGGCAGATTAATAACCTGGTTGATATTAGACTCAGAAGCTACCTCAGGCAAAAAGATGGTTTAGTCCGTAAGGAAACCCTGTCTTTGTGGAAAACCAGGTAAGAAGGCTTGGAAGAGAGGCTGGAGCTTGGATACTCATCTAGTGATGTAACAGCAACTAGAAATATGGTTTTCCAAGACAAAAACTTAAGCTCCAACTTGAATGAATATTCAAAGGGCTCTTGAGTCAGCCCTTGATGCAGGATAGTTAAATCTGAAGGAGGAGGAGGACACTTTATTACAGCCCTAAGCAAAAAAAAAGTACCCTTGAGAAAGGCTTTGCATTATCCAGAAGAAGCTAAGGAAGAATTATTTTCACCTACATGGAAGTTTGAGATGGTGGCCAACTGAACCTTAATAGTAGAAATTTAGCCCCTTCATCAAAAATTGAAGCTAAAATCTCAAGTACAGCTGGTATAGGGGCATAAAAAGGGTCCAAACCTCTCTCAAGGGCTAAAATACAAATAGCAAGCTACCAGCGCCCTAATCCGATCCAAGATGCCCAAGACACCTCTTCCAATCTATCAAGATTCAACCCTTTACCCTGATCCTGGGTGACTAACTATCCAAACAGACTGGAAGAACTGCTCTTGCCAGAACACAAATACCCAGAGATTCCTCGAATTTGTAAATGCAAATGCTTTGGAACAGCTAGTCGATACCCCCACAAGAGGTGATAATATCTTGGACTTGGTATTAACCAACATGAGTAGCCACTGCAGCATTCCTGCAGTATCATCCTCCCTTGTAAGATCCGACCATAAAGTGGTCACATTTAAAGTCACCATCTCCCCCAACTCCCCCCCCCCTCTAACTAGGGTCAATCAAAAAAACCTCTCCAAAGCTGATTACAGCCTCCCGAGGGATGGTATAAACAGCTTCACAGCCCCCTCCCCCTCTCTAGGAACTGGCACCAGTATCCAAAACTATACCAAATTACTATACGAGCATTTATACAGATGCACAGAAACAGGAATACCTGACAGGACTAAATCATCCTCTGCAAGGAAGAGTAAACCTGTCTGGTGGACATCTGAAATAAATAAACTCTATAACAGAAGAAAAAAATTGCTGACCAGGACCCAGAAGGAGCAGGTGCCTAATTGGAAGCAATCTTTCCTTAGCCTAAACAAGCAAATAAGAGCACTAGTGAAGCCCTCCAAAGCAAACTTTGAGTCCAAATTGGCCACACTTATTAGAGACAAGGCCTTCTTCACATATGTCCGTAATCTCAAAGGTAGCACCCAGATCTGTTCAGAACCGACGGTCAAGGACACCACATATACAAATGCCGCAGATATAGCAAACAGATTCAGTGAAAATTTCACCCCTAAGTTCCCCCATCAGTAAATCAGGACAGTTCCAGTACCTGCCCCCTTCCCCTTATATCTAGGGATCAGGTCATCACTGCTCTCTCAAAGGCAAAAAATACAGCCTCCACGAGATCTGATAACATCCCAGGCTGCATCTTACATGAACTTAGGCAGGAACTTGCAGCACCATTAGGCACCCTATTCAACCAAAGCCTGAGTACCGGTTTTGTCCCAACTGAATGGAGGGCAGCCACTCCCATCCTTTTACACAAAAGTGGAGAGTCCACTGATCTGGGAAATTATACACCCGTAAGCCTAACTAGCCTGATCTGCAAGGCCATGGAATGGATTATCATGGATGTCATAAACAAGGACATTGGAAACCTCCAAACACTCGATCCCACACAGTTTGGCTTTGTCAAGGGGAGGTCATGGCTGTCAAATTTGGTCGACGTTTTTGAGACAGTCACCAAAGGCATGGATGAGGGGAAGAGTGCACACTGCCTAACTTGATACTCTCTCAACTAGGCATCAATCCGTATGTTACCAGATGGGTCACTGATAGAACCCACCTAGTCAAAATAGGGGAAGCCACCTCAAGCAGTAGACCCATATCAAGTGGTGCACCCAGGGTTCCATCTTGGGGCCTCTGTTATTAGGGATATACTTTTCTGAGGTACAGGCCAAAACCAATGGGCTATGGCTGACCAGGTTTGCAGAGGACTGCAAGTTGGGAGCGGTCATCAATTCCCCTAGTGACGTGGACATCCTCCAAGAGGGTCTCACCCAAACAAATGACTGGTGCCAGAAACATGGCCTCAACCTGAAACAAAAAAATGCGTCATCATCCCGTTTAGGGAGAAAGATGTCTCCACACATTATCACATTAATGTTCCAAGCATGCAGTCAGTCGTGAGGGATTTGGGAACCCAGATTGATAGCAGCCTGACTTTTGACCATCATGTTGCTTCCATTGTACGGAAAGCTTTCTACATGGCCCACCTCATAAGTAAGGGTATCTCATTCAGGGACATGGAGGTCATAACATCCCTGTATTGTTCCCTTATAAGGCCCATTATTGAGTACAATGCCCCATTCGGCATGTACCTCGAAAAGCTCCAGGGCCTCAAAAATCTACCATACACAGACAGGCTAAAAAGCCCTACGCCTCTACTCTGTTTCACACAGACTCCTCAGAGGTGACGTCTGTCTGGGATACAAAGAGATCTCGGACCCCCACCTTGATGGGACTGCTGCATATCCGCAAGTCAAGCTCCACTCGAGTAACCTACTCATGTGGCCTCAACCTGGTCTGCAACATCAACAGGACTTGCTGGAGGGACAGATTTGTGTCCCAGAGACTCCCCCATCTATGGAATAAGCTCCATCTCCACATCAAGCCGAGTACCTCTTTACCCCTTTTTAAGCACAATCTGGATGGGAAATAGAAAATACATCCCTGGGATTCCACCTGTGTCCCTGCTGGACAGGGGCACTGGGTGCTGATTTGTCTGTGCATCGACTAAACTCTTGGCTAGGCTTATAAGGGCCTCAGGGCCAATAGCCTAATAACTTCCTATGATCCTATGAAAAAGCAAATCTTTTCCATTTACATTTGTAAATATTTATAGTGGAATCCTTTTGGGACGATGATACAAAATATGATGGACCAGAGAGGAAAGCCTGGGCTGTCTAGCAATCAGTGTAACGGCAGACACCACGTGGTCAGTTTGTGGCCTCATGTCCAGATGAGACATTCCTGTCTGGTGAGGCAGGAGGCCTGGATTGGGATCCAGTATCTAGGGCGGATGTAGTAAATGAGGCCAGAGGAAGGGAAACCAAATCTGATGAGGCCAAAAGGCTGCAATGAGGATAACTGTGGTCTTCAACCAGTATGCTTTTTGTAGAAATTTGAGGATTAGAGGTAACGAGGGGAGGGTAAGCGTAGAGAAGACTGGAGGGCCAATCGTGGATTAGAGCATCTTTTGGCGACTCCCCTTTTGGAGGGATCAAGGCAAAGAACCTGCTGCACTTGTTGAGGAGAGAAGCGAAAAGGGTAGCAGCATGGCTGGCCCCATCAACAGAAAATTCTCTTTGCCATGAGGCATCAGAGTGGCCCTGCTTAGCTTGTTTGCAATCATGTTGGCTTTCCCTGGTATGTGCATTACTATGAGAAAGTGACCAGAAGACATCACCCACTGCCACACTCTTACTGCTTCTTGACATAGAAGATAATCCGATTCCTTCTTGTTTGTTGATGTTCTACACTATAGACATATTAACCGCCTGAATATCAATCATCCTGGAGGGGAGCGCATTTTAAAAGGCCCACAATACTAGGAGGACTGCTGTGGTTCCCAGGACACTGACATGCACCTTGGCCTTTTCTGGGGACCACTTTCCTTGGACTGTCCTTCCCAAGTAGTGCCCCCTCCACGACGGCTGGTAGGTGTCTGTGGTCACCATGGCTGTGGGCAAGGGGAGAACAAAAGGACGGCCTGAGAAGCTTTTGTCAGAGTAAAGTCACCAAAGAAGACATTTTTTGCAAGATTGTGTGATCTTGATTGGGGTGAATAAAGGCTGCTGAATAATAGTTCACTGTACTGATAGAGTCCACTGCGGAATCTGCACGTGAAATGTACAGTTGTATACACTTACCATAAATGTAGATGTTCGAGTGTATACAATTAACTTTTTTCTGACATCGGTCTGGAGCAAGAAAAAAGTTTCCCCAATGGGGTACTTAGCTTTATTGACGACTTCAGGTCTGAAACTCGAACATGAAAATCTCAGGAGTCGGCCAACCGGCACTTGCAAACTGCTTCTGCTTCGGGCACCGCGCGGCAAGAAAGACTGAAGAAAATGGCGTCGGCTGCTTCTTTTATACTCCTGATGACCTGACGTCAGGGAAGGGGTGACAGCAGCTGACGCAGGACCCAAGACTTTGGAATTCAGGCCGACTGAGGGCAACCTGGCAGCAGGATTACTCAAATGTAATGACTGCAACAGTGAAACACGAAGAACATCCTGGCTACAGGAACTAGGCTGAATGTTGCTGCCATGGATCACAAGGCCTGTAAGATTAGTCATGTGGGACAGAAGGATGTGAGATCACTTTCTTGAGCTAGGATCTGACTTTGTGTTGGAGTCAGATAAGCTATCTGAGTGATCATGTCTAGATGACCACCTATTAAATTCCAGACTCTGTGTAGATGTGAGTTGTGATTTGCTGTTATTGACTGTGATGCCTAGGAGAAGACAACTGCTGCAAGTAGCCCCTTACCTGCAGAAGTAGATACCTGGATGGGAAGTTAGGAGCCAGTCATCTAGACAAGGAAATGCTTTGAATCCCAGCAGTCTCAGGTGAGTTGCTACCACGATGCATTTGATGAACACCCTGGGGGCAGTGGTGAGGCCAAAGGGCAATGCTCTAAACTGGTAATGACTGGCTCCCAGCCAGAAGCTCAGATAACTTCTTGAGGGCCTGTTTGTACTGATGTGATCGTATGCATCCTGGAGATCTATTGAGCACCTTCAATGTTCCTTTCACAAATGGGCTGAACCATAACCATCCAGAACTTTGAATATTTCACATAATGGTTTAGTATGCTGAGATCAAGGATGGGTCTCAATTCCCGTCTTCTTTGGCACTAAAAAGAATCTTGAGTAGGTTCCGGATCCTATCTGGTCCAGGGGGGACCTCCTGAATGACTCCTTATGAGAAGCTTTTCTATTTCTAATGCTGCCATCTCCTTCTGATTGGGTGGAATATTGGAGATTAGTCTCATTCCTGCAGGGGGGAATTTGGGAAAATAGTAGGATATAACCTCTGGATATAATTCTCTGCACCCAGGAATCTTTTGTGATGGATGCCCATGCTATTTTGGTGCAGAGACAAATGCCCTGTGACTGTCTCCAGAGGGCAACAGTTGGACAACCTTTCAGAAGTGCTGGTAGGGTCTGTTTGAGGAAGAATCCTGGAAACCTTGGTTCTGTCTGCCACAGGGGTAGTGCCTTCCATTACAGTTCCCCCCTCTGCCTCTGAGTGAACAATCTCCTAGTGAGTCTTGAAAAGGACCCTGGGATCTGCAGAAGCACATATTTCTACCTCCTTGCTGATTCTGGGAAAAGGGTATTTGAGGACTAGAAAAATGAATCCCCATATCAGACAAGGTATTTCCTTCTTGCTCACTTCTGGGGAGAGAGTTTCTTTTACTTTTGGACCAAACAGGGAAGATCCAAGGCACATCCATGCATGTCTCCTAATGGCTATGCCCGAACCAGCCACCTGTGAGGTACCCCCTGCAGTGTGGGATATCAAATTCATGGGTGCATTATGTATAGACTGAAGGGTGGCCAGTTGTGAAGAGACTATTTTAATCCCCTGTAGACCTGGACCCAGAAAGAGATTTGGACAGCTCTTTAGTCAAATTTCTTTGCAATCCTGTACAATGTGCCAAGTAATTCAATGGCCACAGAGCAAAGATCGAAGCATAAATGAGCTTACCGAATTTTTCCAAGGTCCTAGATTCCATGTTAAGGGGATGGACAGAAAAGCTCTGCTCTGCAAGCTCTTTCTTAGTGGCTGCTGCCACAACCATGGCATCAACTGGGACCCCCGTTGCTCCAGTGTGTTCTGTCCTTCCAGGGAGGGGGCTAAAAATTTACCTGGACACTTAGGGATGGGCTTCACAGTATCCGGTTCCATCCATGCCCAGCATGAGATGAGGTCTGTATGTTTATCAGCTGGGGGTTGGTTACCAAAGATGTAGCCCAGCCAGACCGAAAGCCTCCAGGAACACTGGTTCCTCTTGGGACAGAGTGTGAGAAGACCAAACACCTTTTTGCTTTAGGAGTTCAAGAATGCCTCCAAAGGAAACGTCTTCAAGTGGAGATCTGGGAACCCTTTCATCGAAATCAGTGTCTTCACTGAGAGATTCCTGAGGGGAATCTAAGTGTCTCCTTTTACACGTTTTCTTCCAAGGGACCTCATCAGTGGGATGGTCTAATGAGGTATCAGAAGTGACATGGGAGACCTGAGGGACTGACTGCAGACTTGAACGGGCTGGCTGCGCCAGTGGAACAAAAGAACAAGCCTCAGAGCAAAGATAGTAGAGATATACGATCTAAGGGGGTAGGGATGTCCTTTCTCTAGGTAAAGAGAAAGCCCTCTCCATAATCTGAAAGGCAAAGTGCTTATAGGAAACTGAAGCCAGCTGACATTATCTGTACTGCTACCCCCTGAATCCCTCGAGGCTCTCCATCCAAGGATGGAACTGGACCTGAGCTGTCCAGCATAGAATATCCAGGAGGCAAGGATGGCTCTGAAAACTCCCAGATCTGGCATCAGCACTTCAGATTCAACAGTTCTCCTGCTCCGAAAGGCTCAGAGCGAGATGGCTCAGCGAAGTGACCGGAGTCAAAGAATGACCTGTTTTCAGATCCGATGAGTACAGCCCCAGGGATCTTGGATCTGAGGGTTTCAAAACCGCAAGCTGGATTGGACAAGGAGAAACTAAAGGAGGACTTGTAATGGGCAGGCTCAAGGACCCCAACGGGAGACAGAGCTGGAAATACCTCCATCTGGATTTGAGCTCTGAGGAAATTCCTCATCATCCTATTCACTTCTGTCTCTGAAAAATTCCTGGAGACCCGGGTGAAGAGGTAGTAGATGGTGGCCTCAAGTGTTTACATGGAGACTCCTGTAAAAACAGGGAAGGGAGTTCAGTAGGTATTGGATCTGGTGAACAACAAGTTGACCAAATCTGAGGCAATTTCATTTTTTTGAAGCAGTAGGATCAGATTTCTTTGAAATTTTTGCTGGTGGCTTTAAGGATGGAACCAAAGATGGTGAGGGATCAAGAGACCCCTTCTTGGCATCCTTGTGTTTGGGAGCAGTGTTAGGGTTTCCTTTGTCTGATTTCTTGTAGGGGGTTTGGCCCCTGATGGAACTGAGGAAGAAGGGAGAAGCCCCTTCAAAACTAATTTATTCTATCTATAAGTAAGTGCAGTGGCACTGAAGCCAGCACAAACAGAACATTCCAAATCTAAATGAGCAATGCCCAAGTAATAAGACACATTTCCTGTGGGAATCCGAACTGGCTATTTTGTGAACTCAAGAGATGCATTTTTGGAACCAGTTCATTTGTCTGCCATCCAGGAGTTCTAGTTTTAAAAGGAAAGGCAAAAAGGAAAACATTTATTAGTGTGTGTGTGTGTGTGTGTGTGTGTCTGTGTGTGTATATATATATATATATATATATATATATATATATATATATTTTTTTTTAACAAGAGAAACTACCAACAATGGCAGTAAAAATTACCCTAAAAGTGGGTAGAAACAAGGAGAAGAAAAATGGAAAACCAAAGTACCAACAATGGTACTAGAAGAAAACACTGAAGACTCAGTAGAAGTGAAATAATGACCTGATGAGTAGAAGAATACATGACAAAACTCTGAATTAGGTGAAGAAGCTTAAAGGATAGCCTGCTGGAAATACATTTTTTTAAAAACTCACTCATCTTAAATTTCATTGGATAGTTTAACAGAGAGAGAGTGAGAGAGGATCGACTTCTGTAGTGATATGGCAGCAAACAGATTTGAGGTATGTTAGGTTGGCTCGGTATTATGGTTAAAGGAAGGAGCTTGAGAGATGGATCTGATGACCTGGATGAAGTGGCCGAGTTGGATCAGAGACCCATCAGTTTAGGAATGAATAAAAATGACAACATGAAACCAGTCTTTGTATTTTTGTGACCAGAAGGACCGACTAAAGAACCAGTAGTTTGTTCCACATCATGTCTGAAAATGGTGTTTGCTTCCTGTGGAAACACTGCAGCAATAGTTGGTAAAACAGAAATGGAGCAAAAAGCTAACCTTTTCCCATTAAAACAAAAACATAGTAAAAATTACTTTAAACACTTTCTCCAACCTCAAAAAGTAAAACAGTTTCTCCGGAGAAAACAGATTTAAACACTTTTTAACAACTTTTTACAACAAAAGTAAAAAGTGTATTCCATTTATAAGTACACAAAATCACAAGACTGTCAACAAAAAAAACACTTTTTCTAGCTTAAAAGTACTTCTCTTTATGAAAAAAAAATTATCAAGTAAAAAATTAATATAGAATGTTTTTCATCAAAGGGAACCTATCGGCCTAGCGATGGAACAGCTTTAACTGACCATCAATTCTTGATAGCTTGCAGAGGAGCACTCATCTTGGTGGTAGGAAGGCTCTTAAGGGCTCGACACCTAAATCTCACTTTACTCAACACAAGACCAGCAAACATTTTGTGTGTGCGTGGAAGGTGCTCTGAAACTTTGATAGCTGGCCAGCTGTTACATCCTATGCAGTATAAAACCCATATAGCTTAGGCTACTGCAGCATCGATTATAATGATGAACATCCAGTGTTGTCTGGGCCTAATGTTACTCAAATTACCTTTGAAGAATATTTCTTTAACTTTAGTAAGATTCAGGTTGCCAGAAGAAAGGGGGGGGGGGGGGAGTCATAAAGGAACACTCCCTTCCATGGGAAAGAAAAGGCGTCTGTTTTCCAAACCTGTCTGCAAGGAATCCTGGTAGAGAACTATTGCAAGTGTCTGTTGTGATTGGAGGCAAACTCTAGGAAGTTACCCATAGGTACACAATCTCCTGGAAGACTTCAGCGGTAACATCTACTTGTGAGGGTCTAATTCTGTATCTGCTCAGTGAGTCTACTTTGTGTTCTGCTCTGACGGTTTTGAAGAAAGTTTTAGGCTACAATGTCTACCACAAATGCATTTGGGAGTGATAAATAAGCAAATGTCACAGTACTGGACACCGTGATTCTTCCCTAGGTACCTGCCTAACACATACACATTTTTCCTTCCTGACAGACATAAGCTCGACTGAATCACATTTTCCACAGAAAAAAGTAAGAAAGGTCCCTAATGAGGTACTTATCTGCTGACAAAACTTTAGGTGCAAGACAATTGCTTACAGTGAAGTTGATGGTCAGATAAGACTAAATGTGCTAATAGCAAGAAATTTCTGATTTTTGGCATCTGTAAACAATTTTTCATCAATATGCTCTTGTGCTTAAACAGAAGTATGACGCATGAGGAAGGTACCCAAAAGCTTTACTATAACGGCCGTACATCTGATATCCTTAGTATATAGCTTTATGCTACTGCAATGGTGAGCTAATGACGAATATAGTTATTATTCTAGGATATCTCAACATGGACTGGTTAGTCATCCATAAAAGGCAGCTCTCAGAAATGTAAGATGCACAACTTCTATCAAAAACTTTCACTATGTTTGGATCTGATGAGGTCAGCATATATTCGTGCAGTCCCATGATATACCAGACTAAATCATTTATGCTGGTCACTATACACTTCTAGATGTATTTATTATCATCATCCCTGAAAAACTTCAACAAATTAAATTCTGCCAATCTCAGTGACCATTACCTATTCTTATCTGCTGCTCAGATAACTTCTCCATGTCTAAACAAAATAGACTAATTTGTGAATCTTATGAGTTTGTACTACTGACAGAATTCTTCTGTACTTACTGACCACCATATACAATCAGAGAAGCTCAACAGCATTAGCTTCCTTTTATAATAGACTAACCTTGGTTTAATTTCTCCAAGTATTTTGAGTTTCTAATACCACGATGGGAGTGAACCGCATTCCTAAATCAGGGTATGATCAGAGTTCATAAAATCAGTATTGTTTCAGTCTTTGCTATTAGCCAAGACTGCTCTTTTCAGCACCCACTATGTGTTCACATGTGCCTCCTCCTGCAGTTCATAAGAAGTTACATGTACTGGGAGCATATTTATGTATGACTGTAAATTATTTTTTATTAGTCCTGTTGCTCTTACGCGCTACTACTGGAACTGTCTGGGGATCTTTCTTCCACACTTTCTTCTGCTTGCAAATCCTGATACTTTATGACTTTGTCTCTCAGTGTAATCACTTGGTGTAGCAATTTCAATACTCAACACTACTTTTGTCTTTTTTCATGGACTACTACATCTGGTTTTGTTGCATCTATTTTTTGAACTGTTGGTAATGAGTGATTCTATGTGATATAAATTTCATCATTCTCTATAAAATATTGTGGCTCAGGTTTCCAGTGCTTCTCAGTATACAAACCCTCTACCAAGAGTGTATCTCACCCAACAATGAGATATACAACTGTTTCCAGTTCTGTTTTACCTGCATTTGTCCGTTTTTCCCACTTTTTAATGGACTTTCTAAATACATGTGCACAAAGTCCACTATCCTTTTCCACTACCATTATTAGCTTTTCATCTTTTGGTCTGAATATACTTCTCAACAGTTCCTGTACCAAATCTTGGTCAACATGAAGTTGTTCCAAAAGATCTCTACACTTGCTACTATACTTATGGACTTTCCACTTTTCTTTTTTTATCTCATTTTTTCATTATATTCTTTGTGTTTTGGCATTTTCAGTCTGATTTTTATTTACTTCTGGTTTGATTAACATTCCAGTTTGATTCTGAAGCACTTCTGCTAAACAAAGCAAAGATATCATCTTAAGACATTTTCTCATACTTAAAAAAAACTTTTACTATGCTTGAATCTGATTAGATCTGCATATTTGCATGCAGTCACATGATTGCATCTATACATGCAGTCAGTTTTGAGGAGGCCCATACCTCCTTCAGAGCGAGGAAGTTGTGTAAGTCAACTTAGCCTAACAGCAGACGTTCAAATGATCACCAATGCAGTACCCTTAGCTATATCGGTTATAGCCTGCCAAAGATATAATAGGCGGACAGTTTCCAAAGCTTCAGGGCACCTTTCAAAAGCCCAAACTATCAGGCAGCTTGAGCTGAGCTGCCTAAAAGGCAAGTCTGGGTGCCAAGCCCTTAGAGTTTTCCTGCCAACACAGAGAGGGAGGCTGAGCCTTGAGAAAGCAATGTTAGGAACAAAAAAAAAATGTCCACACCCCGACATAACAAAAATAAATAAATAAATGAATAAAAATAAAAAAAACACACACACCAAAAAACATGAGGGATGGAGGGAGGGAGCAGGAGTGATCATTCGAACATCTACTGTTATGGTAAGTTTACTTACACAACTGTACCATGTTCATCATATTGATCATTGCTGTAGTAACCTTAGCTACGTGGGTAGATTACCCTTGCTTACTACATCTGGGAGATGAAAGAAGAAGAGGCCAGAAGGACTAGGAGAATGGCCCTAGCAAGGCCTGATCTGGACCTAGAGAAGGAATCAAACTTGTAGTGCTTTATAAAAGTATGTACAGGTGACCAAGTGCAGCTTCTAGAATCCAACCCATTCTAAAAGCCACGATGAAGCCAAGGTCCTGACAGAGTGGACCTTGACCCTGCCTGGGACAGTTTGGTTACGTTAAGATAAAACATATTTACCCCTTGACAAACATTTGGAAATTGTCTATTTTGATACAGGTTGTCCCTTCTTATCACAAGAAATGAACAATTGATCAGAAGATCTGAAAGATTTAACTCTGTCAAGATAGTACCACAGTTTTCTGTGGACATCCTTGGTATGGAATATCTTTTCTCCGTCACTTTTATGTTTAGGGAGAAAGAAAATGAGATGGAGACTGGCTTAAACTCAGACAGCACTTTAGACATAAAAATAGGCTTAGTTCTCAAATATACCCTGTCGCTGTGTAAAATGAGATAGGGTTGACTCACCGTTAAAGAGCTTGCAGATATTTTTCTTCCAGAGGTCAGATCAATCAAGCAAAACTGTTTTCCTTGTTAAGAATGATATGCGCAACTGTTTCCAGTCCTGTTTTACAGAACTTGCATTCATCTGTTTCTTCCACTTTTTCAAGTCAGCCAGGTTAGCTGGTTCAAATGGAATAAGTGTTACATTCTCTAACAAAATTAAGAGCCCAAGGAGGGGCCACAGGTTTACTTGGAGTCCTCTTGTATAAAATCCCTTTCAAAAACATTTTGACATGAGACTGCACTGAAAGAGGAGGATCCATGGGCAGACAAGCTGAAATGGGTGATAAATTAACATTGATAGAGGAATAAGAAAGTGCTTAGGATATTAACTCACTCAAATATAAAACCAGAAAACAACTAGGCCTAAATGGATAGTGGTTATGTTGTTGGCATCAAATTGAAAGCCTTTTCCATTTGCTTATATATGATTTTCTAGTAGCAGGCTTTCTGGCCTCCATTAGTACATGTTGCACCTCCTCAGAAAACAAATGTCTAACCCTGTCATCCAGGTAGTCAAATGAAGTTGACTGATGTTGATGTGCATCAAATATCTCTGTTCTTGTGTGAGTAGATTCAGTCCGTGAAGAAGCTTGTGGTAACTGACCCCTGGCCATTTCCAATAAAAAAGAATCACCACAATGATCTTGGGGGATTCTTTCTGAATCTTTAGAAGTACCCTGGATATTAGCTGAATGAGAAAAGCATACAAGTACATTGCAGTCCAAGGAATAAAAAGGGCATCTGTCTTCCAGGCCTTCTTGCATGGAGTTGTGGAACAGAATTTTGCCAACTGATTGTTCAGAAAGGTGGCACAGACTTCTACTTGAACTCCCCACAGATGGATCAAATCTTGGAAGACCCCCTGATCTAGTTTCCATTTGAAAGGGTCTGCCTTCGTTCTGCTCAGCTTGTCTGCCAAACAAATTCACTATGACTGAAAGAAGGATGCCTGTAGAGTAAGATTGTACTATGAAGTTATATCCTAACCTAATATGACTAGTCTGCAAAGGGGGGTACAAACCTGATTCCTTTCATTTGTTGATATATCACAAAAGTGATATTGTCTGTAACAACTTGAACAGGGAGGGAGAAGGGAGACCTGGAATTAAGGATATCTGATGTCTCTACCAAATGATTTCTCATCTGAAACTACAGCAAGACAAATGGTGCTGGTGCTGAGAGCAAATAGACTTCAGATACCACTGTACCTTTCTCATGTAGAGTCTTGCCAGGGATATTATAGGTTCATAGGTAGGTACTAGGCTATCGGCCCAAGGGCCTACGTAAGCCTAGCCAACAAGGTTCCCTGGCTTATGCCACCCAAGAAAGTTATTTTCCTGTGTCACTGTCGAGCAGAGACACAGAAGTGATCCCCGGGGTGTATTTCCTATTTCCCATCCCAAGATTTTTCTTGAAGAGTGCTAATGAAGAACTTTGCTTGACATAGATGGGTAGCCTGTTCCAAAGTATGGGAAGTCTCTGGGACAGGACTCTATCCCTTCAGCATGTCCTGTTTATTGTGGTGACAAGGTTTAGGTCCCTAGAGCGTGTAGCTCGGAGGGATTGGGATTTCTTTAGGTGTAGCATGTCCAACAGCTCTGGGTTTGACATAGCTTTATATGTCAGGCAGAGATCACCTCGGAGTAGGCAATATGCTACGGAGTAAAGCTGGAGTTTTTTGAGGCAGTCAGTGTAGGGCATTTGGATGAGGCCAGTAATCCTCTTTGTGAGGTACTTCTGTGGCCTTTCCAGCTGCTGCAGATGTCTTGTGAGATACATTCCAAAAGGGGCGTTGTACTCTATAATGGGTCTAATGAATGTCGAGTAGAGGGGAACAATGACCTCTTTTTTCCTGGATGAGAACCCTTTTATGATGAGGTGTGCCACATAGAAGGACTTCCTGACTACTGTGGCGATGTGACTATCAAAGGAGACTACTGTCCGCCTGGGTCTCTTATCACGCATTCGGTGTTAAGTAGATTGCTGCATACATTGTAGTGCATGGGTACAGAGTTTTTACCAAAGGGGATGACACTGCACTTTTTGGCACTGAGCTTGAGGCCATGGCTCTGACACCAGGCATCTGTCTCAGCGAGGCCCTTCTGTAGGATGTCCACATCATTTAGGGACTTGACTATGGCTCCTAGTTTGCAGTCATCTGCGAATTTCGTTAGCCAGAGGCCTTCTGTGTTAGCCTGTACTTCAGAGAAGTAGATACCAAACAGGAGAGGTCCCAGGACGGAACCCTGTGGTACTCCACTTGTCACTGCTTTGAGGTCAGATTTGGAGTCTGCAACTTTTAAAGTGTGGGTTCTGTCAGTGAGCCAGTTGGCAACCCATCTTGTGACGTAGGGATTTATACCTAGTTTAGTGAGTTTAGCTATAATTCCAGAATGAGGGATGGTGTTGAAAGCATTGGCGAGGTCAAGATAGGCTGTGTGAACCACCTTACCCTCATCTACGGCTTTGGTGACTGTCTCAAAGAAGTCGATCAGGTCCAGGAGGCATGATCTGCCTTTGACAAACCCGAACTGGGTGGGATCCAGAGTTTGGAGGTTATCAATGTCTTTGCTTATGAGTTCCATGATGATACGTTCCATGGCCTTGCAGACCAGGCTTGTCAGGCTAATAGGTCGATAGTTCCCAGGATCAGAGGTGGCTCCCCCTTTGTGGCGTGGGATAACTGTTGCTGTGCGCCATTCAGTGGGCACAAAGCCTGATGCAAGGCTATTATTGAACATGGTGCTTAAGCGGGGAGCCAGTTCGTTCTGAAGTTTGTGTAAAACGCAGCCTGGGATGTTGTCCGGTCACATGGATGCTGTGTTCTTGGCTTTAGAGAGTGCAGCTTTTACCTGCGTAGTTGTGATTACAGGGACTCATTCTTCCTGTACAGATATGGGCCCTTTAGGGGGTGAGAGGGGGGGTAAAGTTGGCACTGAACCTATCTGCCAGGATGTTGGCAATATCAGTTGGTTCTGTAATTTTCTTGCCTTCATGCTGTAACTCAGAGCAGATCTGGGTGTTGCCATTGAGATTCTTGACATAGCTATAGAATGCTTTGTGGTTGTCCTTGGAATTAGTGCTGATTTTGTTTTTGTAGCCAGCTTTGGAGAATCATATAAGGGATCTCAGCTTCTTACTGAGGCTGACCAGGGAGCTCCTCCACTCATGGGATTTTACTCTCTTTTGCAACAGTTTCTTCCTTCTGTTGTACAGTTTGTTTATGGTAGGACCTGATTGGCTTCCTTTTTTGGAGGATAGCGTCTTGGTTCTGTTTGGGATAGCACGATCCATGCACTCGTGTAAGTGCTTATAGAGTGCATTTGTGTAGGATTCGGCAGTTGTAACTGTATCTGCATGGGTGTCATGAAGTTCACCACTTCTGTCTTAAAAGCATGAAGCTGGCTTTGGAGAAATTTTTTACTGTGGTTTCCTTAATGGGGGGGGGGTGGGGGCTGGTTGTGGATATCAAGGGTGATTAGCTTATGGTCGGATCAGATCAACGAGGAGTTGACTTCAGGTGTGGAACACCAGTCAATCATGTTGGTAATGACTAGGTCTAGGATATTGTTGTCCCTGGTGGGGGTGTGGATAAGTTGATCCAGGGCATTGGAGTTTATGAATTCCAGAAAGCGTTGAGCTAAAGAGTTGGTACACGAGTAGTTTTCCCAATTAATGGTGGAGTAGTTGAAGTCGCCCATTAGGGTGTTTGATTGAACCCTAATATTTTCCAGTACATCAAAAAAAGAGGAGTGGGAATCCTGGGGCATGGTGGGGGATCTGTAGCAAGCTACAATTTGGATTGCAGTTTTGCCCAGAGTTAGCTGCACTTGGATAACCTCGGATGCATTATGCTGAGCAACTAGCCTGGAGGTGTGGATATCCTTAATGAATATAGACACACCTCTGCCTTTGGTGTTTCGGTCCAGGTTACATGGCCGAAAAGTGTGGTATGAGTTATAGCCTGGTAGTGCAGGGGTGCTCTCTGGAGCCTTGAACCAGGTCTCAGTCACTGCATAGATATCGATGCTCTCCATTTTAAGGAGTGCCTCGAGTGAGTGCATTTTGAGATTTAGACTTCTAGCATCGAGTAGCATTACTTTCAGTTTTTGCTTGCCTGTTCCTGTTATGGTGATGAATTTGTTATTTGAACCTTGCCTAAAAAAGGCACTATAGGGGCAGCAAGAGCCTTAGCCAGTATCCGGAATCCCAGGGGCGACAGGTGCAGGCCATCTGTGGCAAAGCATCGTGGTCTGTCGACCATGTCATCCCAAGCAGACAGATACTGGATCCCCTTAGAATGACACGAGAAGCTTAGCCAATTGTCGAAGTCAATCATTTTGTCCTTGTACTGCGATATTCTGGGTAATACTAGGAAAGCTCACAAACAAAGGCAAAAAACAAGCTGAGTAACGCAAGTCACCACACCACAAATCAGGCAGTTTGAACCATTTGTAAAGTGCTTTTCGTCTCAGGCAATGCCAAGACTTCGACAAAGTACTAAATACACATGCCCCTTCTTATAACTTCCACAATTAAATCAAATGGCACGCCATTGGTTAAAAACATCAATTCATTAAGTATGCTAAACAGCTCTAGGTCAGGGGACACAAGCCCACCCCTTTATGAGCAAATCACAACACAATATAACATAGTATAATATAAGCAAAAATGACTGCTTGCATTCGTCTTATGCATGACACAGTTTCAAACACTAAGCTAAAATGCAATGTCTGCAAAAAACTGTCATGCATTTCAAACTAACTTTCATGTGAAGACATGTTTTACTCCCTAGGAGTAGGTCACAACCCAGTATGAAAGAAACGTGCTGCAAGCATGCCTGTTTAGTCGTAAACATCCACAAATAAAATATCACACCAATTGTTAAAAGCATTAAAACATTAGGTATGCCTAACAGTTCTAGGTTTAAAATCACAAGTCTGTCCGCTGTGAAGCAGTCACAACTCAGTGTAAAAAGGGACGGATAGCATGCTTTCACCTTTAAGCATGAAACAATTGAGCATAAAAATAAAAATTAAAATTAAAAACCTAAACGGCAGTACCTACAAGTAAAACTGTCATGCAATACTGAGACACAGACAAGCAACATCAAACCCCAGAATTTAAACTTCAGGTCATGTTTGACCCAATAAAAGAGGGCAAAGACAAGAGGTGCAAGTCCACCAGATATAAACTGGTCACGGCACCGGTCAAAAACAAGCTCCAAGCTGATTTGTAACATTAATCGTGTTTTGACCCTTGTAGGCAGGTCAACAAAAGTATACAAAATCAAGCCAAAACCAACATTACCCCTGATGAAAAGGAGCTTTTATGGTCCATCAAGCGGGCTGGTGTTAGGGTTATGCAACCAGATAAAGGTGGTGGTGCAGTAATTATGGGTCAAGAGTATTATGTTAACAGAATGTTGAGTGTTTTAAGGGGCGACACCTATGAAGTGAGATCCAGACACGAATTAAACATAGCATACAACAGGATACGTTCATATTTGAACGACCGTTTTATTGAAGGGAGAATCGATATTGTAGCCTTCAATTACCTTTCCATGTTAGCCCCTAGAACCCCTAAATTGTTTGGGATTCCTAAGATACACAAATCCATTCACGACCCACCAATGAGACCACTGATTGATGCTAGAATGTGCAAATGTTTACCTTCTCCTCATGACTGTCAAGTTCAGTCTTGGTTGGAGAGAGCTTTACCTCCAGTTTGGCTAGATAAGTGCATCTCTCACAGGTTGTAGTGTTGGGTGGTAGGAGGAGAGGGTTGTCTGTGTACATGAGGCTCAAGATGCCCAGATTCATCAGATAGACAGGAGAGAACACTGGAAGCTGACCCTTGGACATGCCTGAATAAAAAACTATTTTCCTCTAGATAAGTGAGGAAAGTGAGTACAAGAGCTGTTTATCTCTAAGCAAGTGAGAAAAGTAAGTACAAAAACTGTTTTCCTCTAGGTAATGTGGAAGATTGAATGCTATAGTAATTAGTAGCTTATTTAGTGCTTACAAGTTCTGAACAAGTGCTGAGCTTGAATATGCAAATTTAAGTCCTAAAACTAAGAATCTATTTCTGCACTAGACGAGTTACAGGACAGAAACAAGTGCAAATGCAGGCTTTCAAATCAGAAAGTTGAGAGAGATGGAAGAGATTGCCCAAACGGCCAACAACTACAATTTCTGGGCCAGAACCACTCCTTATGTGGTAGACAGGTTACCTAGTGCTTACCACTCCCACTGATATGCTAGAAGGCTCCCCTCCAACACAGAAAGGCTTGGGGGGCACAGAAGCTTACATACTTATGTATGTTTATGAGAATCATAGAAGTCATGAGACCCAAAATCATGAAATATTCCCTTGCAGTGATCAAAGTTCGAGTGGAAAACCTTTGAAATAGACCTAGATACACATGGATTTTTTATCCTGTGGAAGAAAAGGTCTTTGATCTGAGTTGTCTAGCAAACATTCCAGGAACACAATCCTGTGTGAATGAGCCAGGAAAGCCTTTTGAACCTTCTCTTGGAATCCCAGCTTGTGCAAGAGAGATTTCATTCATTCAAGAGAGAAATTCCTGACAGTTTGAAAAAGTGAAGTCATCAAATTATGGAAAAAATGTGGATAACCTGTAGCCTGCAATGAGCTACAACTGGAGATAGACACTTTGTGAACACTCTTGGTGCAGTGGATAATTCCAAAGGGTAAGGCAGAGAAAGCACAGTTGTGTAAAATCTTACCATAACAGTAGATGTCCTTCACTTCACTGTTGCAGCATTCCTTACTCAAGGGGGATCCTCTGCCAAGGACAGCCTGATGTCTTGCCAGTATACCAAAACCTTAGGATTACTAGCACATTGTACGTCACACATGCTCCCCGCTCACAGTATATGGCATAAAGGTGATGTACATACCACAGAACTGAAAAGCACAAGGAGGAACAGTCCAAGAAGAAAAGGAGGAACATGTGAATCCAGAATGAAAATGGTAAAGAAAAAGGGAGGAGGGAGGAAGCGAATACTGCAACAGTGATGGAAAGGACAGCTACTGTTATGGTAAGATTTTACACAGCTGTCCTTTGTCCTTGCATATCACTGTTGCAGTACTCCTTATTCTAGGAAGAGTATAAAAGCTCAAGAAGAAAACTGGGAGGAGAAAGGTATAGCAGAGCTCTCAAGAAAGCCATGCAGGACAGCCCAGGCAAATCCATCTCTAGCTCCGGAAACCACATCCAGCCTGTAATGTTTAGTAACGATATGTACAAATGTCCAAGTAGCTGACTCAAGGTTGGAACTGGTTTCCAATCCTTTGAAAAAAAAAAAAAGCACCAGAGGAAGCCACAGCACTGGTACAATGAGCCTTTACAGAAGTAGGAAGGCTTTTCCCACGAAAAGAGTAACAAAAAGAAATGGCCTTAGAGATCCATGAAATAATTGTTTGCTTAGAAACAGCCAAACCTAGAGATCTAGCATGAAAGGAAACAAATGGCTTCAGACTTAAATAATATCTAAGTTGTTTATGCAAATCCAAGGTGAGAAGAACCTTCTCAATAGCAGACTGCAGAGAAGGAAAAAGTGGGTAAAAAATAGACTAAGAGACAACTCATTAACCACCTTGGGTATAAAAGGATTAGTGCGAAGAGACATCCTGTCCCTACTAAAAACTAAAAAAAGAGGGACAGCCATAAGGGCCTGAAGCTCAGACACCCTTCTAGCTGAAGTAAGAGCCAAAAGAAGAACAGTCTTCTAAGTACAGCTCTGTAAGGAAGCTGAAGCTGCAGGCTCAAATGAGCCAGAGTCAAATTTTAAAGAACAAAATTAAGGTCTCAGGATGGATGAATAGACTTCTTGGGAAGTGTAATATGAAGGACGCCTTTAAGAAATTGTTTGACCTCAAATCTAGAAGCCAAAAGAGGAATCAAAGGCAGAGAAGCAGAAATAGCTGAAAGGCATTCTTTAACTGAAGATTATGCCAACCCAGCATGGAGCAATTCACACAAGTAAGAGAGAAAGTACAGTTGTGTACACTTACCATAAATGTAGATGTTCGAGTGTATTCACTGTTGCAGTCATTACATTTGGGTAATCTGCTGGCAGGTTGCCCTCAGTCAACCTGATTAACAAAGTCTTGGGTCCTGCATCGGATGCTGTCCCTTCTTCCATGACGTCAGGTTGTCAGGGGTATAAAACATGCAGCCGACACCATTACATCAGTTTTTCTTGCCCCAGATGTCAGGTGCCCCCCAAATGGGAAACAAAATATATAAATAATTTAAAACACAGCAATATACCTCCAAACAAAAGCAAATACACCAAAAAGGCTTTTAAGTGTAGTAAAAGAAAGGAGATGCATAGTAAGAGAAAAAACAGGGGGCTGGAGGGAGGGTAACCAGGACTACAACAGTGAATACACTCGAACACCTACATTTATAGTAAGTGTACACAACTGTACTATGTTCTTCGTGTTTCACTGTTGCAGTCATTACATTTGGGTAGATTCCCAAAGCTATGGTTGGGAGGATGGATTTATACAGCATTAGGACCGGCTATAAGGCCCTGCAAAACAGCAGTGGCAAAGCCAGCTCTGGATTTAGAGAAGATTGGTAAATGATAGTGCTTGGTGAAAGTATGAATTGAACTCCAGGTAGCAGCTTCTAGAATATCCCTGGTAGGAGCACCTCTGAGAAAGGCTGCAGAAGTAGATGCAGCCCTGGTGGAATGGGATCTGATCCCATGGGGGATAGGTTTTCCATGGTGCTTATAGCAGAAATGAATACAATGGCTTACCCATTTGGAAATGGTTTGCTTTGAAATAGCCTTTCCATCTGCCCCTGCAGCAAATGCTACTAGCAGTTCAGATTTTATTCAAGATTTAGTCCTGTCCAAGTAAAATCTAAGTTGTCTGTGCACATCCAATGAATGCAGAATCTGCTCCCCCTTGTTCTGTGGATTGGGAAAGAAAGTTGGCAAATGAATGGACTGATTAAGAGCCACACTGGATACCACCTTTGGGCATGAAGGATGGATTTGTCCTGAGTGACACCCTGTCCGCATGAAAGAAGATAAAAGGGTCCACTGCCATAAGGGCCTGTAATTCAGAAATCCTTCTAGCCGAAGTGATTGCTAAAAGGAAGGCTGTTTTTCCAGGAAAGAAATTTTAAGTCTCCAGCAGCAGCTGGCTCGAAAGGAGGTAGAGTGAGTTACTCCAATACAAAATTAAGGTCCCAGGCAGGGGTTGGAGCTCTCCTGGGTGGCCTCAAGTTTTTGGCCCCTCTGAGATACTGCTTTAGCAGAGGATGAAAGAGAGTGGGTTCTGTGTTGTAATGAGCTGAAATGGCTGAGGCATGGATTTTTATGGAAGAGAAAGACAGGCCCTTGTGAAGCATCTCAGTTAAGTATTGCAAAATCTGAGGTAAATTGGGCACTGCTGTGCTCATCCCTTGAGACTGATTCCAGGCACATAATCTTTTTCATTTGTCAGCATAAGATTTTCTAGTACTAGGTCTTCTTGCCTATAATGACATCCATCACAGGTTTGCTGAGGGATGCTAATGGGGAATTTAAGTGATTAGCCAATCTGCAAGATTCAATGTTTGGAGCTGAGGGTGCAGAATTTGGTAGTTCTGCTGAGATAGTAAGGAAAGTGACTGAGACAGGTGCCATGGAGAAATTTGTGACAGACTATGCAGGAGTGGGTACCAGTGTTGGCGAGGCCAGTCTGGAGCAATCAAAATAATTTTTGGTTTGTCCTGTTTGACTTTTAGTAGAACTTTGGAGAGCAGAGGCAGAGGGGGAAAGGCATACACTGAAAGCTTTTCCCAGCGGAAGGAGAGAGCATCCACTTTTCAGGCTTTTTTGTGAGGAGTTCTTGTGCAAAATTTGTTCAACTGGTAGTTCTGGGGTGAGGCTTTTTTGTGAGGAGTTCTTGTGCAAAATTTGTTCAACTGGTAGTTCTGGGGTGAGGCAAAAAGATCTATGTCTGGGCTCCCCCATTTGCATGTCAACATGTCGAAAATCCGTGGTTTCTGTTTCCATTCATGTGGGTCCATGAGATTTCTGCTTAGTTCGTCTGCCAAAATATTCAACTTTCCCGGCAGGAGTTGAGCTTGTAGTTGTACTTGATAGCTCAAGGCCGTGTTCCACAATGCCATGGGTAGTCTGCAGAGGGGGTAGGAATGTGTACCACTTAACTGTGGTGTTGTCCATCTTTACCATTAGTTGTCCTGGATGAAGATAGTCCTTGAAGGCTGTCAGTGCATTCTGTACAACTAGCATTTCTTTTTGATTGATATGCAGGTGCATTTGATTTGGGCTCCATTTGCCCTGAATGCACATCCCTGCCAGATGAGCCCCCCATGCATAGTCTGATGTGTCTGTAGTTAGGGTTTGGGCAGCAGGGGGTGGTGTGAATGGCAGTCCCTTGTTTTGGTGGCAGGCCTCTGCCCACCATAGGAACTCTAGTTGCAGGCAAGGTATGATATGAATCATTGTTTCCAGGCTGTGACAATGTTGACTCCATAAAGTTTTTAAGTACCACTGAAGTTTCCTCATATGCAGTCTTGCATATGGAATTAGAATAATGCAGTAGGCCATGAACCACAAGTCTTGCAGTATTTGTCTTGCAGATAGCAGGGTTTTTGTGGCTACCTGTTTGAAGTAAGTCACCAAATGAATTTGCTTTTCTGGCGTAAAGAAAGCCACCTGGGCAGTTGCATTCAAGCTTGCACCCAGGAATGTAATGTTTTGAGAGGGTACCAGTTGTGATTTCTTTTCATTTATGGTGTACCCTAGACAAGTTAGAACCCTTTTTACAAACGCCAGATGTTTTAGAAGAATGGCCTTGTTTTCTGCCTGAATTAGACAATCGTCCAGGTATGGATATATTTGAATATTTCTTTGCCTGCAAAATGCAATTACTGGAGCCAGGCACTTTGTAAATACCCTGAGCACAGTAGATAAGCCAAAGGGCAGCGCAGAGAACTGATAATGCAAGTAGTCTGCTTTGAAGCGGAGGTATCTTCTGCAAGATTCCCTGATTGGGATATGCAGGTAAGCCTCTTTTAAATCTAGAGTTGCCAACCAGGCATCTTTGCCTAGCATAGGAAGTAAATGTTGAAGAGCCAGCATCTTGAATTTTGGAATGTCCAGAAAGGTGTTTAGAGTAGACAAGTCCAGAAATGGATGCCATGATTTGTCTTTTCTGGGTACCAGGAATAGTCTGGAATAGAAACCGTGTCCCTTCTCCTCTTTTGGTACTAGATGAATTGCCCCCATGTTTAGGAGGGAAAGTACTTGTTTCTGAGCCTCTGCCCACTGATTTGGGGGCAGTTCTGGCCATCCGTTTGGAGATGGCAACGTGTGAAAATGAAATCTGTATCCCTGGGACACTATATTTAAAACCCATTTGTCCTGGGTTATAAATTGCCAGTTTTTTTGCATGAAGAGCCAGTTTTCCCCCCAAAGGGGCGGCTAAGAGGAAAGTGCTTGGTAATTTTAAAGGAAAGTCATTGAGACTGTTTACCATAGGGAGGTGTCTTGCTGTTTCCAGATTTGGAAGTGGAGGCACCCCATTCCTTAGTTCTGAAAGTCCCTTGGGACTGAAACCTGGTGCTTTTGGGATGTCTGGGTTTGGCTTAAGTGGCTCTGGAAGGAACTGGCCTACTAAATCTTGGAGGTTGTACCTGTAAGAAATCTTTCACAGTTTGCATAGATTTAGCTTTATCTCCCATCTTTTTTAGAACTTCAGCCCTGCTGCAAATGAGCATCCAACAGTTTTGCTTTAACATGATCAGGCAGAGATTGCTCCTTAAGCCAAGCATGCCTTCTAAGCACAGACCCAGTAACAACAGCCCTACAAGAGGCCTCCAAAGAATCAAAACCACATTGCAAAGTATGTTTTCCAACTTGTTCAGCTGAATGAAATGTGTGTGTGTGTCTTTCAGCTTTTCACGGTTAGGGGTCGCCACAGCGGAACTCCGGTCCACTATTGATTGGCAGTTGATTTTTACGTGCTGATATAAATCCTGTAAATCCTTATCTTCCACACAGTCAGAAATCAACATCATTTTCTGTTTAAGCAGTCCCATGATATGCTGTTGATATTTTAGCATATGGAATTGACAGTTTAAAGCCCTGATTGCCAAGGTTGCAGAAGTATAAACCTTTTTACCCCACCTATACATCGCCCTGGAGTTTCTATCAGAAGGGGTAGGATTTTTAGCAGTAGAAGCCGTAATGCCCTTGGGCCCCTGCGAAATGGTTTCAGGGTCTGCAACAGGATTTTTGAAAAGGAATTTGTGGGAGTCAGGAACCCTGTAGTATCTGTCTGGCTTACAAGGGGCCGGAGGCAGGGGAATCAGGGGCCATACTGGATTCTGAAAATACATCATCAACAATGTCTAGTACAGGAGGTATAGCCAAAGGCCTATGCTGAGGAAGAAAGAAATCCCTAAGCCTCTTTTTGGATTCTGAAAAATCCTGACTTTTCCAGTGGAAATGCTCCCTTAAGGTATGTAAAGTTTCCCAAAAAAGAAATCCTCAGGGGCTGAAGCAGAAGGAATGGAATCCTCTGCATCAGAGTCCTCATAGGTAGGCATGGACAAATCCTGTTCATTAGAAAAGTCAGAAGAAACAGTCCTGTTCAGAAGATTCATAGTCAAGTTCAGCCCTAGGCCTCTTGGAAGGGGGGGTTTGACTACCCCTGATTAGAGTAATTAAATCTTCAGCCATTTTGATCATTTGTTTTTTAGGCATAGCGGCCTGAACATGAGGCCTAGGCGCCGGTTTTTAGACATAGATCAAGATTTTGGCCTTAATATTGAAGGTGGTGTCAGTTTAATATACAAATCTGTAGGCCTGAATACACCCTCAGAAGCTGGTGCCTGCACAGCAGCTCCGGACCATCCAAGGTAGAGACATCCGCGGGTTCCATAGGTGAAGCAACTCGTGGCATACCGTACTCTGAATGGGTCTCAGTAGAGGCCTGCGAATCAGAAGTAGCAGATATGAGGGGCTGCAAAAGCGCCTCAGAGTACCGGTGAACTGGTGATTGGCTTAGGAGACCTCAACGGCCTGTCTGTCTTTTTCTTTGTGTTTTTTCAGAATTCCGGTAGTCGGATGCCTAACCAATGTAATTTCTGGATAATTAAACCGAGAACCGAAATATTTAGAAGCAAAAATGTACCGACGACAGATAGTGCGCTGATTAAATAAAGCACAAAACCGACAGCAAGGTACGTCATGGTCAGGGCCTAGGCAAGGAATACAGTACAAATGGAAATCCTTATGAGGTATTTGCTTCCCACAAATAATGCAATTAACTTTTACTGACATTGGTAAAGAGCAAGAAAAAGTTTCCCCAACTAGGTACTTAGCTTTTTAGTTGAAGACTTCGGTTCTGAACCTCAAACGAAAATTTCAGCAATCGGCCGACCGGCACTTGCGAACTGCTTCTGCTTCGGGCACCGCATGGCAAGAAAGACTGATGTAATGGCGTCTGCTGCATGTTTTATACTCCTGACAACCTGACGTCATGGAAGAAGGGACAGCATCCAACATAGGACCCAAGACTTTGTTAGGCCGACTGACGGCGACCTGCCAGCAGATTACCCAAATATAATGACTGCAACAGTGAAACACTAAGAACACCCAAAGGAACACCCAGAGAAAGTGGATCCAGGTTATGAGCAAGACATCAAACATAAAACCTGTTCCATATAGACAAAGTTTTACTGGTAATAGGTTTCCTGGCCTCCTGCAGAACCTGAAGCAGGTTCTCAGAAAAACGGTGCCTAAAAGGGATCAAAACCCTATCACCTACAGTGTGAGGTGAAGAGTGGACAAGTGAGGATGGATGAGACCCCTTGTCTTATGAGAGTAGGTCCACCCTGTGAGGCAACTTGTGGTGATTGCCCTTGGCTAGGTGCAGAAGAAGAGAGAAAGTACAGTTTTGTACCTACCATAAATGTAGATGTTCGAGTGCTAATACAGCTGCAGTCATAACAGATGGGTTCTCCTGCCGTCAGGCGGGTCCTCGGTCGGCCAAATTCCAAAGTCTAGGTCCGGCGTCGGTTGTCGTCACTTCTTCCCTGACGTCAGTGCGACAGGGGTATAAAGGAACCAGCCGATGCCATTTTCTTCAGTTTTTCTTGCCCCAGATGTCAGGTGCCCCCAGAAGGAAGGCAATAATAAAATTGTGTGATAATGCAGTGCTATATAATCAAAATACAGTAGTTGCAAGCAAATACATCATAAATGAAAACCCCAATCAGGTTGTATGAGGATGTGTTGGCCTATATGCCTGTCCCAAGAGGGGAAGGAAACCTGGACTGCAGCTGTATTAGCACTCGAACATCTACATTTATGGTAGGTACAAAACTGTACTATGTTCATCGTGCATACAGCTGCAGTCATAACAGATGGGTAGAATCCCAAAGCTAAGAAAGGGGTGGTAGGCACTAGCTGGAACTAGGAGGAGCCAAAATGCCCTGCAAGACTGCAGTGGCAAAGCCTGCTCTAGATTTGGAGTATAATGGTAGGTTGTAGTGCTTGGAGAAGGTATGCACAGAACTCCAAGTGGCTGCTTCCAAAATATCCTTGGTAGGAACTCCTCTGAGGAAGGCTGCAGAGGTGGCTGTGGCCCTGGTGGAATGAGTTCTAATGCCTGTAGGAACAGTTTTGCCATGAAAGGAATAGCAAAAGCGTATGCAGTGGGCTATCCATTTTGAGATTGTCTGTTTGGAAATTGATTTCCCTTGAGCTCCTACCGCATAGGCCACAAAGAGCTGTTCTGATTTTCTGAAAGGCTTTGTTCTGTCCAAATAATAATGCAGCTGTCTGTGGATGTCCAATGAATGTAGTAATCTCTCCCCTTTGTTTTGAGGATTAGGATAAAAAGTAGGTAAATGTATGGCCTGATTTAAAGCTACCCTGGATACCACTTTAGGCATAAAGGACGGGTTGGTTCGTAAGGAAACTCTGTCCTGATGGAAGATGATAAAAGGCTGGACAGCCATGAGAGCCTGTAGTTCTGAAACTCTACGAGCTGAGGTGATAGCCAGAAGGAAAGCTGTTTTCCAGGACAAATATTGCAAATCTGATGAGGCAGCTGGCTCAAAAGGAGGCAAGGTCAATTTTTTCAGAATGAAATTCAGATCCCAAGCAGGTATTGGTTGTTTCCTTGGAGGCCTTAAATTCTTAGTCCCTCTGAGGAACTGTCTTAAGAGAGGGTGAGAGAATAAAGGTGGATCAGTGTTGTATTCTGCAGAAATGGCTGAGGCATGTATTTTGATGGAGGAGAAAAAGTCCACTGCTTAGCAGTTCAGCCAAATATTGTAGTATTTGAGGTAAATTCAGTTTTCCAGGATCCTGGCCCTTTTTCTCATTCCAGACACAAAAACGTTTCCATTTTGTGGAGTAAGCTTTTCTAGTTAATGGCCTTCTGGCCTCCAAAATGACATCCTGCACCTCCTTGGAGAGTAGGGCCTGTTGAGATGCTAAGGAATCTTCCATGCGGCTAGATTGAGTGTTTTTAGCTGGCTGTGAAGAGTTTTGAAACTGTGCTGAGTCAGAAGAAGAGGCATTAGAGGCAGGGTCCATGGTGGGGAATGCGTCAGGCTCCTCAGGAGTGGGTACCAGTGTTGCCTTGGCCAGTCCGGAGCAATGAGAATCATCTTTGGTCTGTCTGCTTTGGTCTTTAATAGAACTTTGGGCAGTAGAGGAAGAGGAGTTAAGGCATAAACTGTCATTGATGTCCAACTGAAAGAAAGAGCGTCCACTCTCCAGGCCTTTGGATGGAAGATCCTTGAGCAGAATTTTGTCAATTGATGATTCTTGTGGGAGGCAAAGAGATCTATGTCTGGCCTTCCCCATTCTTGGATTATTTCTGTAAAAACTTTTGGATGCAATTTCCATTCGTGTGGATCTGTCATATTCCTGCTTAGGTTGTCTGCCAGCGTGTTTTCCTTGCCTGGCAAGTACTGTGCTTGTAGTTCCATTTGTAAGTCCATGGCCATGTTCCAAAGTGACATGGCCAGTCTGCATAGGGGGTAAGAATGTGTTCCTCCCTGTTTGTTTATGTACCACATGACTGTGGTGTTGTCCGCTCTTATCAATAATTGACCTGGTTGTAGAAGGTCCTTGAAAGCTTTCATAGCATTTATTACTGCTAGCATTTCTTTTGATTGATGTGAAGGTGCTTTTCTTTTTGGGACCATTTGCCCTGAATGCACCGATCTGTCATGTGCGCCCCCCAGGCATAGTCCGAGGCGTCTGTTGTGATGACTTGATTTGCTTGAGGCTTGCTGAATGGAAGACCTGTGTTTGTTTGACATGCTTGAGCCCACCACAGAAATTCCTTTTGCAGACATGGAATTAGTGGTATTATTGTTTCCAAACTGTGGCTGTGTTGAGACCATACGTTTTTTAGGTACCATTGTAGTTTCCTCATATGCAGCTTTGCACATGGGATTAGTAAGATGCAAGATGCCATGAATCCCAGAGCCTGCAGGATTTTCCTTGCAGTTAGCCTGGTGCAATTTGCTAGTGTTCTGAAGTATTGTATTAGTTGCCCCTGCTTCTCTGGCGTGAGGTAGGCCATCTGGGTGTTTGTGTCCAAATTGGAACCCAGGAAAATTATCGTCCGAGAGGGTATTAGCCTTGATTTCTTTTTGTTGACTGTGTATCCCAGAGATTTCAATAACATTATTACATAAGCCAGATGTTTCAGAAGAATGTGCTTGCTGTCCGCTTGGATCAGGCAGTCGTCCAAATAGGGATATATTTGTATCCCTTGAAGTCTGCAGTAGGCAATTACTGATGCCAGGCATTTCGTGAATACTCTGGGCGCAGTAGATAAGCCAAAGGGCAATGCAGAGAATTGATAATGGGTTGAACCTGCAAGAAATCTGAGGTACCTTCTGCAATTTTGTCTGATTGGGACATGCAGGTATGCCTCCTTGAGGTCCAATGTTACCAGCCAAGACTCCTTGCCCAGCATGGGAAGAAGTTGCTGTAGAGTGAGCATCTTGAATTTTGGTACGAGTAGAAATGTGTTTAGGATGGATAGATCCAAAATAGGTCTCCAATCTTTTCCCTTCCTTGGCACCAGAAATAGCTTGGAAAAGAAACCTTGACCTTGTTCGTGCGTAGGTACCTCTTGAATAGCTTTCATGTTTATGAGATCTGTAATTTGCTTTTGTGCCTCTGCCCTTTGATTGTGTGACAGGTTTGGCATGCCTCTCACTTTTGGAAGGGTGTGAAAATGGAATTTGTAGCCTCTGTTTATAATGTCCAGGATCCATTTGTCCTTTGTGACAACATGCCAATTTTTTGAAAATAATGCCAGCTTTCCTCCTAAGGGGGCTGCCATTTGAAACCTGGTTGGCATGCAAAGGGGAAAGTCATTGGGTTTGCTTTCTGAAAGATTGCGAGTTGTCCTCACCACCTCTTTGTGTAGGAGCTTGCCACTGTCTGCCTCTATACGAGCCTTGGGATTGTCCTCTGCCCCTCGGGCGCCTGTATCTGCCTCTTTGGGGTCTGTCTGTGGCAGGAAAGGACCAGTTTTTGGAAGGCCAATTTCTACTAAAACGTGGGGGTTGAACCTGTAGAAATTATTTCACAGTTTGCATTGATTTAGCCTTTTCCTCCATTTTCCTTAATACCTCCTCAGCATTAGCACCAAATAGTACATCCTTTTGAAGAGGGGTGTCTAGTAATTTAGCTTTGACATGATCAGGCAAGGCTTGTTCCTTGAGCCAGGCATGCCTACGTATGACTGATCCTGCAACAGCAGCTCTACATGAGGCCTCTAGAGCATCAAAACCACATTGTAAGGTATGCTTACCCACTTGTTCTGCACTATGCATCAAATCCTGCAACTCCTTCAAGTCTGGTTGTTCAGGTTGTGACATTTTACTCTTCAATTGTGATAACAAAAACTGTTGGTATTTTAGCATATGAAACTGACAGTTTAAGGCCCTCATGGATAAGGTAGCCGAGGTATATACCTTTTTTCCCCACCTTTCTAAGGATCTGGAATCTCTCTCGGAAGGGAATGGAGGCCTTAACTCCCTTGGGGCCCTGTGAGATGGTTTCTGGGTCAGCAGCATGGCTTTTGTAAAGAAATTGGTGTGAGTCAGGAACCCTGTAGTACCTGTCAGGCTTAACTGGAGCTGGAGGAAGAGAGTCTGGGTTAAGACAGGCCTCCGAGTAAACATCATCTAGGATGTCCAAGACAGGAGGTATAGCCAGAGGCCTATGCTGAGGTAACAAGAGAAATTCCCTGAGCCTTTTCTTGGAATCTGAATAATCCTGGCCTTCCCAGTGGAAGTGTTCCCTTAAGGTATGCAAAGTTTCCCCAAATGAGTAATCCTCAGGGGGGGATACAGAAGGGATGGACTCCTCCGCATCAGAGTCTTCAAAAGGGGAGTAAGAATGTTCCTCATCATCAGAGTGCTCTGAAAGAATGGAGCCCTGATCAGAGGAGGGGGAATCTTCCTCCACTCTGGGCCTTTTGTCCGGTGGGGGCTGAGAGCCTCTGATTAGAGTAATTAAATCCTCAGCCATTTTAAGCATCTGTTTCTTAGGCATGGGGCCTGGAGATGGGCCCTGTGTAGCTGGTCTCTTAGGGTGCATGGTTGCTTTAGACTTTGTGAAAGCCTTGATGGAGAAAGAAGAGGAAGGTCTGAAGACACCTTGAGTGGAGGTGGACCTGTCCACATTCTGAGTTTCAACGCCAAGAGTGGCTTCGGTATCTGTAGTCGGGGTGTGGGCTGAGGAGCCTGCGACCTCGGGCACAGGAGACACCGTCAAAGAAGTGTCGTCGGTAATCAGGGGCTGCGTAGGCGCCTCACTGAGAACCGGGCCACGTGTAGTCGGCTTTGGCGTGGTGTCGGTAGAGGCCACGGACCTCGTGTGTCGGTCCTTGTCTTTGCGTTTTTTAGACAAAACCGGAGTCAGAGTATCCGACGACATAGTATAGTTAAATGCTTTTCCAAAATAATGCTGGGCTTAACTCCCCGACGCTTAATAGTGCGTTTGTTGAATGTAGCACAAAAGCGACAGACCGAGACATCGTGGTCTGGGCCTAAACAAGGTATACAGAGGGAATGGAAATCCTTATGCGGTATTTGCTTCCCACAAGAAATACAATTATTAACTTTGTCTGACATCGGTCTGAGGCAAGAAAAGTTTCCCCAACGGGGTACTTAGCTTTTAAGAAGACTTCGGTTTCCAAATTTCGTAATTTCAGGAGCTGGCCGACCGGCACTTGCGAACTGCTTCTGCTTCGGGCACCGCGCGGCAAGAAAGACTGAAGAAAATGGTGTCAGCTGGTTCCTTTATACCCCTGTCGCACTGACGTCAGGGAAGAAGCGACGACAACCGACGCCGGACCTAGACTTTGGAATTCGGCCGACCGAGGACCCACCTGACGGCAGGAGAACCCATCTGTTATGACTGCAGCTGTATGCACGATGAACATCCAGTACTACCTGGGCTAAAAGGGAGTCACCAACAATATTTTGGGAGAGTCTTGTTCTATCGTGAACAGAGCCCTCGGTATGAGAGGAAGGGGACGGAAGGCATAAAGAAATATTTCCTTCCAAGAAAAAGAGAGGGTATCCATCTTCAAAGCCAGAGGACATGGGACTCTGGTGCGAAAGAGAGGAAGTTGTCTTTTCAGAGGGGAGGTAAAAAGCTCTGAGGACTACCTCACTAGTGGACAATGTCCAGAAACACACCTCTGTGAAGCATCGACTCATAAGTCTGTGTTATGGACCTGCTCAGATGATCTCCCACAAGGTTCTCTTCTGAAGGATTATAAACAGCCTGAAGAGTAACCTGATACTGGACAGCCAGATCACAGACCTGAAAAGCTAGTCTGCACAAGAGATAAGGCAGAGCCCCCATTGCTTGTTGATGTACCATGTCACTGTGGTATTGTCTGTAAAGATTTTGAGAGGCCCTGGAAATAGAGTATGGAAGGCCTGAAGAGCAAGAAGGAGACCTTGCATCTCTTTGATGCTGACAAGGCCCTGAACCTTTAGAGGGTCGAAAGAAGCCCCCCACTCCACGTCCATGACATCTGAAATGAGTTCCTGAGAGGGGACTGGAAAATGAAAAGGAAGCCCTGGGTGATAAACAATTGATGAATGCACCACTGAAGCTCTAGCTTGAGGCATGGAAGAGGAGGAATTGGAAAGTCCAAAGGATGAGAATGTTGAAGTCAAACTGACTTCAGGAACCACTGTAGATTTCTCATTTGAAGCCTGGCTAGAGGAAGCATGGGAATGGTGGAAGCCATGTATCCTACACCTAGAAACTCACTGGCTGTAACAGAGACCAGAGGAAGATGGGACTGTAAAAAAGCAATCAGAGTCAAAGCCTTGGGAGCAGCAGGGATGGAGGCATAGGAATGGTCTGGAGCCTGCACTTGACGAAAAAACATGATCCTAAGGAGTCAGGAAAGATGTTTGAAAATTTACTGTGAACCCTAGCTGTGCAAGATATAAGCTTCATTAAATTTTTGAATATAGTGGTGGTCTGCAGCGATTTTTACTTCTCTAAGGTGTCTGAAGAGGAAGCCTGAATGAGCAAGGTCATCCAGGTAAGGAAAGATATGTATCCCCCTCATCATACAAAAAGCAATCACAGGAGTGAGGCATTTGGTGACGACCCTTGGGACAGTAAGGGGCCAAAGGGCAAAGAAAAGAACTGAAAATGCAAGGAAGAAACAGAAATGAAAAATCTCCTGAAAAGGGGATGAATAAGAATATGGAGATGGGTATCCTTGAGATCCAGAGAGATTAGGGAAGCCTGAGGTAGAAGAGGAGGAGACAGGTTTGAAGGGACAGCATTCGAAAGGAAACCTTTAAAAAGGTGTTGAGCTAAGAAAGATCCAGACTCTGTTTCTATGTGCCTTCTTTCCTGGGAACCACAAACATTCTAGAATCAAACCCCTTCCCCCTGTTGAGGACCAGAAACTTGGATGATGCCTTGTGACAAAAGGCTCTGAGGTACATCTGGAAAAAAGGGCAGCTGTTCCTTAGGAGGTTGAGGGATGCCCAAAAATAAAGGAAGGGATTTTCATACCATGTAATACTCTGATGAATGATGGACAGAACCCAAGAGTCCTGAGTGATCCTTAAACAATTGTGAAGAAACATAGAAAAATGAAGAGATAAAGGAACCTGACTTAGGAGGAAGGGAAGAAGACAGACAAAACCTGGCTTGTCTGGAAAAGAAGACTTCTGAGGAGTAGGTGTCTGAGTAGACCTAGCAGGAGGAGCCCTTCTAGAACCTTTTTTTTACTTTTGGGAGGAGGGCAAGACTGTCTACGTACAAAGACAGGCTAGGAAGGATAACTCCTCTGAAACTTGGGAACAGGGGAAACAAAAATGTTTCAATTCCTGCAAGGCCTTACCCTTCTCTTGCAGGGACTTAAAAAGCTCAGCAGCATTAGAACCAAAGAGATTTTTACACAGTTGCGTCAACTTACCATAAATGTAGACATTCAAGTGTGTATTCACTGTTGCAGTCTTGACATGTGGGATTTCCCTCTGTGGAAGCCCTTGGATGGCCCAACTACCAGAGAAAAATCACCATCCTCTAACAGCCAGTGGACACAAAGAACATCATCAATTTAGCCTTAATATCATCATGCAAAGGCTGGAGGCAAAACCAAGAACCAAAGGCACCAGCTCCAGAAGAAGCCATCAGCTGCATCATAACTACATTTAATAGAATGACGGGCCACTTGAGAAGAGGATCCCAGCAAAGAGGGACAAAGCCTTTCCCTCAGAGTCAGGAAGGTCAGAAATAACCTGAAAAGTGTGAGAAAGAATAACTAAAACATATATGATCATATGAGTCTGGTAATTAATAGCCAAAAAGGCCAATGTAGAAGCAGTGTACACCTTTTTGCCTATCCTTTCCATGGCCCTACTGTCCTTGTCAGAAGGAAGCAATTTAATGAAAGGGAACAGTTTGGAAGGTTTGTCTGAAGAAACAGTAACAACAGAGTGCTCAGCAGAAAGACATTTGTAAAGAAGTTTACAGTCATCAGGCACCTTATAAAACCTATTAGTTTTTTATGAGCCCGGGACTGAGAAATCAGGAGCCTGAAGAAGCTGATGAAAGTGTCCAACAAGGCAGCAAAGATAGGAGGGACAGCAGAAGGCTTAGGAGACTCCATCTGGAGGAGTTTATAAAACCTCTTCTGGACATCAGAAACCTTGTGTACAGTCTCATTAAAAAATTCCATCATCCGAAATATAACATCCCTAAAGGAAAGTACTTCAAAGTGAGAATCTGGATTAATGGAGTCCTCTTCCTCAGAACCATATTCTAATGTAGAAGGAATCTGAGAGGAATAGTTTAAAGACTCTTCTTAATAGTCCAAGTCCTCATCAGAAGAGTCCTGCTCCCTAGGCCTCTTAAGAGAAGTGGAAGACCAAGGGGGCTTTAAGGCCATGAGTGCAATAAACAAACCCTATGTGAAATCCTGCCACTCATGCTGAGGACCCCTAGGAGTAGGGGGAATATGTTTTGTTTTCTAGTTCTTTTTCAAAGAGACATCAACCCTAAAGATCTTAGGAGGTTCAGAATTTTGCTGACACTCAATCAACATAATAGGAATCTTCTCCCTAACAAGAATCTGTGGAACACCCCTTGGTCCCTCAGATATGATAAGCCACAGTTCCCCTCAACATCCACAATGGATGTCTGCAGAGCTTCTGAGGATGTGTGAGAAGGTGAATCCATGCCAGCCTCTGAAATGGTTGCGGCACAGGAATACAAAAGAATGACCAGACAATCATAAGGCCTTTCATCAGCCTTGAGAGAGCTGTCCAGGTACAGCAGCTGACTCTGCCCTAACTATTTTTGGTCTTCTTAGCAGATGGCTGACCCTCTGGCCAGGACTATTCCGCCATTGCACCTTGTGCCAACAACTTAAGACACTGGTTCTCAAAATAGATAGAGGAGAGATAACTATGAAGTTTCTTAGGGACAAGCACTTGACAAATCAGGGACAAAGTATTGTTGTGAGAAGCATCAAAACAAAACAAACACTGCTCATGATGGTCCTTATGTTTGTACTGATGTTGAGGGGTCCGACGGCATACCGGACTCCGAACAGGTCTCAATAGAGGCCCTCTCCACCATGTAGGTCATGGAAGGGGATTAGGAAAATGCCTCACCGACTTCCCCGATGACCAGCCTTGGACAGCTAGCAAATGACAAACAGATGTCTTCAGAAGGCCCGAGTCTGAGCCACTTGCATTTAGGAAGCTCGACACTGGGATAACTAATGGATGTCATACCATATGGAGAACCTGCATATTCACTATCAAACTTAGCTAAAATGTCTATCTTAAGCCAAATGGTTCTAGAGTTGAATCAGGTAGAGAAATAACAATGATGGACGCCGTGGTCTGGACCCTTACAGGTAACACAAAGAGTGGAAGTCTCACTGTAGAATGTGTTTACCACAACAGAGACAGCTGTTAAATTTCTCTGACATTAGTTAGGAAAAAAATGAGAGTTCCCCAGTGGGGTACTTAGCTTTTTGAAGTTTCTCTCTGGTGTGGACTGACCCGTACACATACTGGATGTCTGCTTCAGGCTCTGAAGGCAAGAAATAATTTATACCCGAGTGTACTGACATCAGGTTAAGGTGTCTGCCAGTTGTAGGAGGAAGGAAAGTTCTTACTCTGGTAGTCGGGCCAGTCAAGAGCTTCCATGGTGGGAAATCCCACAAGTCAGGACTGCAACAGTGAAACACAAAGAACATCAAACTTTAACATACGAGCCAGACAATTCCAAATTCTGAAAATCAAAGTTGCAAAAGTATACACTCTTTTTTTCTCCATACTCATCCTTATCAGAAAGAGTAAGATTGAAATTAACTAAGTGCTTTGCAGCAGTGGAATCAACCGAAACTGTAGCTGCTTGGTCAGGTTTGGGAACAGTGTACACACATTTAAAAGACTGAGGAACTTTATATACTCTGCCTTTTTAGGGCAGCTGGTTGACTATCAGGAACATTACAAGCAGTAACACATACACATACTCTATATCAGACAAAACAGGAAGAATCGGTACAGGTTCTGGAAATTCCTTCTATAACAACTTATAGTATTTTCCGAGGGACTGAGAAACCTCAGTGTTCTTCCACTGAAAACACTGGCACATTCTAGCAATATTCACAGAGAAAGAGAAACCCCCACATTAAGAATCGGAAAAGTACAGTTGTGTACACTTACCATAAATGTAAATGTTCAAGTGTATTCACTGTTGCAGTCATCACATTTGGGTTATCTGCCTGAAGGTAGCCCTCAGCCGGCCTGAACACCAGAGTCTTTGGATTTCTGCGTCGGATACTATCGCTTCTTCCCTGACGTCAGGTCATCAGGGGTATAAAACATGCAGCTGACGCCATTACATCAGTTTTTCTTGCCCCGGATGTCAGGTGCCCCCACAATAGGAAGCAATGACATGGTATGGTACACCCCATCAAAAAGCAAATACACAAGAAAAAATAAATATACTAACAAGAAGGAAAGGTAGAGCCAAGAGAAGTCAGGGGGCAGGAGTGGAGGGTAACCAGGACTGCAACAGTGAATACACTCTAACATCTACATTTATGGTAAGTGTACACAAAGTACAGTTTTGTACCTACCATAAATGTAGATGTCCGAACAGGAATGCATCTGCAGTCCTTACAAATGGGTTGTCCTGTCGTCAGGCAGCCCTTCGGTCGGCCGGATTCCAAAGTCTGGGTCTGGCCTCGGCTGGTGTCGCACTTCACCCGACGTCATAGCTGCAGTTCTTCGGGTATAAAGGCATCAGCCGACGCCATTTTCCTCAGTGTTTCTTGCCCCAGATGCCAGTTGCCCTCTTGGATAGCTAAATTTTGGATAAATGCCAATGTTTCCAAATAGTAGAAGGCAAACTCAAAAAATAAGCATGTATGTACATATATACAAACAAATACACCATAAGAGATCCCCCCCCAGCTAGCTATTAGGTGGGCAAATACCCTAGGAATACCACAGAGGGGAAGGAGGGTGGGTAATCCTGACTGCAGATGCATTCCTGTTCGGACATCTACATTTATGGTAGGTACAAAACTGTACTATGTCCTTCAAGGATGCATCTGCAGTCCTTACAAATGGGTAGAATACCATAGCCAAACTAGGGAGGAGGAAGAAGAAATTATGGTGTAGTTAGGATCCCTTGCAAAACAGCAGTGGCAAACCCTGCTCGGGATCTAGAGTATAAAGGTAAGTTATAATGCTTGGCAAATGTATGCATGGAGGTCCAAGTAGCAGCCTCTATAATGTCCTTGGTAGCCACTCCTCGTAAGAAAGCTGTGGTAGTGGCTGTAGCCCTTGTAGAATGAGGCCTTATGTTCTGTGGAGTTTACTTTCCATGGTAGGAGTAACAGAATCTGATGCAATTTCCTATCCACTTGGAGATTGTCTGTTTTGAAATTGCTTTTCCTTCCCTTCCTGTTGCATATGCTACCAGAAGCTGGTCAGTTTTTCTATTGCCCTTGGTTCTGTCCAGGTAGTAGCGCAACTGTCTATGTACATCCAAAGTATGCAGCAGTCTTTCCCCCCTGTTCTGTGGATTGGGGAAGAAGGTAGGTAGGTGGATAGCCTGGTTTAAAGACACTCTGGATACCACCTTAGGCATAAATGTAGGATTTGTTCTCATGGACACTCTATCTTGATGGAAGATTAGGAAGGGTTGTACTGCCATTAAAGCCTGTAGCTCAGAAACCCTTCTTGCTGAGGTAATTGCCAGCAGAAAAGCAGTTTTCCAGGATAGGTGTTGAAGATCTGCTGTTGCTGCTGGTTCGAAAGGGGGGAGTGTCAATTTTTCTAGCACAAAGTTCAAGTCCCATGCTGGTAATGGTGGTTTCTTAGGAGGTTTTACATTTTTAATTCCTCTCAGAAACTGCCTGAGTAAAGGATGTGAGAAGACAGGGGGATCGAAGCTGTATTCTGCAGAAATAGCTGATGCATGTATCTTGATGGAGGAATAGGACAGGCCTGTATGGAAAAGCTCTGCCAAATACTCCAGGATGTTGGCAATGTCTACCTTTGACACATCTTTTCCCCTTTCAGTACTCCAAATGAGAAACCTTTTCCATTTTCCTGCATAGTTCCTTCTTGTTGAAGGTCTGTGGGCCTCAAGGATAATGTCTTTAACCCTTTGGGATAAATCTGGGTTAGTTGCTCTTATGTAATGTTCCAGGCAGTCAGCTGCAGAGTTTTCAGGTTTGGATGCAGGGTGTTGTAGCCGCTCTGAGTTAACAGCAAAGGAATCAGGGTAGTGTCCACATTTTCCCCGAGACATGCTCCTCAGTAATGGGTACCAATGTTGTCTTGGCCAGTCTGGAGCTATCAGAATGATCCTTGGACGTTCCTCTTTGATTTTCAATAGCACCTTGTGCATCAAAGGAAGAGGTGGGAATGCATATGCTGTCAGGCCTTTCCAACTGAAGGATAGAGAGTCCACCTTCCAAGCAAGTGGGTGGTACGTCCTTGTGCAGAATTTCTTGAGCTGGTGATTGAGTGGGGATGCGAATAGGTCTATTTGTGGCAGTCCCCATTTCCTTGTGATGACCTTGAAGATGTCCGGGTGTAGCATCCATTCGTGAGCATCCGAGGTAGTTCTGCTTAATATGTCTGCTAGGATGCTTTCTTTTCCCGGTACAAAAATTGCTTGTAACTGAATGTTGTAGCTCAGAGCCATATTCCATAGGTCCAGTGCCATCCGGCATAGAGGGTATGAATGAGTGCCTCCCTGTTTGTTGATGTACCACATGACTGTGGTGTTGTCTGTCCTTATCATCAACTGCCCTTCTTGGAGGAATGGTCTGAAATTCTGGATTGCTAGTTTTACTGCCAGCATTTCCTTTTGATTTATGTGCAGGTGCAGCTGATCTGGAGTCCATAAGCCTTGTCTGCACTTGTCCAGCATGTGGGCCCCCCAACCGAGGTCTGAGGCGTCCGTTGTGATGGTTTGGCTTGGTTGAATGCTGTGGAAGGGCAAACCTGGGTTTGACTGGCATGCCTGAGCCCACCATAGGAACTCTTGTTTCAGGCATGGAATTAGTGGTATTTCGGTTTCTAGGCTGTGCCTGTGTTGAGACCATAAATTCTTCAGGTACCACTGTAGCTTTCTCATATGCAGTCTGGCATGAGGGACCAGGATTATGCAGGATGCCATGAAGCCCAAGGCCTGCAGTACTTTCCTTGCTGTTAGTTTGTTCTGCTTTGTTAATGCCAGGAAGTAGAGAGGAAGTTGTTGTTGTTTTTCTGCAGTTAGGAATGCCATCTGTTTTACTGTGTCCAATTCTGCACCTAAGAAGGTTATTCTTTGGGATGGTATCAGTCTTTATTTTTTTATATTGACTGTATATCCCAAGGCTTGCAGTAAGCAAATTACTCTTTGTAAGTCTTCTGTTAGCTTGTTTTTGTTGTCCGCTTGTATCAGGCAGTCGTCCAGGTATGGATATATTTGGATTCCCTGAAGCCTGCAGTGAGCGATTACTGATGCCAGGCATTTCGTGAACACTCTGGGCGCAGTAGATAAGCCAAAGGGCAATGCTGAGAATTGATAATGCTCTGATCCTGCAAGAAATCTGAGGTATCTTCTGCAATTTGGTCGTATGGGGACGTGCAGGTATGCCTCCCTGAGATCTAGAGTCACCAGCCAATACTCCTTGCCCAGCATGGGAAGAAGTTGCTGTAGGGTCAGCATTTTGAATTTTGGAACAATGATGAATGTGTTTAAAGCGGACAGGTCGAGAATAGGCCTCCAATTTTTCTCTTTTCTTGGTACCAGGAATAGTCTGGAGTAAAATCCCTTTCCTTGTTCCATAGATGGTACCCTTTCCACAGCTCTCATCTTTGCTAATTGAGCTATTTGTTTTAGAGCTTCTGTCTTTTGATTTGGTGGTAGGTTTGGCATTCCTCTTTTTCCTGGTAAAGTATGGAAATGAAACCTGTAGCCTTAGTCTATAGTTTGCAAAATCCACTTGTGTCTTGTGATGTAGTGCCAGTTTTTTGAAAATAAGGCTAACTTTCCGCCTAAGGGTGCTGCTATTTGTTCCCTGGTAGGTGGTGCCAGAGCCAAGTCACTGTGATTGTCCTGTTGCAGTGGTAGTAGTTGTGTCTGTGCCTCACTGGTTGTTACCTTGCCACTGGCGTCCCCTGTAGGCACCTCCTCTGGATTGATTTCTGCCTCTTGAACGCCTATTCCTGCCTCTCTGTGTTTTAGAGGAGTCTGGAAAGGACCAATTTTTGGAAGGCCAGTTCCTGCTAAACCTTGGAGGCTGAACCTGTAAGAAATCTTTCACTGTTTGTACAGATTTTGCCTTCTCTTCCATTTTCTTCAGTACCTGCTGAGCAGGAGAACCAAATAAACTGACCTTATCCATAGGAGCATCTGATAGTTTTGCTTTAACATGATCCGGCAAGACCTGTTCTTTCAACCATGCATGCCTTCTTATAACTGTGCCAGTCATGGCTGATCTAAAGGAAGCCTCCAGTGCATCATAGCCACATTTTAAAGAATGGTTACTAACCTGCTGAATGTTATGCACCATTTCTAGAACATATTTCTTATCTAAAGAATCATCAGAGGACAGTTTCTTAGTTAACTGATCAAGCATAAACTCCTGGTATTGGATCATATGAAACTGACAGTTCAATGCCCTAGCTGAGAGAGTAGCAGAGGTGTATACTTTTTACCCCATCTCTAAGGACCTGGATTCCCTTTCAGAGGGGAGAGGGTTTTTAACTGAGGTCGAAGCTATTGCCTTAGGCCCCTGGGAGATAGTCTCGGGATCTGCAAAAGGAGCCTTGTATAAATGGTGATGCGTGTCCGGGACCCTGTAGAACCTATCGGGCTTAGCAGGGGCTGGAGGCAAAGTATCAGGAGCAGTGCAAGCATCATTAAATGCATCATCTACAACAGGAAGAACTGGAGGTATGGCTAAAGGCCTATGTTGTGGTAAATGCAAAAAAGTCCTAAGCCTTTTCCTTGAATCTGAGAAATCTTGCCCCTGCCATTGGAATTGCTCTCTCATGGCATGTAAGGTTTCCCCAAAGGAAAATTCCTCTGGTGGAGAGGCAGAAGGAATCGATTCCTCAGCATCGGAGTCTTCATAAGGAGAAAAGGAGCCTATGGATGGTCTGTATTGTCTGTATCATCAGAAGAATCATCTGAGGACACTGGCTCAGGGGCTCTGCTCTAGGTCTCTTTTCTGGAGGAGGTTGAGAGGCCCTGTCTGGATGAGGTTGGGATCCCCTTATTAAAGAGATGAGATCCTCTGCCAGAGTGAGCATTTGGGAACTGGAACTGGGCCTGTGAGAGGGGGGCTTAACAGGCACAGACTTAGAAGTTTTGGCTGCTTTAGCCCTGGCAAAGGCCTTTATGGACATGGCTGCAGGCGGCCTAGCAGCACCACGTGCAGGGGTTGAAACATCCAAAGGGATGGTGTCCGATAATTCTTGTGAAACCACAGTAGCAGGTTGAATTTCAGAGGCCGATTCAGCGAGGTTAGAAGGGGCCTCGGTAGTAGTCATGGATTCGGCTGAAGATAGAACCGTTTGCTCGGTTTCGGCCGAAACCGAGACACTCGCGGTTTGCTTAACCGCGGTTTCGGCCGAAACCGCGGACCGTGAGTGTCGGTCCTTTTCTTTGCGTTTCTTAACAACTTGTGAAGTCGGAGGATCCGACGGCATTATGTACGCAAAATCTGAGCCGAAAAACTGTTCAGCAAACTCCGACCGACGTCTAAGCGTCCGTCGGTTGAAAGAAGCACAGGCTAAACAAGCTGCTACGTCATGGTCTGGGCCTAAACAAGGTAAGCAGTAAGAGTGGAAATCTTTATGAGGTATTTGTTTCCCACAAGTTAAACAGTTATTCACTTTTTCTGACATCGGCTGAGGCAAGAAAGTGTCCCCAACGGGTACTTAGCTTTTAGAAGTCTTCGAAGTAGTATTCAGTAGTAGTAATCTCTGGATCTGACCGACCGGCACTTGCGAACAGCTTCTGCTTCGGGCGCCACGCGGCAAGAAAGACTGAGGAAAATGGCGTCGGCTGATGCCTTTATACCCGAAGAACTGCAGCTATGACGTCGGGTGAAGTGCGACACCAGCCGAGGTCAGACCCAGACTTTGGAATCCGGCCGACCGAAGGGCTGCCTGACGACAGGACAACCCATTTGTAAGGACTGCAGATGCATCCTTGAAGGACATCTATACTATGTTCTTCGTGTTTCACTGTTGCAGTCATCACATTTGGGTAGATTCCCAAAGCTAAGAAAGGGAGGAGGAAGTTAAAGAGCATTAGGACCAGCTATTAAGCCCTGCAAGACTGCAGTAGCAAATCCAGCTCTGGATTTAGAAAAGATAGGCATGTGGTAATGCTTGGTGAAGGTATGTACACAGCTCCAGGTAGCAACTTCTAGGATGTCCCTGGTAGGGACTCCTCTGAGAAATGCCGCAGAGGTAGATGCAGCCCTGGTGGAATGTGATCTTATCCCATGGGGTAGGTTTTCCATGGTGCTTGTAACAGAAATGAATGCAATGGGCTATCCATTTGGAAATGGTTTGCTTTGAAATGGCCTTCCCCTCTGCCCCTGCAGCAAAGCCAGCTAGCAGCTGTTCAGATTTTCTGAGAGGCTTAGTCCTGTCCAAACAGAATCTAAGTTTTCTGTGCACGTCCAGAGAGTGCAGTATTCATTCCCCTTTGTTTTGTGGATTAGGGAAAAAAGTAGGCAAATCAATGGACTGCTTTAGGGCCACACTACTCACCTCCTTGGGCATAAAGGAAGGATTAGTCGTGAGGGAAACCCTGTCCACATGGAAGATAATGAAGGGTTCCACTGCCATCAGGGCCTGTAATTCAGACACTCTTCTTGCTGAAGTGATGGCTAGAAAGAAGGCTGTATTCCAAAAAAGGAATTTCAACTCTGCTGTTGCAGCTGGCTCAAAGGGGGGAAGAGTGAGCTTTTCCAATACAAAGTTAAGGTCCCAGGCTGGAGTGGGAGCTCTCCTGGGGGGGGGGGGGTCTTACATTTTTGGCCCCTCTGAGGAATTGTTTTAGCAAGGGGTGAGAGAAGAGGGGTGGCTCAGTACTATAATGTGCTGAAATGGTAGAGGCACGAATTTTAATTGACGAGAATGATAGGCCCTTGTGGAGCATTTCTGTTAAGTACTCTAGAATATGAGGTAAGCTGGGCACCGTTGTGTCCATCCACTGAGCCTGGCTCCAGGAACAGTATCCTCTCCACTTTTCAGCATAGGATTTTCTAGTACTAGGCCTCCTTGCCTCCAGAATGACATCCAGCACCTACTTACTGAGGGATGCAAGAGGAGAGCACAAAGAATTAGCCAGGCTGCAAGGTTCAGGGTCTGAAGCTGAGGGTGCAGAATCTGGCCCACCTGCTGGGACAGCAGGGAAAGGGTCTAAGGAAGGTGCTATGGTTGTAGCAGTGTCATACTGTGTAAGAGGGTGGTACCAGTGCTGGCGTGGCCAGTCTGAAGCAATCAGTATTGTCCTTGGCTTGTCCTGTTTGATCTTTAGTAGAACCTTCGAGAGGAGAGGCATAGGGGGAAAGGCATACACCGAGAGGCTTTCCCAGGTAAAGGACAGGGCATCCACTTTCCAAGCGTGACTGTGAGGAGTTCTTGTGCAGAATTTGTTCAAATGGTAGTTCTGAGGGGAGGCAAACAGGTCTACCTCTGGAGTCCCCCATTTGTTCCTCAAGAGGTTGAATATTTTGGGTTCTAGTTTCCATTCATGTGGGTCCATGAGATTTCTGCTTAAGTCTGCCAGTGAATTTAGTTTGCCTGGCAGGAATTGTGCTTGTAGGTGTACTTGGTAACTCAAGGCTGTGTTCCACAGAGCCATGGCTAGTCTGCAGAGAGGGTACGAGTGGGTTCCTCTCTGTTTATGTACCACATAACTGTGGTGTTGCCTGTCTTTACCAACAGTTGTCCTGGAAGAATACGGTCTTTGAAGGCTGTCAGAGCATTCTGTACAGCCAACATTTCTTTTTGATTGATATGCAGGCACATCTGTCTCTGGTTCCATTTGCCCTGAATGCACTGCCCTGCCATGTGAGCCCCCCCCATGCATAGTCTGATGTGTCTGTTAGGGTTTGGGCAGCAGGGGGTAGAGTGAAAGGGAGTCCCTTGTTGTGGTAGCAGGCCTCTGCCCACCAAAGGAACTCTATCCTCATACAAGGAATGATAGAAATCATTGTTTCCAGGTCCTGAGAATGTTGACACCATAGGCTTTTTAGATACCATTGGAGTTTCCTCATACGCAGTCTTGCATATGGAATTAGTAGAATGCAAGAGGCCATGAACCCCAGAGCTTGCAGTATTTTCCTTGCAGATAGCTGGGGTTTTGTGGTTGCAGATAGCTGGGGTTTTGTGGCCAATAGTTTGAAGTATGTTGTCAAAAAAACTTGTTTCTCCAGATTAAGGAATGCCATCTGGGAAGTTGTGTTCAAACTTGCTCCCAGGAATACAATCTGTTGGCAGGGTACTCGGTGAGATTTCTTTTCATTGATGGTGTACCCCAGTGAGGTTAGAAGTTTCTTTACAAATGCCAGGTGTTGTAATAGTAAGTCCTGGCTTTCTGCCTGAATCAGACAGTCGTCAAAGTATGGGTATTTTTGAATATTTCTCTGCCTGCAAAATGCAATGGCTGGAGCTAGACACTTTGTGAACACCCTGGGCGCAGTAGATAAGCCAAAGGGAAGTGCAGAGAACTGAAAGTGCATGGAGCCCGCCCTGAAACGTAGATATTGTCTGCAGGATCCTCTTATTGGAATGTGCAGGTAAGCTTACTTTAAGTCTAGGGTTGCCAGACAGGCATCATTGGCTAGCATAGGAAGAAGCTGTTGAGGTTAGCATTTTGAATTTTGGAACCACCAGAAAGGTGTTGAGAATAGAGAGGTCCACGATAGGACGCCAGTTGTCTTTTCTGGGTACCAGAAAGTCTTGAATAAAAACCTTGTCCCCTTTGTTCTGCTGGGACAGGTTGAATAGCCCTGACACTGAGAATAGAGAGAACCTGCTGATGGACCTCCACCTACTGATTTGGGAGTAGGTCTAGCCAACCATTTGGGGTTGGTAGTGTGTGGAAGTGGAATCTGTATCCTTGGGAAACTATGTTCAAAACCCATTTGTCCTGGATAATGAGTTCCCAGTTTTTTGCATGCAGGGCGAGCTTTCCTCCAAAGGGAGCAGGTAGTTGAGCAGGGCTTGGAAGGGTTAAGGCTAAGTCATTGTGCCATTTTTCCGTAGGGGGTGGCTTACTACTCCCTGCTTTGGAAGTGGGAGCCCCCCACTGCTTAGATCTGTGCGTAGCCTGAGACTATAGCCTAGGTGGTCTGCTGTTCCTGGGTTGGGACTGGAAAGGACCAGTTCTTTGAAGGCCAATGCCTACTGAATCTGGGAGGAAGTACTTGTAGGAAATCTTTAACAGTTTGCATAGATTTAGCTTTTTCCTCCATCCTTTTGAGGACTTCTGCTTTGTTGCCAAAAAGGCGGTCCTGGTTTAAGGGAGCATCCAGTAATTTAGCTTTAACATTATCTGGCAAGTTTTGTTCCTTAAAACAAGCATGCCTTCTAAGTACAGACCCAGTGACAGCAACCCTGCAAGATGCTTCTAAAGCGTCAAAACCACATTGCAAAGTATGTTTACCAACTTGTTCTACAGAATGCATTAAATCTTGCAAATCTTTGTGTTCAGCATAGTCAGGAATCAACATCATTTTCTGTTTAAGTATTCCCATAATATGCTGCTGATACTTTAACATATGAAACTGGTAATTTAAAGCCCTAATGGCCAAAGTAGCAGAAGTGTATACCTTCTTACCCCATCGTTCTAAGGCTCTAGAATCTCTATCAGAAGGGGTAGGATTTTTGGCAGCAGTAGCCTTAATGCCTTTTGGTCCTTGGGAAATGGTCTCTGGATCCGCAGAAGGATTCCTGAAGAGGAACTTGCGAGAGTCAGGTACCCTGTAGTACCTGTCAGGTTTTCTGGGAGCTAGAAGCAAAGTGTCTGGCTAGATTCCAAGAAAGCATCATCTACAATGTCCAGAACAGGAGGGATAGCTAAAGGCCTGTGTTGAGGCAGGAGTAAGAATTCCCTAAGTCTCTATTTTGGACTCAGTAATCCTGGCTTTCCCAGCGGAAATGCTCCCTAAGAGTATGCAAGGTTTCACCGAAAGAAAAATCTTCTGGAAGGGAAGCAGAGGGAATGGAATCCTCTGCATCAGAATCCTCATAAGTAGATAAGGGCAAATCCTGATAATCAGAAGGAGCAGAAATATCTGATTCCTAATCAGAAGAATCAAAGAAAATCAGTTCTAGGTCTCTTGGAGGGGGAAGGCTGGCTTCCCCTAATTAAGGTAATAAGGTCTTCAGACATTCTAAGCATTTGTTTTTGAGGCATTGAGCCTGCACTTTGATCGTCGGTTTTCTAGGCGTACTGCGAGTTTTTGGCCTGAGGAATTCGGAACTTCTAGATGGAAACGATGGCGTCTGTTTAATATGAATGTCTGTAGGCCTGAATACACCCTCAGAAGCCGGTGCCTGCACAGCGGCTCCGGACCCATCCAAGGTACAGACATTCACAGGTTCCATAGTCGAAGAAGCATCTCACGGCATACCAGACTCTGAATGGGTCTCAGAGCCCTGCAAATCTAAAGTAGCAGGTATCAGGGGCTGCAAAAGCACCTGAGTACCAGCGGACTGACGACTAGCTTAACGGAAGCATCGTCGGCAGTTTTGGACCTATGCGGTTTGTCTGTCTTTATCCTTACGTTTTTTTGAAAGATTGGTAGTTGGATGGCTTAACGAAGCCATTTCGGAGTACATAGATCGAGAACGAAAGTAATTGGCTGCAAAAATGGCCCGACGACGAATAGTTCGGGCGTTGAACAAGGCACAAAACCGACAGCGAGGGACGTCATGGTCTGGGCCTAAACAGGGGATGCAGTAAGAATGAAAATCTCTGAGGTATTTGCTTTCCACAGGTAAGACAATTGTTAACTTTTACTGACATTGGTTGGAGCAAGAAAGGATCCCCAACGGGGTACTTATCTTTTTTGAAGACTTCGGGTCTGAAACTCGAAAATGAAAATTTCAGGAGACAGCCGACCGACACTTGCGGACTTGCTTCTGCTTCGGGCATCGCATGGCAAGAAAGACTGATGTAATGGCGTCGGCTGCATGTTTTATACTCCCGACAACCTGATGTCAGGGAAGAAGTGACAGCATCTGATACAAAATCCAAAGACTCTGGTATTCAGGCTGGCTGAGGGCTACCTGCAGGCAGATAACCCAAATGTGATGACTGCAACAGTGAAACACGAACATCTGCACTGTCCTGTGAGGCTGAATCAGAAATCTGAGGCCAAAACCCTGCATCTGTACCTTCATCTTCCTATTCAGATTTAGAATATTGAATCTCTTCAGGAAAAGAGATATCCCTCTTTCTTTTACCAGAAACTACTTGACAGGAAGCATCAACAGCTTGAAATAAACTTTACATGGGACCCAGTAAACTACTTCTGTCTAACGAAATGAGGACTACACATGCATTTCATTTTCTGTTTCTTTTTGATAGGAAAAAAATGGGACTAACTGTGTTACTAATTGCAGTGGGCAGCAGAAGCTTCCCCAGGGAAGGGCACAGCATTTTGACACAACAGAGAAGCCTTCCCTATTCCCTTTCCCAGGACTGAAGAGTAGCTTTCCCTTGCCCACTGAGGGCACCCTAACAGCCGCAGTGGACATAGCTAACCACCAGTCTATAGTGGCCAACAGTATTACATGAGGGGTCTGAGGTACAGCAAATGGCTACAGCAGAGTCAACCACCTGTGGCTGAGCCAAGATGCTAGCCTGCCTGTGGTGGCAAATGCTGCTTGCTTAATTTTTTTTTTTTTGTGTCTGGAAGGAGGACAGACTGTGGGACTGGTAGTTTGTTCCATGTTCAAGTCAAAAATGGTGCCTCTTTCCCAGGAAAGAGGAAAAGCAAAGTACGGTAAAAACTACAAGTCTTTAAATGTCATCTTTACAGAGAAAAACATGGTAAAAAGCACCATTTTACTTTTCTGGGACTAGCAAAGTCTTTTAAACACAATTTCTCCACAGAAGTTTTAAATTTACTTTATACAACTTTTAAACTGAAAGAAAAAAAATACATCTCCTCTTTAAAAGTATGATACAGTCTTGTGACAGTCTGTTAAAACACAAAACTCCTAGCTATAAAACAGCTTTCCTGAAGAGGAAACTGATAAAACGCAAACAATATTTAGAAATAGGAAGGATTTTTCCATAAAGATAACTTATCTACCTAGTAAAGCAACAGCACTAAACTGACTGTCAATCCTTGAAATCCATAAGTAAGCACACTCTTCAGCAGCAGTAAAGCTCAGAA